>NC_139724.1:77693874-78051374 GCF_964211835.1 Anser anser
CAGTGCCTAAATTCCACGGTGATGGCACATTAGGAACTTGTAGGCTGGAAGATTAAAGAGATATTTAAGAAGCTCTGCCCAGTAAACAGAGATGCAAGCACACTTTGTATTAAGCGTATGAGTTGTCCCAGATAATCGCTAATGGGTCAGAGATTGCCTGGCTTGGCTCTTGAGTACTCCAGGGTGAATGCAATCAGGGCCTGCCCACCCTGTGTATCTGACTTATCTAAACAGTCTGTAGCCTGTTCTCTCCCCACTTTGGCCTCTGCTCCAACCTTTGTTGTTTTAATTGTTTTAAGCATCTGGACTAAATTAACCCCATTTATTTATTTATTTATTTTGGTCAATGCAGAAGCAAGAAAGGCCCTTAATATTTCATCCTATGTGTCATTAAATAAACGTGCCTTTTGCTGAGGGGTGCACTGTTGTGGTGATTTTTGAGCAAGGTCTGCAGGAGAAGAGATGACAAGAAGGTTAAAGCAGGAGGAATCTGTCCTGGAGACAGCTGACTTACCGCAAAAGCCCCCGACTGCACTGCATTACAGGCAGCCAGCCCTGGGCCTGGCTGTGAGAGATGGTTAGAAAACATCTGCCAAAATCATTCTGAACCAAGAACAGTATTTTTTGGACTCAGCTGAGTCCCCCCCTTACCCCCTACCTTCAGGGCCTTTTTCATGGAAGCATTGAGATTTCAGCGAAAAATCCCACAGAAAGAACATCAGTGCAAGAAAATAAATTTTAGGGGGAAAAAAAAAAAAGGAAAATATTTCAGAACTCTCTTTTAGATTTCTGGAGATTCTTTTCTATTTTTGTTATCTTTGTTCTGGGGTGATCATTTTTACAAATTTTCCATGGTGTGTCAGTGGGAAAGGATTCATTAGGCAATGTGACTATCAGTATGTCATAATATAGTCGTGGAAGTATTCTCTTATTTTCTATTGTTTGCCTTTTCAAATCATTTAGGGCAAATGCTATTTAGCACTAGCTGAAATATCTTATCTTTCTTTCTAGATCAAAGTGTCTCCTGTTTGTGTTGTAATTAATAAGTAATGAAACACCTTAATTACAATACAAACAGGAGATACTTTGATCTGGAAGGGAAGATAAGGTATTTCTCTCACTGCTAAGTAGCAGCTGCTCATAATGATTTTGAAAAGAAAATAAAAATAGAATATTTAAACAATTTTAGGCCATTATGGCATGCCAGGAGTACCTGCCATAACATAGGAAGAGATAATATAAATATAATAAAATACTATTAAACCCCCATAAAATAACCAAAGAATTTCTTGAACTATGTTTTTGGAGTGAAAATTCCCTCATCTAGGCAGTTTCAAAAGTAGTTGGTTTTGTTCTGGTTCCAAATGAAAACAGTAGAAGTTCCTGGGAAAAGGGGGAATGTGTGAGCATCAGTTTCTTCTTGCTTCTTCATCAGTACCTTTTCTTGCACTATAAAATGATGGATAAAGACAATCTCCACGACTGAAAATGTCCAGTGCTAATAGGAACATCCCTGAAATTATTGCTCTGCTCTGGGGAAAAATGCAGAGAAGAAAATCACTGCTTGCAGTCTCCTGCCTTGCCCTGTGGAAAAGTAGCTGCATCTCCCCAGTGAGTCCTGCTACATCCTGGCCCATCTTTCTTTCTGGTCCTTGCTGGTGTCTGGACAAGTCTTCTGTAACACTGTATTTATTCAAGCAGCTCTGTTGAGAAAGACTGGAAGAACTGGTATTATATCACTAATTTGAGATAAAATAAGCGATGGCTTCTTTATTTCAGAAGCATGTAAAGCCATTTTAAGTCATGACAGAAAGTAGATGGGTGCTGTGTCAAGTACTATTTGCCCCTGAAACACCCAGGGCCACTACTTGTAGCACCCCTGGCTCTGCTTGGAAAAGCTTTTGTGCCAATGAGAGGGGTAACTGCACTTTGAAGCCTACGGTGTGGCTGTTGATTTAAATCTAGAGAAGCTGGGACATCTTATTTGTGTTTGCAAGCCAGGGGCCATAGCAGCAGCAATGAGAAGACCTAAAAGGGCACGTGGCTGGTAGGAGAGCAGAGGCTGCATCCTGCAAAGCTCTCTACCCAACAGCATATTTTTGAGAAGCTTTAAAGTCATGTCAGGAAGAGAGGTGGGACCTCTGTGCAACTTCCAGCTCCACACGGCGTCTATTACCAGCCCTGGTTACATCCTCTTTCTTCTGAGTGCCTCATGATTTGGGTTTGCTTGTGATTAGCATTCATGGGTCTTACAATATAAAATTACCTTTAGGAAATTACTCATCCATCACTTTCAGGTTTCTTCCAAAAATTCAGTCAGAAATTTGTACAGAAATAAACATTTTCCAAGAGAAAAGGAAACAAGCCAAGCCAAGCTAAGCCAAGTTAAGCCAAGCTATTTTTCTTCACAAACTTTAATAATGTGATGCTAATGGGAGGCAGAATAATGCAAATGTATACCTAAATGAGAGGGAAAATGTAAAGTGGGATGGGGATCATATTAAAAGGTGATGAACTGAGCTTTGGCTACAATTTAACTAACCAATTTAACTAACTACCTTTAATATTTGACTGCATTTTCTTTTGCAGCAGAACTGATTTCTAACAGAGCAATGCTAGGATGATCTCAGCTTACAAATTAGGATGGCATCGAGAAACTGGTTCCTTTCACAGTACCCCACCACTGGTTAAGCCACCTTTGGGATGGCCTCAGGAAGGAAGTGTCCTCATGCCACACATAGGTAATACCTAGACCTGCAGAAGATCAGAACCATGGTGGTGGGACCAGCAAACATGCAACAGGCACACTTCAGCTTACTTTCTAAAATTCATCTTCATCTGGTAATATATTTAATGTTATCCACATGAAGGATCCTTAGGGTCTTTTTCTTTTTCCTTTTTGAATCTATTTTTTGTTTTGTTTTGTTTTTGCCACTGCGATCGTATTTTGGCAAACAAGTTAAATATGCTGTTTAATCTTGGCGTTGTGCTCACCTATCTCATGAACTTACAGTTGAAGGCTTTTAATGTAGAGATTCCCTTGAACTTTTTAATCTGTCCCACCCCAGGCTTCCTTGGCTCTAATATCAGTGATAAATAATAACAACTATTTTTGCATACAATAGAAGTTTGATGCCCTCTACTAAGGAAGTGGTTAAAGCTCCTTTTCCATCTACTCTGGAAAGATTCCTAGTAATGAATACTTTTCCATGTATGAATGTCTTTATTTTCTTTTTTGGCCTGTTCCCAGCTTCTTTAAATACAACTTTTCCTATATTTGATGTCTCTTTCTTGTGTAGCTCTGTCATGCCTGTCTTTATTTTTCACATGAAGTACTAATCCATATGAGCATTATCGTATGTGTAATGGTTGACCACCTTGGCCAACATAGCAATTAATGAATTCAGAAGCTTTTTTGGGTTTTAACTTTTTCTTGAATGGTTGTGAGTGTAAGGGCCATTACGTTGCAGGATACTGTGCATTGAACTGGGACCCTCCTAAGAGAAATATATATTCTACCTACAGCTAAAAGTCCAGACTACAAAGTGAGAGATTTTGACTGTCTGGGAGTAGTTTCTGATGATTAAATGACCAAGACTCAAAGAACCTCAGATATTTTTTCTTTATTATTTTTTTTAAACATGACCTGATCTTTTTCAGAGCACTCAATACTTTTTCTGGCCAGGGTACTTATTCCCCTAGTGGACTAATTCCATCTGAACTTCCTCTGAAAGTGTATAGTGTAACTGTATTTATATATACCGTTATAAAAATATATACTGTTCATATATATATATATAAAACTATAATTCAGTGACAGAATCAGCTTTCTAAAGCTGATTGAGAAAAAATGTTCTGATGTCCTTATTCCTGGGAAAATTCTGAAATTTCAAACATTATTCAAACTAAATGGAGAAAATAATCAATCAAAGTCTTCTGTCCAGACAGATTAAAAAAAATCCAAATAATAAAAATGTACAGTTTTGATGATACAGGAACATTTTGCTTCAAGAAGTCAGCACATTTGATTTGATAGAGTCAAAACAGAGTTTTAATATACAGCTTGCAAAAGTGTGAAACATATCTGTAAGTACAGCATATTAAAGTATGCCAAAATGTTATGGATAATAAATTTGAGATGGGGCAATTGAAATATTATGCAAATGAAATCGTTTAATACTTTCCAGTCAAAAAAATAAAGAGAAAAAAAAAAAACAGCTCTCTTAAGGTTTCCTGTTAAAAATTCCAACAAAACACTAGACTCAATGAAATGGCATTCATTGACAGTAAGATGCCTTCATCAGCATTTTCTGATGCAGCTTGATGGCTTTCTGAATGTCCTTTTCAGGAAGAGATCATTCCTTTTGTGCCGTAATTTCATTAGCATCTGATTTCTTACAAATTCTTCTTCAGACACCTCAGGCAGAACATATTCCAGTCATAGCTACTTGGCTATAAAGACTAAATCCTGAGTCCAACTAAAATCAAAAGTGAAGTCTGCCTTTGTTTTCCAAAGAGGAACTTTTTCACTTTGGCCACCTGAGCAGACTTTGCAATGGGATAAAATATAATTAATGACCATGCTGAGGCTCATTTGCTCTCTCAGAAGGGCATAGTGTGGCAGCCCAAGAGAATCAGACCTGCTGATTTCATGGTGAGCACTGGCCAGGCAGAGACCACATTGGTTGTTGTATTCATTTGCAAAGTTCTCCTGCAGGCTCAGAGTTACTCATGACCTAGGGGCATAAGGAAGGCTCTCCTCAGTGGTGTTTCTGCCTGCCGTTCCCAAGGTCCTTCCTACGTCTCACTGTGGTTGTGTTTCTTCATGCACCACAGCCAAAGACATCCTCTTTCCCCTTTGTTGACTGGAGGTGAGGGTTGCGAGGCTGGTGTAACAGGGGAAGAGCAGTCATTGTCTCATGGGCTGATGGTCGTGAATTAACCGTGTTGATGGAAAGTGCTATTAAAGCAGAATAGAGCCGTTCATGAAATCAAGGCCCATTTCTAGCTTGTGGTCATGCTCTGGTCCCTCTCACTACAAGCAGACCTTCTCCAAACGGTGGAGTATTATGAGTTATCAGACCATGCAGCCCATTTCCCTGCCAAGGTAGTGATTTTTCCCACAAGCTCTTTATTGTCTCCTCAACTTGTAATCTCTCTCTAAGCAATGGGGCCTCCAGAATTTCCTATGAGAGAGAGTTCTGTAGTCATCCAAACCAAAATGAACACTGGAGGCTTAGTGTGTGGGTCCAGGAGGAGAATTAGGATATTGCCCTTTGGTTTAACCCACAAGCAAATCTTCTTGGATCTTAGACTCCTTCCTCCACACATAGGAGAGCCAGAACTGCATGAACCAGTGTTTGTGTAGATCTATCCCCTTTGGCAAAGCACGATGTCCTGGCCCAGCTTAAGGACAGCTTTCAGTGTTGTTGTCTTTGTTTCTCTGTTTGGATGTCTGACCTTACAAATTGTTCTTCCATTTTTTTCTTTTCTTCCCCCTCCTCTTGTCCCTTCCCCTTTTTCTTCATGCCACCAGCATTAAATAGCTCAAGGCTGTATTTAAAGAACTGAGAAGCTGCAAAGAATCAAGTAGGATAATGGGAAGAAAGGCTCAATGGGTCCCCAGGGACTTATCATGGTTTCTCTCCAACTGTTTTACATGGAGTCGAAAGTTCAACCTCCCATTTTCTGGAAAGGAAAAAAAAAAAAAAAGAAGAGAAAGAAAGAGGACAAGTCGTGATGTGGGAATCTTTGGACTGTGATGAAGATGGAAGGCGCCACTCGAAAAAGCGGAGCTCTTCCAATGAGAAACAGATGTCCTACATGTTCCTAAACACATTCAGTCCGTTTTCAATTACACCAGAATTAGAGCAGTAATGAGAAACAAAACAGGGTTGTTGGGTTGTTTTTTTTTTCCCTCCCTCTCCTCTGTCTTCTTTCCTTTTCCCCCCAGATGGATCGGTAGCATATCTCCAGATGACATCTCAGATTGCTTCCTAAAACAATGCTAATCATCTAATACTTCTAGCCTGACACTAATCTTTTCTTTCCTCAGTCTTATTTTCTTCAGACAACTGAATGTGGAACAAGCTCTACAATCTGAGGTGTTCGTTAGACTTGGTGAGAAAGGCTCATTCTGCTCATTTTCTGCTTGTTAGTAGTTCATTGATAAAGACACTTTTATGTGTTTTTTGTTGTTGTCTTTTTATTCTTTAAACAAAGATTTGACAAAATGTTTTTCTTTTCTAAGCTGTAGGATTCCTCGTTAGGGAAAAAATGAGGGAGAGATTTTTCTCAAAAGTTTGCACATTGGAATGAGAAAATATCCCAAACTACTGCTTTTCTTTTATTTTCATTTTCCTAAAGCAATTGTGGATTTTGCACAATACTTTCTTGGTTACTCTAAGACAAGTTCACAGTGAGAAGAAAAGAAAAAACAAACCAGCCCCCTACCTCTAAACCCCCCCCAGCTGATTTGGATTTGGCAAATCTAGTTTTAAGCCTCTTCCTCTGATACATTTTTTTGTTTGTTTTTGTGTTTTAATAGTAGGTTAAATATTAGATTTGGTTCAAAACAGGGGACTTTGTAAATTTGCTCCTAGCCTTTCTGTTGACTCCTGCTGGGTGGTCATGTTGGGGATTGCTGCCTTGGTTTCTCTTCTCTCTACTGTACAGGATGGTGCTTTGCAGAAAGGACTCATAGACTATCTCAAATCACAGAATATCCTGAGTTGGAAGGGACCCACAAGGATCATCAAGTCCAGCTCCTAAAGGGAAAGGGTAAGGTGAACGGTAAGGAAGAGGTGAGCACTGGACATGGAGGAAAGTGTTGTTACAATAACAGGCTGTGGAGGAGGAATCACCCATTCCTGGGTCTCAGACGTTTGTGTGGAGCCTGGATGTTGGGCTGGGAGTGTGAGCTGCAGCAGGTCTGTACTGGCCCTGTGAGCACACAGCTTTTGGGACCAGGACTGCTGGTTGCCCTGTTTCTCAAGGAGTGTGGGCTCCAGCCAAGCCCATGAAGATTACAGGCCTAAAGCCCATGTCGTTTGAGGACACAAGAATTAGCACAAGGTGATCTGAAGGATTCAGTTCCTCCCAGTGGAGAGATCTTCCCTGCCTGCACATCAGGCTGTCCTGCTAGGACTTGCAGCAGAAAGATTGAGCCTCAAAAACCTCATGGTTTTACACATTGTTTTCTAGGGGATGCTGGGGAAACACCGGGAAAAAAAAATCTTCTAATGCTAAGGGGAAGGAGGACTCACTCTGCAAAGCTGTGAGAGTTATTCCTCCTGCAAGGACTGTTCAAACAGCTAGCAGAGAAATGCCAAATGAGAACAGGCTAATTCTTTAAGGACATGTTTCCTTATCATTGGATTCTCTGTAGGGCTGAAGCATTTTCCACAGTGCAGCACCATGAGGGCCTGCTTCTCTCCCCATTTTCATGACACCTGTGCAGGCTGCATAGCTTTAACATCTCTCTCCTCACTTTCAAAGCTGGTTGTGTTTGATTTGCTGGTTCAGTATTTGGTGGGGGAGAAAACAGACTGTGTGGCAGTGTAGACTTACTTCATATTCTGTAGGAAACTAGGTGATAATAATAAACTCATTATTAATAAATATTTTTTTGTGGGCGAATATAGAGCTTGTGGGGTGGGGACTGGATCATCTGTCCTGTGAGGAGAGGCTGAGAGAGCTGGGGCTGCTCGGTCTGGGGATGAGGAGGGCAGGGGGATCCCGTCCGTGTCCGCCAAGCCCCACAGGGAGGTGTGGAGAGGCCGGAGCCAGGCTCTGCTCAGCGGTGCCCAGGGCCAGGCCCAGAGGCCGCGGGCCCAGCCCGGAGCCCCAGCGGCTCCCCCTGCCCCTCAGGCAGCACTGCTGGGCCGGGCGGGTGCCGGAGCCCTGGCACAGGCTGCCCAGAGCTTGGGGGGCTCCTCCTGGGGGAGCTTCAGCAGCCGCCGTGGAGTAAGGAATCCACTCTTGCATCTGTGCAATGGGCCCATACACAGCCTCATGCATGGGGGTACAGAGTGCACCGCTGAAATGTGAAGCACTGAATTGATTTCCCCTCTGTGGGGCGTTGCAAGGGAGTGATGGAGGCCACAGCTCTGTACCTGAGACCTGGGAAAGAATAGGACTCTTCTGCAAAAAGCCCAGAGTGAGGAATGCCTTCCAAACACCTCCTCCCTCTGTCTTCCTTCTCCACAAAGGGGATCCTACAGAAAACACCCCAATGTGCATTTTTGGCACGCATGATTACAGCAGTTGCTTATCAGGAGGCTCGTCCTTTTGTTCTTTCCCTTCTCCTCACAACTTAATTTGCAAGAACCCACAGCCTCTGCACGGATATTGTTCCTCTCTTTTTGTAATCTCTTATTTCCCTGGAGGTTGCTCCATGAGAAAGAACAGTAAAATAAAATAAAATAGATGTCTTGCATTTTTTTTAATACTCCGTGTTTTAATTAACAAAACAAAATGAAGCAATAGAAACACCCCATCAGCAGCTAAATCTTGCTGGGATGTGCTGGACGTGATGTGCCTTGCAGAAAGATGTCCTCTTGAATGAGGAGACAGGAGACCCTCCAGGGAGGCCAATTCCATGAAATGGAGCCTATGACATCTGACTTTGCCCCTTGCAGCATGGCCTGACAAGCTCAGGCCTAGACCTACCCTGATCATATGTGCCCGAGGCCGCCGTGCTCTTGCGAAGGCTCTCAGCTGGTTTTATCACCTCTGGGCTGAGGCAGCTGGACATCCTCCAGCCTTCAGCTGGCCCTGCTCCAGGAGGCTCCTGTGCCTGTGAACCACAGTTCCCGGCTCTTCCAGATCTGGGGTTAGCAGGGGCAGAATTAATGCAGGCCCAGCCTGTACCCTGACCTGCTTTATCGCTTCTGAAGCAGCACAGCACCAATGCTGATCCATGTTCTGGAAACCATGGGAGCCCCTGCTCTGCATGTGCCTGCAGAAGCACCAAAGCCCAGGGTGGCCCCAGGACCATGGAGCTGCTCTGCCTTGGCCCCAGCTCGAGACATGGTGTGGCTTGCTGCCAGGACACAGCCAGGAGTTGGTGGGCACTCCAAAGCAGCCCATTTGCTTCATCACATTGCTTGATGGCCCACTGAATGGTTTCAGTCCTTTCCCTAGGACACCCCACCCAGCCCCCTTTGCTGCTCCCTTCCCCGGCAGCCTGCTCCCATACTTTTCCTAGCACCTTCTCCAAGGGACCTGAATCCTCTCCTATGCTGTCTAGAAGTGACTTGCATTGGATAGACCCAATTCTAGTTGCAGGACTGTATAAAAGTTTGGCAACTGCTGGTTTTCCTTGTACGGTGCAGGAGAGAAAGCCAGGAGATCCTATCTGTGCTCCTCAGCTCCAACACAAACTTGAGTTAGTCTGTGACACTTTCTGACCTCCCATCTCCACATATTTAGCATAGTGGGGCAGTGGCCTTGGTTGGTGCCTCCAGGTTTGACTGCAACCTGAAGAAACAAAGGGGGAAATTTTGCAGTTGGCTGAGGAGCTGCTGAAAAGGGCAGCCGTGCCCTCTGCTTGCACTTGGCTGTATGACCCGGCCACCTCCTTCAAGTAAGCTCTGGCCATCAGATGGCTGTGGGTGATTCACTGAAAACCAACCCTACAGCAGCAACAGAGTGCTTGCTTGTAGATGAACTAGGGAGAGGGTGAGAAGTGGGAGAGCTGGGACCTGCAGGAGGGAGTGAGGGGAAGCAATGCATGGGTGAGCTGAAGGAGCTTCTGCAACACTGCCGTTTGAGTAACGTTGTGCTAGGTATATTGCAGAGCCATTTCTCTGTGATATAGCCATTTACATCCATCCAAAGCAGGTATAAACTATTACCACATTAGAGGAGTAGAATTTGGCATGTGATTTACATGGTCTTCAAATCAGGACTGGTATCTCTTCAAGAGATGCCACAGTTGCTTCACACCAGAGTTTTTAAAGTTTTTTCAGAAGCAATGTTTTTGTTGCAGCTTTAATAAAACTTTTTTCAATACAGAAAGAACAATGAGTAGAAAGAAGGCATAAATCTATGGTAAAAATATATATTTCAAGATTATTTAGTTATGTTTCTCACTAGATACACAGTAAAAAATCTCTTTAGGGTTTAAGTATTTGGAAAAACATCAGCTTTGTTACCTGGGCATCTAAAAGATATGATATGAAGTCTCATAAGGAATAAAGAGGACAACGTGGCTTTGTGGTTGAATTTACATTCTTAATTCAGTGTTTCCTAATTTCTGAGCATTTGATTTCTCAACTTTTCCATTTCATTAACCTTTGTTATTTGCATGTAATATAAACTGCTCTTGTAGATTGCCAGAGGAAATCATAAACATTTTGGCTGTTCCTTGGCCTCTCCTGAAACCTGTCATCCCAAAGACAGCTGACCTAACACAAAGTCAGCTTTCATGAAAGCCTCCGCAGCCTCCCTCCTTACACCTCTCTGTGTCCTTGGATGTACTTCTCAGTGCTTGCAAATTAACTTTAAGCCCTGCATATTAGCATCCAAACCTTGTATTTTAGCACTTGTGGCCAGATGGAAGAAGTTCCCCATCCACTACCCCTCCCTGTTCTGCAGCAAGCTGTTAACAAATCTTCTCACTTCTGCTCTCAAAGTACATGAGATTAAATTGATTCTAAGACTTTTCACATGACGTGAAATAATTAAGAGCCCAGATTATTGTTGAAAACACAGGTTCTGCATTGGCAGAGCTGGCCTACCTGCAAACCATGAGAAGTGGAATGGCAAGTTGGTATTTGCCTAATCCCGTGTCACTTAAAAGCAAAAATGAACACGGGGAAAATACACTTTGAGGATTTGAGTCCAGGTCATTTTGTGCGTGGGCCCTGGAGTTTTAGCTCTTGGTTTTGAGTTTTAGCCAAGCCGGGGGTAGTTTCTGTGATATTTATGTGTGGACACAGCACCTCTTAGAACTGAGTATTGCTGTGAAGGAACTTTTCTAAAGCAGGCTATGTACCTTGCATCTGAACGGGACTCACACCCTAGGGCTGCACACCACGAGCATAACATAGCTACCCCCATACACAGACAACCAGTCTTACTGGCTGGATGGTTCCCAAATTAATACTTTTACACTGAAAAATACTACTTAGCTGAAAAGAAAATTCTATGTCAGCATGGGGACCATATTCCTCTGCAAAATAATTTTGTTTCAACTTGTAAGACATTAAAATTGTGGAATACAAAAGATAAACTTTAGCTGTGTAGGGAAATGCAACAGTGAACAAGTCCCATTTCTTTGCACTTTTCCACCCAGTTTTAGTTTTTCAGGAATTTTGGTTTTCTGCATTTCATTTGAGAAGGGAAATGGTGTCAGACTATGCTGTAAGTTAAAAGACTTTGGTTTCTACCTCTGTCAGACCCTGCAACACATGCACACTTATATAGGGACACATACCTAAAGCCTTTAAAACTCTTCCCACTTACATTTCTAGCTCTCACAAAATGATAAAACACAGACCAGAAAAGTTTGTAGCAATTACTACGAGGTAGGTGCAAAGCATCATGTTTTCAAAGATGTCAAATGTGAAAATGTTCTACAACTTTAAACCTTTGAGCCAATTCTTTCTAAAAGGACGAAGAAACTTAGAGATACCTTAGAAATCCACAAAAAAAGCCAAGTGTGAAGAATTGTTTAAACTATTTCTAATTTTTATGTTTCCAAGAATTGTAATTGGGAATATCTGGAGAAATGTAGGTTGTTCCCCCTCCCTCCCCCCAATGATTTCTTCCCCTTATTAGATTCTCTCCCCCCACACCTTTTTTGCACGTGTTTACATTAACATTTTTATCTCGATAGTCTTAAGATTTTGCCACCACTCTCCCAAAGCATATTCATCTTTATAGAGAGAGTTAGATTAAGGGAAATTTTAGCACAAAGAGAGTTAGCTATAAAAAGTTATGGGAAAGTGAAGAAGAGCCAGATTTCAGTTCCAATTAATTATTCCAACTACTTTGTGCAATTCATTTAAGCTATATATAAGGTAATGCATATATAACTTCAAAAACAATTAAGAATTAAGCCTCATCAAAGCATTTCATGCAATCCTTTACGGATTTTAAGCTTGCTGGGAAAGGCAGCAACTTGGTGATGAAATTCTTGTACAAAGTAGGCAGATTTTAAATCTTAGTCATCACTATCAACCTCCCCTACCTTAGAGGATTACTCAGTTGTCTTAGTGGAGTTTGCCTTTAGTGTACCAAAGTACAGCGTCCAGTAACAAAGACAGGAACTTTATTGCCCCTGGGGGAAAGCAGAAGATGATCCCTTGTGCTGCACAACTAACTGTCAGGATTAAACTTCAGTCAAGTTGTAACTGAATTTCCATCTGAGGCCAAGAGTATTTCTTAATGCTCTCCAACATCCATTTGAATCCATGGAGCGTTTTCAAGTTGCCTTTGCTAAAATGTACATCAAGCCCTGCAGCATCTCTTCATGCAATATTCTTTCTTTGCTGTTTCCCGGTAGAGTATCTCCTCTCAGGTCCCACACAGCTGGGGCCTCCTGCTACATGCAGGCTAACAGGAACTGTGTGTGGTGGGCAAGGATTTCCCATGGAGCTAAATGGGTTTCAGCCTCTCCTTTGCCCTTCAGTGGGACTGGTGCTTTGCACGTGGGGGGCTGCATTTGCATGGGAAAGGACAGAAGGGCTGTATTTCCACTGGAGGTGAACATCAGCTCTCTGGAAAGGGGAGAGCAAACTCCATAGCTTCCACGCGCATGGGAAAGCTCAGCATCTCAGCACTCTGGCAGGATGCCCTGACCGAGATCCTGCCCAGCATCAGAGCCTGCTGCCTGCTCGGAGCAGGCCCAAATTCAGGCCCGTGTTTGCACTCGGCAGGCAGTTCTGTCTCACACACGCAGACACAAGACATGCATCTTCCCTCACCTCCCAGGAATTTGCTTTAGATCCCACACGAGATTGAGGGATGGCTCACAGAAAGGAGAAAGGTAGGGAGAGACCTGGGTGTGCTACTTGAGGTTCAGGGCAGTTGACGGGTGCCTCACACTGATCTGCCAGGGGTTGGTTGTAGGTGACCAGGGCAGAGCGAGGAGAGGTTCTGGGATCAACTCCGCTCTACTTATTGTCATGCCTAACAAAAAAAAGGTCCTCATTTATAGAAGAGAAAATAGATTATTGTTTTCCCTGGCAAAAGGGAAAATTCAGAAATAAAAGGAAGAATCTGTAATTTCCCAATGCAAGATGAAGAAATGCATTGAAAATTCAGAAATTCAGGGAAAAGGGAATGTCTGGGATCATTAAAGTGGCCCTGATGCCTGAAAGATGAAGATCGCATCAGTCAGTTTTTGATACATCTTCCCTGAGAAATTGACTCAGGTGACAACTGCCCAATGAGTTGCCCCAGCCCTGGTGTAAACAGTTGCACTCCTGAAGATGTCCAGGACTCAAACACCTTGTGTTACAGGAAGCCGATGCGTTGTGGAGCTTTCCCCACAAATTGTCTCACTTCATCTTCAAGGAGATGGGAGCTGTGGGTAGCAACTTGAGGACTACCAACATCCCTGCAAGGACAGCTGTGACAGTGGGATGGGGGCCCCAGCCCTCCCTGGGCCCATTCACTGGGAACCAAACTCTGCAATTGGGCAGGAGGCCCTGTGTGGATGTAGATATGGAATGGAGTTCATAAAAAGCTGCCACCGGTTCCTTCCCAGCTTGAGGTTACCAAAAAGCTCTGCATACAGCAGGGAGTGGTGGCTGAAGCCTTTTACCTCCTTCATCTTTCAGAGTAACAATAATTACTGCTCAGCTGGAGGTAGGGCTATTGCTGCAACCAGGGCAGAAGCTTGCTTGATGTGTGCCGCATGCATGCATGTGACTTGGTTGCATAACGTGAATGATTACTCCCAGCTAACACTTGACATGTTACATAGGCATTCTGTTTTGGGCTATGTTTAGCAAGCGGTGGGGAATCTGTCTAAAGCTGCCAGTTGGTGGAGGGAGGATCATGTGCCCCTGCAGAAGAGAGCTCTTGCTCCAAAGAGAGCACAGCTAAAGCTTCTTGCTCTGCCTAATGCCTCTGGGGAAGTTGCTTCATGATTATTTTTAAAACTAGGGCTGTAGGCTCTTTCCTAGGTCAGGGTCCAACAGAGCTTGTACTATGTGCATAAACACACAATAAATGACAACGCAGGCTACTAGCAGCCTTTCAGCTCAGGCACAAGGCACTCAGGGAATCTGGGTCCTCTTCTCAACTACCAAGGTACCGTGTGATAGCGAGGTATTAGCTTTACCTCTTGGAACCCCCATTTTCTTGTTTGCAAAGCAGAAGGGCTTGCAGCTGTTTTGTAGTGCGATGTTGGAACCATGAGCCTTTGGAGTCTGTTTGGGCTGGAGGCACTTCAAAAGTGCAGAGTAGTTGTAAAAGATTATTATTACTAGTATGTTTCCCTGCTATACAGTTTAATTGTTACTCTTGTTTTAGAAAAGGTCTAAAAAAAGAGTATGATTTTGATGTATGGAGTTTATCAGTGGTGGTCACTGCACACACCTGAAAGTACAGATGATCATGCAGTATGTTTAATGGGAACTGAGATGCATACATCATTGAATTCCTAGCTGTAGGAAATATGGAAAATAGTGTGTGTCTTGGTTGTAATATAGTCCTGAGAACTGACCCAAAAAACACCCTGCTTTTAAACAAGAAGTTGTAGCTGAATAGGAGCAGAGCTCAAACTTCAAGGGGAGATTCACCTCCATGCTGTGGATGCCCAAATCACATGTTTGCAGATGTTTCTGCATTAAATCTTTAACCCCTTGTTATAGTCATGGAGATCAAGCTGACACCATCAGCCAAATCCAGAGAGAGTCGGGGCAATGCTGGAAGAGAGCTGAAGGTTTCTGTCCACCTAACCCAAGAGTCATAATTTGGCAAGGTCCTTCGGACATCACGCAGTCCACTTCAGGCTCAGAAGTCCAACTGAGTTCTGAACATCTGTAAAGATGGAGCTTTCATCACCTGTGTGGGCAGACTGTCCCCAGATCCACCACAGCCACTAAAAATTGCTCAAACAATTCTCAAACAAACATTTCCCTTCCTACATTTCTGTCTTATTCTGCACAGAAGCAGCCATGAGTGCGGCCACATGCACCAGACCAGATTGCAGGCTGGGTTGTTCTCTCCAGAAATTCAAGTTGAGCTGTTAGAAAAGATGTCTTGGTCAAGAAAGAACAGGGAAGGATGTCTGCGAGTGGTCATAAGAAAAAAAACAAAAGGACCTTCTGTTATGGATCACAACGAAGAACACCATCTTTGTGTTCTTCACTTTGTGTTTGCCTATTAATATCATCCTTTCTACGGTTCTGCTCACTTCCTTGTGCCAAGCCTTATCTATGCTCAAACCAGTTACAAGGTTTGAGTTTTTATTGCTGAATATGCTCCTGCGCACTGCTCCTCTCTATTTCCCTGGTGATCCCAGAGCTCCCATCAGCTTGGGTGGGTTTGAGCATCAGAGTTTAGTTCAGGCTTTTAGGGTTAGAGTAATGGGACCTAGCTGCACTTGCAAATCTAGAGGTTCCCAGAAGTTACCTCCATGGTGTTTGTGAAGTTATGAACAGTTGCCAAATTTCATGGGAATCCTGTCATTTACACTCCTGCATGGGCTGATGCAATGTTCTTCTGCAACTCCCCAAGGGTGACACTCCTCGGTGAGTCATGTCCCAGACTCTGGAGGAAGAAAATGCCAGTTTGGGGGAGCCCAGTGAGAGGAACTGGATTCACAAAGTCTACAGCAGCCACGAGAGGTAAGACTTAGTGCACCACTGTTTTGGAGGGTAGTTGATGGCTAAAGGGAGAGGAAAAAAAAATATCTTAACAGGCTTTTCATTTTGGTCTTTTGTCTCTGGAGAGGAAGCTGAGGCTTTGCATGTCAATGCTTTGTGTCAGGCAGGCTGAAAATGCCATGGTTTGCAGGCATGGGGCATCCCTTGAGACACCCCATAGCACCCATGGCACTGCCAATCAAGCCATCAGTATTAGTATCAGTGGGCCCCCAACAGAGTAAAAAAAAAAAAAAAGTCATTGGAATTTGTGTGAAAGAGAAAAAACAAGTGTCATCGTGACCTGCAAATGATATAATTTTGTAAACAAGCCGTTTAATCCCTGCCCATGCTGATGATTCGCTGCCCTTATTTAATTAGCACATGGATAGGTGAGGTGAGGTTCCCTGCATAGGTATGGAAGCAGAAAGATTTATGAACCCACAGCTGAAGGCTGCTGTTTCTGGAACCTGCCCCACACCCATACGTACATAAGAGAGCTCCTGTTGCCAAAACAGGGAGAGCACAAGCAAACTGAGCAAAATAGGGTCATTTCCCAGAACGCCCTGTGCTGGTGAGGGCAAAAATACTCCAAAATAAGGAATTACAGCAATGTCCCTCAGCCTAAACGAGGACCCAATTATGCCTGGATACTGTGCAAACACATTGCAAGTACTGTCTCTGCTGTAAAGAGTTTACAGAGTGAGGGACAGGAGTTTGTAGAGCTGAGGGAGAGGAGGTATGGCCAGATTTATAGGAGAGGAACTATATTGCAGCATGACTGAGTGATTTACCCAAGATCTCCAAATGAAACGGGGATCTGAACTTGGCTCTGGTTGGTGCCAGGCCAGGGATGCAGCCTTGGAGTTACACCCATGGAATTGCGGCAGGTGCCTGCACTGTTGGGGGGGTCCCAGGAAGGCAACATGGATTGCCAAGGTGGGGTACCACCAGTGAGCAGGGAGCATTGCTGTTGGTTCTCTGCTCATTGCCACCATCTGGAAACCTCATTTTATCTCATTCAGCTGCTCCCAATTTGGTGTTTGCTTCCATTTTTCTTTATAAAAGCCATAAATTCTGTCAGGGCCTGCTGAGGTAAGGATCTAGCTGGATCTGAGTTTCAACTAGTGTAGGCCAACTCATTTCAGGGATCTCAGTGAGAATTCCATTTCCAGCTTCTGCTCCAGGCAAGTCTAGGGACAGTGTGAACGACACTGAGACAGTAAGCACAGCAGGTCCATCCTGTGCACTAAGAGGACAGCCTTGCAGAAAGAAACCCAAAAGTGAATGGAAACCATCCAACCAGCATCTGAATTAAGGCTTCCTACAGTCTTAGCCTGTTTTGCTCTACCTTAAGCCAAAGCTCAGTATCTTCATCTCTGGTATGCAGCGAAAGTTATTCTCCGCACTCACACACTTAGGGAAATTGCAAGTCCCTCAAGGCAGCTTTCTCAGAAAAACACCATGGGGTAGAATGCTAAATGAGAACTCCAGAGACCTGACCATCTACCCCATGACTTACAGCTATGTCTTACTGTGTCCTTGCCTAGCTGTAAAGGGGACCACCATACCGTTCAGGAATCACTCACCAAACTCTATACTTCAGCTAGCAGTAGTGAAAAGGACGTTTGGGAGTCAGGCTGATATTGGGGTTTCAGACCTTGGATGATACAGCTCTGTAGGACACGTCCTTTTCTCCCAATCTCTAATAAGAGAATCATTGAGGTAGGAAAAGCCCTCCAAGATCATCTGGTCCAACCATCCCCCTACCACCCATATCACCCACTAAACCTTGCCCCTAAGCACCACATCTAACATCCTTAAACACTTTCTTAACACCTTTCCTTCATCCCCTTCTGATGTTTGCCTTTCAGTCACCCAGAGCTCAGCTCTTCCTACAGCCTCATCCCTTTGGTTGAAACCATCTTGCATCTCCTCTGGTAAATGTTTCCAGAACCTCACCTCAACTCTGGGTGATTAGGTGCTGCTGAGATCACCCAGCTTCGTTAGACCACAAGCCTGAGTCTCACGATGGTGCCTGTGATAACCCTGGTGTTTGCCTCCTGGCTCTCGGTGTTCCCGGTGCGCGTTCCTCTCCTCGGGCAGCTCCCATGAACTCTCCACCAGGTGCTGAGGAAGGGCTGGAGCATCTTCCCAGTGCTGCGCTTGTCCCTGGGCTGGCATGGGATGGCACTCCCCATGCAGCTGCGACTCTCACGCCAGGCACGCCCTAGCCACAGCTTGGACCTTCTGTGCTCTTGTGCAAAGCCATGTGTACTGCCAAGCTCAGCTCTTCCCCCTCAAGGCACCTCCAACCCACGTGGCATCAGGACTTGGTGCCAGACTGGGGTAAAATGCACCTGGCTGCTGTGACACAAACGTACCTCGAAGCTGTGTGCTTAGCAGACTGCCATGGTGTGCCACTGCTGTTGTCATTGTCCAAAATGTAAACCTGACTGTTGCTGCTAACAAGGCAAAATAACTATTTATCAGGGATTATTTGCCTTAATCTTCAGTTATTTTTTCAGCTGATGGTGTAAGATAATTATCACCCACTACACCTTGGCAAGAAAGTGGGTAGAATGAAAGAAATGTAAGACTTCTCTTTGCTTCTTTCTTGCAATTTTTCAGTAAGTAACGTCAGGCATGTGGCTTGTGTAAGGGCTCCAAGGCTTTGTGCAAGCTGTGCAGGAGGGAAAGCAGCACTCTACCTCTTAGATTAGCAGCAGCGGCACAAACTGTCCCATAGACCTGTACAGGGTACTTGAGACCTCGCTGGGATGTGACTGGATCAGCAGAGCCCAGCTGCAGAATCACCAAGCAATCTGCCAACAAGCCTGCCCAGGGATTACAGATAGGAAGCTGGGTCACCCTTGGTAAGTCTGTCCTCATAAATGAGCCACCCCAAGGTCTCTTAGGCTCCTGGGCTAGCACATGCACATGACAATATTAGTAACTGAGTCTGGAAAGGACTTTAGGATTTTCCTTATTCCAAGTCTTCTCCTAAAGCGAGGCCAATTTAAAAGACTAAGCAGATGCTCAGGTGCTTGTCAAATCAAGATCTCAACATCATGAAGGACAGAGCTCCTACACTGAGGGACTGTTTGGAGTCATTGTATCTCAGGTGCACAACTTGGTATTTGCCTTTGCTCGTATGTCCGGGCTGTCTTCTTTCACAAAGAAAAAAAAAAGAAAAAAGAAAAACAAAAAGGGTGCTGAGGACAACCTCCATCACTTGAAGTGTGCTAAGAGACTGTGGATTGGCTGGGACAAAACTGGAGACTGTGCTGGCAATCAACTGCCTGGGTGAGCCCATGTCCTGGCCCTGCTTTGTTTGTAAGTATAGACTTCACCTCAGGCACTGAGCTCATGAACTCTGCCAAGGGACAAGCCTCAGGCCCGAGCAATTGCCTTTTCACCAGCAGTTGCCTGCACAACCAGCAGTATGGGCGGTGTGTCTGCTACTCAGATGCAAGATTGCAAGGTTTGCTCTCTGCTTGTAGGACGAGAGGGATGGCTGGTGTTATAATTCATTTTTATCGTGCCAGCATAACTCCTCAGGTACAGCCTTACCCTAACTTGATCCCAGACCTAAGTCTGCATCTCTGTGGCTCTGCTCCAGGCCATGCTATTCCAGAACAGGCTGGCATTAGTTAAATAGTTTGCAAGCCACAGCCCTCTGCACAGCAAGGACATGTTGTGTGTCTTCTGAAGAATCCTGACAAGCTGTGGCAACACCAGAAATACAAATCAAACCATAAATGCAACAACCTTTCACCCCTCATCGGCTGACGTAGAAATGAACCATTGCAATAAATCTCATGACACCCTTTCTGCCCCATGGCTGGCAGAGTGGTCCTTTGCAAGCTCCACACATCACTGTGTGGATGAAGGTGAACTTATGCATGGAATGACCAGCTCCAAAACCAAGCCAACTTGCTGCTTCCCAGGAAGACCTAGGCCAGGAAAGGTCTTCATGGTGTGCAACAGGAAAAAAATGGGTGATGGAACTTACGGGTCTGGGAGCACGGAGGTGTGGTCAAAGCAAACAACTGTTTGAAATTATCTGGAATTTTTAAACTGGCTCTACGGCCCCCTCCAGAGACATGAAAGAGGAAGAAGACTTTACCAGATTTATTTCTGCAAGAACAGAAGATTTACTCACACTTGGCTCTTTTTCAGGTGTCATAAATTGAGTCCACTATCTTTTCACAGATTGTCTTTCTGGATTTATCAGTAAGGACTTTATGGTTCAGAGCACCCTTTTCTCCCCAGCCTCCCTTCCAACAACCTGAGTAACAAGCCTAGGGTACAGCCTGTGTTTATAAATATACGTATCGGTTACATTAATGGAAACTGATTTATTACACAAATAAGAGACTTCATCAATTTTCATCTGGACCTTTTTCAGTGGGACATAAATTACACTGTTGCTACTGGGTTTGGATTTCTAAGCGGATTTATCGGAGCAGGGACTTTGCTCATTTATTTTATAGCTCTCCTTGTCTGTGGAATAATTATAGTTTTGAAGTTTTTCTCCCTCCCTTTCTCTCCCTTTATATATCCCCCTCAGAAAACATTGGCTGATATGCTGGGGGATGAGGTCAGCCACTGCTGAAAGCCCTAATGCCATCTGGGCTACCTCTCTGGAGCTGCCTGCCAAAGCAGCAAAGTTTGCACGACGTGGTGACACACGGTGCATTGCAGAAGACCCCAAAATGCTCAGCTTAATTGCTCGTGTTTGGAGAAAACATGGCCTGTTGATCTCTTTTAGGAAGCTGGCCCCTTGCTGCCTGTTAACACTGGAGGGTGTGTTCTCCTGCCAGAGCATCTCCAAAAGGTGGATGGGAAGCAGAGTCCCCTGACTCGTCTGTCTAGGTGAGCAGGTCTGTCACTTAAATGCTACACGACCACACAAACTCCCGACCTGGTTGAACATCTATAGCTTTGCTTAAATGTGCACAGCACTGCGAGACAGCCTGCAACACAGTGGGGAACGTGGCTGGTCCCTCGACAGGAAGGACACAGCACCGTTAGGAGGTCTTCACACAGCAGAGCCCTGCCTCCACTGCTCAGTAGAAGAGCACGGCTGCTCCTTTCTCCCCAGGAATGTGACACAGGACAGCTCCAGACTCACCCTGGCCCTACCTGTGCACCAGGGGACTTGGCTAGGAGGTGTGAGCACAGCCCTGGACGCCCAGGGTGGGAGGTGATGCCGGCTTGTCCATGGGCCAGCCCGCGGGACAGAGACCAGCCGGCTGTGCCGGGAGGAGGAGGGAAGCCTTTAACTCTTCCTGCTGTCCTCGGCCTCCTCACGCACCCTCTCCCCATCTGCATGCCCTGAACTGCTGCCCAGAACACTTTCTTCTGCAACTCGTTTCTGGAGCCTCGAGAAAGTGAGCCAAAGGCTTGCCTGGTTTTTGTTGTTGTTGCTGCTGTTTTTGCCTGAGGCTGGAGCACGATCCCATGAAACAGAAGCCCAGGCTCCCAGGAATGCATTGCATTACGACACTGTGCCACAGAGACTTAGACTATTTACATAATAGATCAGAAAGCCCGGCCAATTAGCTGACAAAGGAAAGGGCATGCTAGCAGGGCACTCAGAGTTCACCCTAATTAAGAGCAAGCCATTAGAGAGCTTGCCTCAAAATGTGAGCAAGGGAGGAAGACAGCACAGGGAAGGGGGGGAAACAACAATGACTGCATGCAGCAGCTTCCAAGCACATAGGGACATATCCCCCGTGGCCATGGTCCCCAGGGCTGGACATTACCGCAGCTTGGTGTTGTGGATGGGGAAACTGAGGCAAGTCCCTTGCTTGGGGCGAGGGCAATGAGTTAACCAGTGTCCCAGGCCCCCAGCTGCTTGTCCCTCATTGATTCCTACCTTGCAGCAATGTATGCTAGGGCTCAGCTTTGGTCTCGTGCTTTGGTTTGACACCAGCACATCTCCTGCCCTCCTGTGAGCACATCGCCACCCCCTCTCCTGCTCTGCACAAAGAGCTCTTCTGCTCAGCGGGCAATAGCGAGGCCCACACACATGCAGGCAGCAGCCAGGTGAGCAGGCGGGAGAAACCTCAGCCCCAATCACTCCCTAATTAAGTTAATTTGCTAATTGTCAGCGCTTAGTCAAGGGAGGAGCGCCACCTGCTGAACCCACCATACTCCTCCTCCTGCCTCACTGGGGATGCTGCAAAAGGTTTCCAGGGCCTATCACACCCCTCTGAGCCCAAATATTGTGAGGAGGAGGGTAAACCTGGTGCCTTCCATCTCTCCTATCCATATTTTGTAATCTGGAAGTCCCCTAGGTGCTTCGGTTGGCCATGGTGCCTGGATATATGGCATCATGTAACTCTACAAGCTTTGGGTGGCCTTCAGTCTCAAAATAACAGGGACTGTTCCTACAGAGCTGGAAACACACAGTTCCTTTCCAGACTGATAGTTCACTGTGATGAGTTACCACTTGCCAGCTGAGCTGTGCTGACAGTGTGTGCCTCCCTAGCCCACAAAAACACATCTTAAAACATTTTCATGTTCCTCCCATCCACAGCAAAATTTTTGCCCTTCACGAGGGCTTAATAAAACACATTTTGTTTTTTGGTCAAAGTGTATAAGAGCAGCACATGATTGGTTACAGTTGTTCTGCTCACAGGTTTTAACTTCCCAAACTGCTGTAATTCCATTGCCTATGATCCTCTGTCTAAACACCAAATATCCCTAAACAGGGGGCTTCAATTGCCAACCCACATGTCAATCTACAGGGACCCTGGCCACCAAAGCTGTACGGTTGGCTTGCAGGTTCTGAGATTAACTTAAAAATAACAAAGTTTGTGTTCCCTTTCTTTGTTTGCCAGTTTGGGGTTTGCAGAATGCTTTTGATTTCATGTTTCTAAGTTTTGCATTACAATCACAAGGGGTAGAACACTTTCCCCCCCCCCCTCTTTCTTGCTTCTTTTGATGTTGAATAAAACCTGAGATTCTTCACACAATCTCCTGAACCAAGCAGCTGGGATTTTATGGAAAGAACATTGACAACTGCAAGATGTCCAATAAAATCATAAGTGTTGGCAACACTGGGGGGTTACTCCCCTTCTTTATTGCTGGTCCATAGGACAAGTTAATTGGTGTGGTCCAGCTGCTGGCTGGTTTTAGGACAGTTCCTTAAAAGCACTTAAAATTTCCAGGGCTTGGAGTCCTCTTGGCTAACCACAGACACCTTACAGAGGTACCGAAACTGTGAGCCTGTTTGCTCTGGCTGTTTTTTTAGGGCAGATTACCACATCCTATAACAGGTAGGACAGATCGGCTTTGAAGGTGTTGATCTCTCTTCTCTTGGTAAAGAAGAAGCCCGCAGTGGCTGCTCTCCTAACATATGTCCTTCCTTAACCCCATACTGCAATGAAAGTTCAGCACCGCAAGTCCTTTTAAAAGCTGGCCCTTAAGACAGCATGTCAGCCCCTTCTGGGGCCTCATGTTTTCCACAGATCACCCTCATTAGCAAGGGAAAGTGGAATAAATGGAACAGGCTGCACTCCTGGCGTGATTTTTTTGATTCCTCTTGGAAGTCCCCCCGATTCAAACAGATCCTTCCAAGTGGCCTGGTTCGTGACCGCTGAAGATTATAAGAGGGCCAGGGATCCAGCATCCCTGCAGCTCATCACTGACAAACAACACTGTCTGGATGGAGTGTTTTCAATAAGGGATTCTTGCTTTGTTGGGAGCTTTCAGAGAAACTGTTTACAACAACAGCCCTACAATTACCTCCAAATGATGTCCTTTGAGGAGGATGTTCTGGGAACCTTGAGACCAATGCTTCTGAGCTGCTCTATCTATATCAGAAATGTGAAAGTAATCAGGAGTTGTTTGGATCTGGAGATGCTGTTGTTGTAAACAGATGTTGCTTTAAAGCATCAGATCTTCCTGAATGGTCAGCCAGAGCTGGGCCAGATTGGAAGAAGCACCCAGCCCAAAACAAACCATTTGAAAAATGAGTTAAGGTTTCAGTTCAATGCAGTTCAGTTCTTGTGCATTGTGTCAAATATAATGTAACTATGCCAAATTTGCCATTTCTGGGCACCAAGATACACTGAGATCTAATTTCTTTGTGTTGAATTATTATTTTTGTGTGTGTGTGTGTAATGACAAGGATTTAGTATCAGCTAAGCCTGATGGATGCTCACAAAGGGTCTGGGCAATGAGACTGTCTAGAAGAAAGCTGGAGGCAAATGCTTCTTTGTTTTATCCTACACAGAGGATTTTTCTTACGGGGATGGAAGAGGGCAGGGAAAAAATGATCTGTCCAGAAGACAAAGCACTGAAGCGAGCCCTTTCCTTCTTCCCAAACCACAAGACCTTAGGGAAAGATTATAATTTCTTATTTGTTTCTTTTTCTTAGCCTTCGTATTTTTAAACCTTAAAAACACACTTGGGTAATCATTTCAAATCCTTTTCTATGGCCATAAGTGACAGAAACTATTCCACGTGATCCAGAGAAGCTGGTTCTCCTTTAACGTTGTGGGTTTTCAGACTGCAGTTTTCAGGGTGTGGGGGGCCAGAGGGTGCTCAGAAATTATAGGAATTGTCTCATTGTCACCTTGGACAAAGGACAGTGATTTGAGTTTTAAGAAGATTCCTACTAGCCGAGTGACCCTGGAGAAGTCATCAAGATCACAGTCATCCTATCTAGGGGATATTAGCTCCCTAAATTAGGAATCCCATTGCTGAGAGAGGCAGAAAAATTACAATGTGATTCAGACCATCTCTCTTCACTGAAGGACCCTGGGGCAACCCTTTGGCTTATTTGCTTACTTGTGTACAGGCTGTAAATTACGCTGTAATCTCGGCACAGATCTCTCTGTGGTTTGGTTCCCACCCTGGAGGGGTAGGATATTCTGTTCCTCTGTCTGGGTAGAGTGAGAGCTGTTTGGGACAGAGCTTATCCTTCACATGTGCTTTCAGGGTACACAATTTGATCCTGTTTAGTGCAGCTGGATCTAATCTCATATAGGTAGAGACAGAGGTTTGATTTACCAGGAAAAAGGGTCTTATGGGGAAGCCCACAAGGAGGAGAAAAAAAAAAAGAAAGAATAAAGAGAAAGAAGAAAAGCACTGACATCCCCTCAAAGAAAGCGTCCTCTGCCTGCAACATTAACCTCACCAACCAGAAGAGATGCAGAGTTTTTCCTTGAATGGTTTTGCCCTTCCCCACTTCTAGGGAAATGACACAAACATGATTCATGGGTCGGGACACTAAGGTGACTGTAAGGATACGCTGCCGAATTAAAGGGGCTAAAGCACGGGGACCAATGGGAGGGAGGCCACAAGCTGATGTAATGTCTGGGTAGCTCAAACCAGCTCCTCAATCTCTGTTATTAGGTAAAGACAGGCAGTCCCTGGAGAGCACATGAGCTCCTTTCCCCCTCTCCACAGCCCTCCGCACGGTCACGTTAGGGACATGCCCTTTGCACTCTCACCTATGAGCTCCCAGCACACACGAGCATCTTCCAGCACTCCAGGCTTCTTCCTCTGGCAGCAGAATAACGCAGACACACAAAGCTCCCATTGTACAAACAGGTCCCCAAGCACCACAGCTCTAGCCCATAATGAAATCTCTCCACCACCTTTTACTGGAGAGAGTATTTGATTGCAGTCAAGTACCCACACCTGGAGGAGGTAGGAGGGGGTGCAGGAGTGTAGACTGACAGCCTGCTCAGAGCTGCAGTGAGAAAGGGAAGGGGAGGAGGGATGAAAGCAGGGCTGAGAGGCACAGGCACGGTTTTGCAGTGTGATGAGCTTGTGCAGCCTCAGCTGCAGCAAGAATCCCAGGGTGTTCTCTTCCTGTCTCACACACACACTTCAGCTGCTGAGGAAAAAAATCAAACAGACAAATAAAAAAGCAAACAGCCAAAACAAAGTTAAAACCTAAAAAATACAAGCAGATCTAGAGATGTTAAAAGTATATAGCCACAAGTAGGGCCATACAGAGATGCTGACTCAGGGCCTGGGTGCTGAGGCTGCTCTGCTGCTCCCCATTGCAGTGCACTAATGGAGGAAGTCCTTGGTGCCTAGATATGAAGAGGTCAAGTCACCCTTGATGGAGGAGGGAATGGCACTAAATCTATGTGCTGACCATACTCAGGCCCCCAGACAGTGTGTCCATCTGCAGAGAACTATGTCCAAGGGGCACCTGCTGGTGGCAGCTTCCTAATTCAGAGGCAAATTTGACCTCACAAGATCTCCCTGGCTGGAAGCCCTTTGCTGCTGAGTGCAGATGTCTTCCTCAGCCCCCACCAGCCCCACTGGGCTATGTCTGGGTTACAACATGGGGACAGGACCAAGACTGGAGAAGGGAAGGAGGCTGATAGATAAGACGGAGCAATGCCTTCAGTGGCAAAAGACAGGGGTTCAGTTTAGTCTGGTTGAGTTGTGCTGTATGGGAGGAGAATGGGGCTATAAGGAGAGTGGAGGTAGGTAAAAGTGAAGGTAGATGAAGGCTGTTTTGAGGATGGATGGTAGGATGGTTGTAGGATACTGGGAGAGGTAAGGAGACATAGGGCTGGAGTCTTCACGTATGGGACAAAATTTGTAGTTGAGCAGCAAACATAAGCGCAAATAAGCAGCCTCTGTTAAGGAGGTGAGGGATACGGTAAATCACTACAGAGAGCCGTGCAAACATTAACAATATGAATTTTAACTAGATCAAGTCCCATATTCTGCACCTGGGAAGGGGCAACACTGGCTGTATGTACAGACTGGGGGATGAGAGGCTGGAGAGAGCCCTGTGGAAAGGGATCTGGGGACTGTGGTTGATAGCAAGTTGAATATGAGCCAGCAGTGAGCCACAGCAGCCAGAAGGGCCAGCTGTGTCCTGGGGTGCATCAGGCACAGCACTGCTGGCCAGCTGAAGGGAGGCATCGGCCTGCTCTGCTCTGTGCTAGTGTGGCTTCACCTCAAGTACTGGGTGCAGTTTGGGGCACCACAGTATAAGGACATAAAACTATTAGAGAGTGTCCAAGGGAGGGCTGTGAAGGTGATGAAGAGTCTAAAGGGCAAGATGTGTGAGGAGAGGCTGAAGTCCCTTGGTTTGCTCAGCCCAGAGCAGAGCAGGCCGAGGGGAGGCCTCATGGCGGCCTGCAGCTCCCTCACGAGGGGAGCGGAGGGGCAGGCGCTGAGCTCTGCTCTCTGGGGACAGCGACAGGACCCGAGGGAACGGCATGGAGCTGGGACAGGGGAGGGTCAGGCTGGGTGTTAGGGAAAGGTTCTGCACCCAGAGGTGGTCGGGCACTGGGACAGGCTCCCCAGGGCAGTGGTCCCACTGCTGGCATTCAAAGAGCATTTGGACAACGCTCTCAGACATAGGGTCTGATTTTGGGGTGGTCCTGTGCAGAGCCAGGAGCTGGATTCAGTGATCCTGGTGGGTTCCTTCCAAGGATATCCTATGATTCTGTGACTTTGTGAAATGATGCTTTGGGAGCCAGCATCACAGAAAACGTAGAAAAAAATGCCCTGTTGAGCATAGAGGTCTTCTTGCTGCTTGTGTGGGAGAGACCTGGTGGGCTAATTTGGAAATGGCGTGACTGAGGATTGATCCAAACCAGGTAGACTTGATGGGAGTTACACCATAGAGAAACTTAGGTCAACAAGAAGGGCAGAACGAAGTCCAGAGAAGAACAGAGAAACAGGTGACTTCTGCATAAGAGTATTTCTGCATGGAGGACGGATGTTGGCATTTATTACAAAATAGCAGAAACAAGTTGAATTCCCCAAACAGTTTATGGGAATGCACTCTTCTTTTCTGGGGGTTTTGTTTTGTTTTGCTCAAGTCTGTCTGTCACATCTTGCACATTTCATTATTTAGGAATTTTTGATTTCAGAAGATAAAGTAGTCTCAGAGGAATATTTTCAGGGAGATTATTTTAACAAGCACTTTTGTACCAGGAAATCAGTGAGTTTAACCTAACAAGCAACTACCAGGCCAGGGGGACAAATAAATCTAGTTCCCACCTATTAATTTTACAGCCTACATA
Source organism: Anser anser (assembly GCF_964211835.1). Classification (NCBI taxonomy): domain Eukaryota; kingdom Metazoa; phylum Chordata; class Aves; order Anseriformes; family Anatidae; genus Anser; species Anser anser. The sequence goes on from NC_139724.1 coordinate 77,721,719, forward strand.
AAGCAGTGTTGAAGTCAAAAGTATATGTGACCCAAAAAGACATTGCTCATTTTGACACATATATAGCTTGCCCCCTGCCTGAACCCTGTCCCTTAGCCTAAATCCAGGAAGTGGGCTCCCTTTTGTAACGGATCATAGGCCTGTGTGTCAGGAATGTGTTCTACCTTAAACCAAATGTCAGCCGTTCTTAGGGAAGGGATAAGCTGATAGAGATGTTCGCCTTGAACGGGGATAGTTTTCCTGTTTTGCATTGTGTGAGATGTGTTTGTTTTATTGCACCACTCAGTGATTCAATCCAGCCAAGCCCACGCAGGAAATATTGGGATTTTGTCTTGCCAAGTTGACATCTGAAAAGAGCAAGCAGGCGAATGCTTCCACTTTAGCAGTATTTGTAATGGTTACTGAACTATTAGACACATGAAGGGAAAAATGCACCTCAAAGAAACAACCGCATCCCATGGATGGAAGTGACCTGGATAATGCAGAAATGTCGCTGACTTTCATCTTCAGAGGGGAATGCGGTGGTATGCAGCGAGAAAAAGAAAACAGAGCTTTCGGCACACACATAAGTTAAAAATAAAGCACAGAGTCTAAATGAAGAGGGTGACTAACCAATGGAGTAAATGAGCAAGGAAAGTGATGGATTATCCACCACTTGAAGCATCTTGAAATGAGGGCTGGATGTCTTTGTGCAAGACGTGCTGCCGTCCAGCATAAGGCACTGGGCTCCAGGCAGGCTAAAGCCTAACTTAGATTTTTTAGCCTGTGTTGCCAATGTACAAGTGGAGGATTTAGTTCCAGTTATCCTGTCTACAGCCATATCATGGAAGAAGGACATGAAGCAGGTGGCAAGAAGCATTTGATGCCAATTCCTAATTAACCATATTAGCCAGCAAACTTTTGCAGTCGAAGGGGAAACATAAGCAGTGAGATAGTTCAAGCTGTAATCCTAGTGAAAAGAGGCTTTTGGCTACAGCATTCGAGCCCTGAGTATTTCCCTTGATTTCAGCCAGCTTGGGGTCAGGCCCTCGTTGTTTGAAGGCATTCAGCGCTCCTTGCTAGTAGGAAGCAGCTCTGTTGGGTGAGAAGAGGTGCCTCATCAGGGGGAATTTCATTCACTCTGTCAAAAATGAGCCCCATCAGCTCCATATCTAATATCCCAAAGGTTTTTAATTACATTGCAATGGAGACAGGTCCAGCAGTGTTTCCTAATTAACTCCTGATGCATCAGAGAGGAGATTTGGATACACAGGTGGCTGACGAGAATGTCTATGTTACATGTACATATGTGCAATTTCTTTCAAATATATTTAAGCAATTTTTGAAGCAAAACCCAAATGCATTGTTGAAAACAACTTATGTTGTGTGCCTCTGTAGATTGGGCTAGAAATCCCTGATGCTGAATTGATCCTGTCCCTGCATAGCAGAGGGACAGGCTACATGTCTGAGCTCTAACTCACCTCTGAGCCAGTGTGACTGCACTGAGGTCCTCCACATGAGACCTGGAGGTGGGGTGCTGGTCCTGACAGCAAACCTCCAAGTAGGATTCTTTTGATACAGACCTAATGGCTGGGGGCTCCTGGAGGCCTCAGCTTGGTTTAGGAACGTGTTTGGGTCACAACAAAACACAGGAAGGAGCCAAGTACTTTTATGCTGGGTCTGGACACTTGCCTGCATTTGCAGAAAGCAGTGCTGTGGGCACCTGGTGATCACTGCAGTCCAAAATGCAAGCCCTGAAAAAATATTGGTGCCTCCAGAACAGCCCATGAGTGAAGATCCCAAATCCATTCAAAATCCCATTTTAGGTGCAGAGGCAGATGCTCTGGAGCTTGGCAGCTTCTTCAAAGCCACACAAGCAAATGGAGTTACAGACTGAAGACCTCGTCCTGGGATGAGTCTTTCTTTCCCTCGTGCTCCCTCTCCTCCTCTACTCAGCTGCCTTCTGTTGGCAATAATAACAGCAACTGTCTTGGAATCAGGGAAAGCAGATGGGCTCCACCCTGCAGATGGCCCCCAGAAATTTTCAGAAATACTTATTTTCTGTAATTTTATTTACTTAATTTTTTCCATAGTTTTATTACGGAAGCGGAGGACAACAATGAGGCTATTACTCATTTTTTGTTTAGGTTTTGGCTTCTTAAGCTTTGGGATGTTGCGTTATTGTATGGCTATATCCAGAGCCTTTTCCCCAGGTCAGACAAGCACACTGCAGTACTGATGAATTGGATGCTAAGCCTCCAATTATCCTGTCTGGCTCAGATTTTTTCATTACCCCACAATTTCAGTGTTGTCTTCCCTCCTTATTTATTTATTTACTAATTTACTTATTTACCTATTTATTTCTGTTTTTTTATTGCAGCACTTGGTAAGATCTCAGGTTCCCCATGCTTTAGTATCACCAGAGCTACCCGTTCCTGGAGCTCTTCTGCTGGACCTGCATCTGTCTATGCTTAGAGTCAGGTGCAGGCATCGGCTGACCTCAGAGTATCCTGTAAAGGAAAACCTAGTTTGATAGAAGCATCTCCTCTTGGTCCAAGCTTTTGTTTGTGTTGCTATAGCCCAAGCACTCATAAAGAACACAAACTTGGCTCCTTCTGAACAGTTTTCGGCCCAAAAGGGGGTCCTCAAAATTGTCACCTGCCTTTGTTGCACTGGTTTCCTAGATGAGATCTGCATTCATACAGCTGTTGATGTATACCCATTTTTCTGATCTCTGAGATAGTAAATGAGCTTCTGCAACAGTAGATTTATTTGGTCTGGGGACTTTTGACTTCTTTCCACTTGAAGATTTCAATCTCTCTTCAGAAAAACAAAATAAAACAAACAAACAAAAAAAAACAACAAAAAAACAACAATAACAACAACAAAGGTTTGACCTCTTATTTTTAACAGAAGAGTTTGGTTTAAAAAACAAATCCAGGCCTGGTTTTAGTAGAAAAAGAATCTAGTTTTTGAAAACAGCAAACCATTTCTTTTAATTTCTGAAATTAAAACCAAACCACATCCCAAACACTTCTACTGGAAAAAGATCATTGCCATATTTATTTTTCATGCAAATGCATAGATGAAACATCCTCTCTTTCCCAAACCAGTTACAAAAACAGAGCTCCAAGCTGAGCTGTTGTAACTTCCACGGCTTTCTTCTGTTGTCTCCTTTTCCTCCTGCGCTCTGTATTGACCTTATTACACATCCTCCTTGGCCCACTCATCAGCTGGGATGATGCTTCACATTCATCTATCCTGTCTTCTTTTGGCTGTCTGCATTTCTATAGGAACCCTGAAATAGATCCTCTGCTGTCTAATCATCTCAGTATCTATATCCAGAGGTACCTTCTCCTTCACGGGGATGGGACATTTCTTCTGCCAGCTGCTAAAGGCAGTGGACCTTTCCAAAGCCTTGTCTTCTATCTCATGAAGGGCCCTCCCTTTGAGTTCAAGTTGGTGGAAGAAAAATCTGTTGAGAGCTGTCAGGTACAGAATCGCTGCCTCTGGCTGAGGGAATCCCTGACCACAAATGGTTGAAGGCATTCAGGGCTTTTTGCCCTGGCCTTTTTCTTCCTTAATGCTGCATGGAAAACAAACCCTCTGAGAGTTCCCTTGCACAGCTCTCCCCGAGTCGGAGCAGAGCCAGCACCACAGAGTCTTTCAAGAGGACATCTTCGATGGCAGCTTGGGCTCCTTTCCCCAACCACATGCTTCAGGTCTTCATTTCATTTTTAAGGTGCAAGTGCAGCTGAGGTCAGAAGTCACCCAGGACTAGGAGCACTAAGTGCAGTTTCATATTCCATGTCAGCACTATGCAGATGCACAAGGCTGGGGGACGGGTAGCAACTCCTACTCCTAAATTTCTGCCTTTCTGGACTGTCGATGGCAATGTCAGAGGCCTGCACAGAGATCGGTCTGGCCTGCACACAGAGGTGGGATGCAGTACTTGGCCCTCAGGCCATAACCACAACACTCAGGGTGCCGGTGGATAGGAGACAAGACCTCTGTATTTCCACTTGTGTGCATTCCCCAAGACAAGCCCTGTCTCTTCTATGGGAAAACATTGCAAAAACATCACAGCTTCACCATGCGCAGTGTCACGTTGGACCATAGCACTGAAGAGGTTGGGGGAGGACCTTCCTCTTCCCCCAGCGCTGGAGAAAAGTCTCCTCCACACTGCCCTCCAGTTCCCCTGGAAGAATTGTGCCTTGGTTTATTTTTAGTTACACACAGAAATAAACACCTCTGCCCCCTCTCCGCAGTGATTACCAGAGACGTTGTGATGATAATGATTATTTGAGTTTCCTCAAATGAAGCAAGTATTCAATTATATTTTCATTCTTTGGAATGAAACTTAACCCAGTTTGTTTTCCGATAAGGCCATATGGAGAGAGGACACAGCTGGTATTTTATCCAAATTAATGTGTCCTGGCTCAAAAACAGGTCGTGTTTGTAATGAGCTCAATCTTCATATAATAACACTGTTGAAACAATAAACGTCACTTCGGCTCCAATTTGGTGTCTGGACTGCAAGGCATAAAAACAGTTCTGCTCTAAACTGTCAGGGTGAAGGCTGGATAAACTCGAGAAAGTTCAGGTCAGGTGAAATTTCACACACAGAGACTATTATTGGAGCAAGCAGGCTGGAGGAGCTATTACGGGGAGCATGTGCATCCCTTCGCTCCCCACGGACCCGAGTCAGAGCTGCTGTGCTGCTGATACATCCTTGCACAGCCGTGTCTGAGACACCCCGGCAGCTGGAGAAAAGCACCAGCTGAGCATCAACAGCTCATTTTCTGCTAGCCCTGGGAAATGCAAGGTGCTGCAGCTGTGACAGTAATTTGGGGCTGTGCTGAGCCGTTTGCAAGGGTGCCACTGTCAGAGGTTTTTGGAGGTCTGCTCAGTGACCTTATAGGTCCAGAGCTTGCACGTGAAGGGGATGGCATCTCTTCCAAGTGTCTTTTTTTAGCTACAGAACAGTAGGAAGCTCTCTGGGCAATGTCCTCCACTGTGAAATGCAGCTGGTCCTGAGCTACAACATCAAGCCTGCCAGATTGAAAGGACAGAGGGAGGCAGAGAGGTTTGCGCCTGCAAGCAGATCAGCAAAGCAGCAGAGGTGGGATGAGCCATACAAAGGGCCAGCAAAGCCAACAAGGTCAAAGCCCCGTGCTGTCCAGAAGTCTGGCATGAGTGTTGGTGTTAGCCCGGCAATGAGCACTGTAGGGGTTGTATTTTCTCATGGACCATTCTCCTCATGACCACTTTTTGTCTCTCAAAAGAAGGGCAAAATCATTATTCACACCTACTCCAAGGCTAACTGACAGCTCCCAGTGGCCCAGGCTGCAGCCCATCCTGCTATATGCGTGAAGCCTTTTTATGAGCAACTGAAATATCTTCGGTCAAACATGAGGGACTAAGTCTGCATAGGACCTAGACCCCTACACCTGGCCTAGCCCCACTCTTTCAACCATTAAAAAAAACATGTTCTTCTACATAATGGTGACCATTCTCTTTACCTTAAAAGTCTCTTTTTATGCTAGGGAAATTCTACTTATTGGTTTGATACAAGGTAATGTGGAGAGCCTCATCCAAGATGAAGAAGAGTGGTTGCCACTCAGAGGGCATAGAAGCCTTCCCAAGACCTGCAGACTATGTGTTCCTCCCACAGCCTTACTGCCAAGGCTGGAGTCGATCAACATTTTTATATACAGCAGGTCAAGCACTCAAAGATATCCAGAAGTGGCAGTATGGGGTATCTATGCTCATCAGTGTGTACAGCGTGTGGGAAGCCTCAAGTCTCTTCTCCAAGGATTTCACAGAACTGTAGAATCATTTGAATGTCTCCTGCATCCTGTTGCATCGGTTGCATCGTGAAGAAAGCTATTATGAGACGGAATGAAAATAATCTCAAACTTAGCACTGTGTGTGGGGAGTACTATGTTCACTGGACCCAGCAAGTGTGGATACACAAGACTGCATCAGGTTCCCAAGCTGCAATACTGGGATCTATGTTGTCTTGAGGGGCTGTTCAGTTCATGTTTGATTGTGGGTACATTGCACTTTTCAAGAAATACTGGGAGTTGGCAGCAATGTGGTCCAAAAGGCTTGCAAGCCACCAACTAGCCTAATCCAAGTCCCTGCTGGAATTTTTATTTAATCAGATGTTGAACATTTATGGCTTGGCCCAGATTTTCCCCATTTATTTCCCATGTTCTGGAACCCCAAATCTCATAAGACCTATATCTCTGAAAGTATCTGTGCTTTTTATCTGTGGTCAGTGCATCCACACGTGCTGCATGGAAAGTTAAAAGCAATCTTCTCCACAGCTTGAGCCCATTGTCCCCACTTCTGCTAATTGACAACCATGTGGTTCAAACTATAAACAAATTATATGGGTCCTGTCCAGCCACTATTCTGGAAAGCTCTTCTGCTCTCCATGTCTGTGCTTGTGTGAAAGCCAAGGCCCTCTGAACAGGAATTCAATAGAAATAAAACATTCCCAGTGACTTCCAGTGCTGTAGGGAAAGGAGGGGTTTTCATCTGAGCCGAGAGAAACTGCGATGCTCTTCTCCTGAGTGCTGGGCTGCAGGAAAGGGTGAGGCTGGGCTGCTGCTTTCCCTGAGAATAGAAACCATTAGGAAGGAACTAAGGAGTGAATGTTTCCTGGGGATCAATGCATAGAGATTCCCTGTCTGGGAAAGGGAGGGGAAGGAGCAGAGTGGGAGCTGAGATCACCGCATCCTTGGGGACTGATCTCTGCAGGTCTGCACTGACACCGGCGGCTGTTTCCTTCCCTTCTCACCAGCCACAGCTACCTCTGCCGTAGCCTTTCCTATTGCCTCTTCAGGTTCTGAGATAGGAGCTCAGGCACTACTGTTTGCATGTGTCCAGACTTTTCTGCTATTAGGCAGTGTTAACAACACAGATCTGTATCTGCATCTCCAGCCTAATGCTTCCCTGGTTTCAGCCCCTGAATCCATTCTTCAAACAGGGTTAAAAAACACAGCAAAGTGGATGCTTATTGCAAAGCAGCAGGACAACCCCAGGGTTAGCACACTTCTCCTGGAAGGTCCCAGTACCTCAGCACAACAACAGGCAGTTGGCATACTTGCAGGGAAACTGAGGCAGGGGGAAGCTCTTTGAATTGTCCAGCAGAGCTGAGCAAGACAGCACCAGCAGCCAGAAGAGAAATGTGGGGTATTCTTATGGCTGTGCATGTCATGTGCCTATTTATATCCCTTGTCTCAACATCCACCCACTTTCTTAAGCCATAAACTTATTGCTGATTGTTGCTAATACAATCATGCTAAGGCTGCACTTGACTATCAGGATCTCCCTTGTTCCCAGGACCCATAGCTCTAACAACCCGTCCCCCACTCCATGGACTGGGGAGCCTTTCAACTATTTCAGGGGCTTGGCAGGCTCAGATTTCTCACCAAACTCTCTAGGATGCTCCTAGGGCAGGGGTACTTCAGAGTTCTTCCTTTGACCCTCATGCTATGTAGTTTAGTTTGTCTCCAAACACACAGAAAAACTCCTTGGATATGGAAACAAATGTCCCAAACAATGCATTTCCAAGAACTTTTTTTTTTTTTTTTTGAAAGGGGAAATAGGTGTTTGGTTTTTTTTAATCTACTTCCTGTTTTCAAGTTGTAAAAGCAAGCTCACACTTGTGAGTTCAATGGCTCCCCGAGACTACGTGGAACATTTTTCCTGGCCTTGAAAAACTTTGAGCAGTTCTGGCACAACACCCTGTCTTCTGCCTGCTCATCCCTTTGGGCTACCACGTCTGCTGCAACAAATGGTTTCTTTTGGCCAGGCTGGAACATTTTCCTCAGCTTCCCTTACTTTGGTGATAAGCTGCTCTCTTGAGTGTTGAGAAGGAGGCAGTTTTCCAAGAATACTTTCTGTTGAGCTGAACCCCATTCAGACACCAAGTGGAGGAATGCATTTTCATGAATCCATTACACCCAATGGCTTCCACTACACTGTGTATGGATAGAGACAGAGAGAAGCTGGATATGTGTCTGACAGAAATTTTCTGTTGAATCTTTTCCCCTTTTCAAAAGACAAATAAATAAGAAATAAACTTTTGGTTGAAACAAAGGTTTTGGCAAGAAACATTTATAGCAAAAAATGTTCCTGCTTTGTTATAATCACCTTATTATTGGGTTTTAGCTATTTACAAATCCCCCTGTTATTGTTTTAACTCAAGCTCAGAAATAAGGAGGTTTTCCTTCTCTCTTCATTTTAATAAATGAGTGTCAACTTTTGCAATCATAAATATGTTTCACAAGGGAGGAGCAATTCCCGAAAAGGCTCTATGAGGTGGCCAGAAAGTGCAGAGCCTGATGTGAAAAAGCTGCCCCTGACATTTATCATTGTCCTCATCGAAGAGGCAAAAAGAAGGGATGACTTCTAGTCCCTCATTCAGGGTTTTGCTCAGACTCCTTTCACTCAGCAATAACACCCTTAAACCTCTCAATAATTGAGAGGCCTCTTAAAAGTGTGTTTTTGTACAACATTGAGCACACTAAGGTCACTGTTGAGATGGTGCACATGACAAATGTTTTCTAAAAATGTTCTCAGACTAGGGTTTAGTTTTAGGCGTAGGAAACCCTTCCTTGTGCCAAAGTTAAATATTCCCATCTGCTAAGCTGAATGTCCTTCCCCTTCACTCTGACTTTTTTTGTCCCAGTGACAGAGTCACGACACTCAGCTGTGTGGCTGTTGAACCGGGGTCCATCCAGGTAACCCCATGAAATGTTGCTGGAAGGACTCCTCTTCCCTTGGGGAGGGGTGTGGTGGGAAAACCAGGAATAAGCAGACACCAAGACCTCTTGGCTGTTCAGCTTGAGAACTTCAGCCACATCCAAAGACAAAATATTGGTTCCAGCAGAGCTTTGTGATATGTGTAAATCTAGAAAAAAGACTGAGAAGTTCCCAGCTGCTATGGAAAAGAAAAGGTAGTATAAAATCCTCCTTGCAAACACGTTGTAACAGTTTTCTGCATGGAGCATGAGTTATCTGATTCAGAGATCATCAGCACTGAAGCATTATCAAGTTGAAAGCATTATCATTTCAACTAGGAGCTGGTGCTAGCTAGTAAAAGGCTGCAAAGATGTATGGTGGCTAGTTAGAAGTTAAAAAACTTATTCTGTGCACCTGTGTTGTTTGAAAATGGGATCCATGGAGAGCCTAAAAGATCTGATTTCAAAAACCAGTGTGCCAAAGCCATGGAGGAAATTTCCTTTTTTTTGTTTTTTTTTTTTTTTTTTTTGTTTTTTGTTTTTTGTTTTGCTTTGTTTTGTTTGTTTAAATAAAAATGTTGCCTGACTTGCTCAGAAAGTCCCTGGTATTCGGGTCAAAGTCTACCATAGGAAATAACATTCCACACTGGACTGATCACTATATTCTTCTCTGATATATTCTTCTCTGAGCAACCTCTCCTGGCTATTGTTGGAGATAGCAGACAAGTGAGATGAACTTCTGGGGGTCTGACCCAGAGGATGGTGTTGAAATTGGTCCCACCCAGAGCGCTTATAAGAGAAGAAACATTCACGTCTGAGACCTAACTTCTGGAAAAAGGCTAACCACAGGATCCTATATCTTGAAGGTCTTGCTAACGTCAGTGGAACAGGCTTCCAGATGGGCCAGATCACATTTAACTCCTCCAACGTCAGTTCAATTTTCGTCCCAAAAAACATTCAAAGGAGGTTTCATTATTAAACTTGCATAAACACAACAAAGCATTAGAAATCAAGCCCAGTTGTGTTCATAGAGGATGGCAGCTGTTCTTCATGTCCACCTGTTTTCCCAGATAGGCTCTGGAAAGAAGGGGAGTAAGTAGACAGGCATTTGTTGTTTGCCAAACCAAATCTTTTATGTTTGAATAGGAGCAGAAAGGTTCTGGTAACTCCGCAGCACCCAGTTCATCCTGGCGCTTAATTAAGTGAGAGTGAGCAAAAGCTGAATTTTTCCCCAGCTGCTTACAGGAACATTTTTGCAGTTTCTGTAAAGCACTGGGGATGGAGTTCAACTTGCAACACGCCCAGGCCACAGAGCCTGCCCTTCTGCTAAGTCTTGCAAATCTATGGGTTACCAGCAGGATTTAGGGAACTCAGGATATGTCTTGTTATGTAGACCTTCGCAGCTAATTGTTCTAGGCCTTAATGATTTGAGCAAGTGTTGGACAAAGGTGAACAAAGCCAGATTTATTAGTGTCTGCCCTTTAAATATGTGGAGAAGCAAAATATTGGAAATCAGGAATTAGAGAATCATAGACACATAGAATCATTTAGGTTGGAAAAGACCTTCAGGATCATTAAGTCCAACCACCAACCTGACCTATCAAGTCCCATCACTAAACCATATCCCTCAGTGCTACATCCACACATCTCCTAAACACCTCCAGGGGTGGGAACTCCGCCACTTCCATGTGCAGCCCGTTCCAATGACTGACCACCCTCTCCATGAAGAAATGCTTTCTAATAACCAATCTAAACCTCTCCTGGTACAGCTTGAGACCATTAAATAAATGTTTAAGAGAAGCCCATGTGATTCAGGAGCCTGCATGCTATTTTCTAATTTGATGGAAGAATGCAGAAACCTAAATCCTATCACTACAAATGACTTGCCAAGTTCACATCACAGCAATGCAATGAAGTCTAGGTTTAGAACCACAGAATAATGTAGGTTAGAAGGACCTCAGGAAGTCTCTGGTCCTCTCCTCTGCTCATCCTGCAAGTAATGCTCCTTGCTCCTCTGCAAGTAATTCCCTGGAGAAAACTATGGCCTGGCAGTAATCACATGGTGAAGGACAGTCCATAGCAGCTATTCACATTTGCTTGTCGGGAAGAACCAGAGACAGGGTGTTCACGCTCTTCCTCCTGGAGACTTTTCAAATGCCTTCTGTATATCATACCTCTTACATGCCCGGGAAACAGGCCGTTCCACATAAAATCAATGTATTAGTTAAGGACATGCCATTGTGACTTTTCCAAGACAAAGACCATACCATTTGTAGCTTTGAAGGTACCCTGTATCTTAACAACTGTTCTTTCTTTGTAATGAATGCATGTCTGCTGCTAATCTGATCTTGTCATCCCATAAGCATGGATACGATACCTGCCCTGAAGTGTTCAGGGTGCACTATCAAATGTCAGGCAGTGGTCCTTCCACCATATGCCTTGGGGAGACTGAATCATAGGCCAGTGGATCTCGTCTGACATTTCTAAAAGTGCTGGCCTCTTCATCTGCTCCAGTGGAGAAATGAAAAGAGCACAAGGTCATCACAGTCTCTTGCATCTCCATGGTTGCGTGTAATTATTCTGCTCACCACCAGGCCAGGTCCCCCCTAGACGTTTTCAGCACTGTTAGCAGGACGTCAAACAAGACCTCACTTCCTGAAGACCATCGCGCTGCAATACAACAACAGCACGGCTGAGATGGCTGGAGCTCAAGCCCAAGGGCAAACTGGAGTTAAACATGGAGAAAACAGGAGGGGAGAGGTAATTTTTCCTCCATGCCTTAGTCGTCTTGTCCTTTTCAGACTCTTCCAGCTAGGAAAGGAACAAGAGTTGCTTCACCCTCTCTCTGCACGGATCCCAAAGCCCCCTTGGAATGTCGTAAGGAAGGTGGGGTGGTGGTGATCAACACATAATGTTGATATTTAATGTTGGTATTTGAAACCTGTCAGGCAGATATCTTCATTGCTGGAGTGTTACATTCCTGAGTGGACAGCAGGGCATTTCTATTTTAAAAAATGCTCATATCACTGCTCTTCACTGCAGTATTCACTACACAAAAGCCACTTAGAGTCAGGCCAAAGAAGTTTTTATTATTATTATTTTTACTGTTTCCTGAACAAAAAGTTCACTCAAAATCCTCTCTTTCAGTGTCCCATTCTCTCTCCCTTTCTCCTTCTCTCTGTTTCTCTCTCGAATTTTGATTGCTTCCTTTACACATCCATTTCATGACAAGCTTGTTTGTTGCTTTTGGCTACTGGGCAAGTGTATATAGGGGATTACAATAGAGTCTCTGTTCCCGCACTGGTTGTTAAGTTGCCTTAAACAAGTGCCAACTACAGTCTAAATCTGTTCATCTCTCTCTCTCTCTCTTTTAATATATAAATATATTATAAGAAAATAATTGTTCCTGAGATTTATTTGACAGTCAAGATTTCCTCATTCCGAAGAAGCCTGTAGCTTTTGGTCTTTCATATACGAACATGATTGATTGAAAGAAACCTGGTCCAGACACCCACCATGGAGAAAATTCCCACTGGAAACCACAGTGGAGCCTCTCAAAATCTGTCCTTGGAAGCTGGTAATGTCTCTTGCCATGAAACCGAGAGGGCTTCACAACCTGAGGGAATCTCATTTGCCTTAAAATATTCCCATTTGATTCCCCAAATACTTTCATCCTTCCCATCCAGGAACTGCTGGTGTTGACGTTAGCAGCAGATGTCTCTTGTGGACTTACCAGATCATTTTGCACTCAACGTCTTTATTTTTAAAGTGAGCTGAACCAAAGATGGAAGTATTCAGAAATCTCCAACTCGTGATTTTGAAAAAGAGTTTAGTTTGTATTTTGGACTTGTCTTTTTCCCTACTCACCAGTACCATTAAATTTCAACAACAGGAATCAGCCTGGGGCTCTGTAGAGCTTCACAGCATTCATCAGTGAGTTTTTCCCTGTAAGCAATACAGAAATGGAGAGCTTGAATGAAACGTCTGTCCAGAGTTTCTTCTTGGTTTGTTCTCAGTCTTTGAAGGTGATCAATTGATGGAAAAAGGTAGGCAAAGGGGTGGAGGTGGAAGTCAGTCTGTCTGAATACAGATTTTGCAGTGCAGAAGATCAGCAGGTAGTTAGAAAGCTATAGAAAAAATCACTTTTCCCAATTTAGGAAATTAAAATTGAGTGATCGTCCCACACCACACCTAGACATTGTAGCAGAGGAAAAGCAGAACCTGCGTTGTTCTGCAGACTCAGATCTGTAGATTTGTATTAAAAACTTTTCATCCTCAGCCTTGGAAAGTTCCCGTGTTCATTTGGGCAACTGAACTGTGCAGCAAAATCTGAAGGACGTACCTTAACAGCTAGGATGTACATGTTACTAGAGATCCACCCCTCTGGGCTGGTCCTGGTTTCTCAGCCGCTCACACAGTGACAGAACTGGCTGGGTGGGAGGTCCATGGCAGGACTTCTGTCCTTTCCATCCCTTCCAGATACGTTACCTCTTGTTTTGGGAGGGGGAGCATCCATCCCCAGCACCCCCAGCACAGCCCTGGTGAGGCCACTCAGGACTATGGCCAGGCAGTCTCCTTCCGACCCGTGGAAATCTTCCTCTCTCCTCATCAGCGCAGAGACTTGAGAAGAGAGAAACAGTGAAAATGTGATGCCTAATGACTGCTGGAAAGGAGGCAGTGAGGAAAAATGTGAAAATGTCAAACGCATCATTTTCCTAGCGAAATCTTTTGTTTCGGGAACACTGTACTATTATATTCTAAATCAGTGATACTTGATTTGAAGTGATGGTTCATTGAAAATTGGCTTTTCTTTTTTTCCCCTGAAAATTTAAAAAAGATATAAATAACCTGAAAATAATTTGTTGCCAGTTGTAGGAAACATTTTGGTTTGAATCAAAATGAATGTAGTAGATTTCTTTTAGAAAAAAAAAGTCCCATTAAAATATTTCTGATTTGGTTGGGGTTAAACTGATTTTCCCCTGTTCTTTTTTCTTTCCATCCTCCTGATTTTCATGTTCACCTAGTTCATCCAGGACATACTCACTTCAAGAGGAACAATTTAGCAATTTATTTTTTCCATTCTCCCTTTACCTGTTTAGGGCTCCTGGATTCAGACCACTGAAAGCAAATGCAAAGGAAACCTAGTCTCACCAGAAAGTGCTCTCATGTATCTTTAAGAAAATTCCTTTTTTTTTTTTTTTTTGGTTTGGTTTTACTTGTTTGTTTTTGTTTGTTTGTTTATTTGCTTTTCAATTTTTATTTTTTTTTCAATTTTTGTTTGTTTGTGGGTCTTTGTCTTCTTTTTCCTTTTTATTTTTTCAGACAAAGCCATAATGGAATCAAAATGAAGGGGTTCTGAGAGCCCTCTGCCAGTGTCAATACAAGTTTTTCCCATTCAGGTCCTAAAAGAAATACCCGTCTCCCTACCGTCCCTTTGGCCCCCTACTGCCAACACTTCCTGGATGTGAGCTGTCTCCTGATTCTCAATACCCCTCAGCATTTTTGAACAAACTGATTGTTTTTTACCCTGAGTCAAAACCAGATGGTTCTCCAGGTATGGTAAGCCCCAGAGCTCACCCTATAGGCAGTGAAGATGAGAGCTGGAAAAGTCTGGATCCATCCACAGTTGCTGAAATGTATTCTGGTGCTCCTGCACTCAAACCTTGCTACCTTGCTAGCTCATGCTGCAGCCAAAGCCATGCAAAACACACCCTTGGCATCATGATGTGAAAACAACAAAAACAAAACAAAAACACAACAGGCTGCAACACAGCCTGAGCTTCATGTTTTGCATGTTGAACTGAAACCTCCTCCCGCGTGCACACATGAAAATGGTAATAGCTGCATCTCAGGGCTGCAGGCGGCAAGTGGCTTTGAGGTGTCCCAGTCCTGCGGACATCCCCAGCCCACTCTGATGGGGCTGGTCCTGATGACGTGAACCTTTGTGCTGGGGCAGATGCCTTTAGCAAGATTAACGCTGTCTTTCCTGGCCAAAGCAGGGCTCATCTCCCACCTTAGCCAGGATTTTCTGCTAAACACCCCTGCCACTGATGAAACAGCTCTTGCCACCTGGCTAACCCTCGTTGCAAGTGTCTCACCCTCTCGGTGAGCAGTGCAGGGATGCTTGGGGCCAAGCCCGCCCTGATGCACAGCTGGTGGGTCTGGAAGGGGTGTGATGCTGGGGGAGGAACAAAAGGGGAATATCCCAGGGGATGCAAGCCAGCACTGAGGCCTGGTGGCAGGTCGCGTGAAGGACGGAAGCAACGAGAACATGGGACGGTTGGAAGGGGAAACCAGGAGAGCGTCCCAGTGCTCCCAGGTACTGTGCTTGTTTCCCTGATAAATTCAACCCCAAACAGAAAAGAAATGATGAAATGAAGAAAGCTAGCGCCAGTTGTGTGAAGAGAGCCCTGAGCAGATGGCATTGTTTTACGGTCCAGACTGCATGACTGATTGGATTTCCCAACAATATTTCTCAATGCCTAAGTGTGAGAGGCCCCTGGGAACAATAACTTTCCTGCAACTCAGAAGTTGAGTGATGAAGCCGTGGGTTAATAGCAATTAGTCTCCACACTGGCGGCTCCCTCTGCCACCTCCATTTCTTTTTAATTTGCTGCCGGCCCCACAGCAGTGTAAATAATCCTTTGTTTTAAATCCATTGTAAATCTGCTGGTGAAATAACTGCAGCTTGGGTTATACAATGAGGATCCTTGATGAATGCACTCGGGCAGGCTGGAGGGACGGGCATACCTGTGTTCTCCTGCAGAGATTCATGGCTGGCAGCTGAGCGGGGCATGCAGGTAGTTTTATGGACTTCTGCTTTCAGTCACCGTGCAGGTTTTACTATGGGAGAGGTTAAGCGGGGAGCAGACACTTAATCTAGGCACCAACTGAGAATGCACTTATCAAATGCATAATAAAAATAAAGAAATGAGCTCCCTGACCTATGGCTCAGGAACATCTTAAAGTTTGGGGAAACTTTCATGACATGATGAACTATTGCAGGGAGAATCAGCAGTAGATTTAAGAGAGAGCTGAACATCCATGTTAGCATTTCAGTGGCCACCAGAGGATCCACCTGAAGTCACAGACACGAACATAACATCCTTCTTCTGAGGACTTCACAGACTGATGACAACCACCTTTGCTGGGAAGCAAAGACAGGGAGATAACAAGTTGGCAATATGACACTTTCATGTCTAGATAAAACACTTTTTTTTGTTGTTTTGTTTTCATTTGTTTCCTTGTGTGTGTGTGTGATTATTGGAGGATCTTGCTGGCAACTCCTCACCCCATGAACTGTGGTCTGTGAACCATGCTATCACTATGGGAAATAAATGACATTTCAGAGGTGAGAACTGAGAAGCAGGAAAGCTGGGGCCTAGCTAGCCCACCACAGTCATTGTAAAGGAGGGCATGTTTTGGAACAGGAAAGCTTAAGCATCAACATGGATGTTAAGTTTGGCATTGAAAAAGAGTTTGGGTTGGCTGCCTCCAGTAACTGTGAGCTACCATGAACTTGTGAATACATTTGGCACTGGAAATCAGAGCATGAGCCCTGCTCTGTCGCCTCATGGTATCCTCAGCTGCAAATATTTGGGTATCCAGACTTTTTATGGGGGAGCTGGATGTCCTTTTGAGTGACAATGGAAATAAGGTTCGTACGTGTAAGTGCCTATCCAGCTTCTCTAGCCAAAACCAGATATCGCTAAGGGCCACAGAAACATGCCCACCTACTTGAGGATCATGAACTGACACGTCTTCTTGGAATGAGTTATCTCTTACATTGTGAAACATTAAAGTGAGGAGATTTTTCTCTCTCTTCTTTCATAGAGATCTTGGTCCACAAAGAGTACAGGGGCTGTTTTAAGGAACTGAAGAGGAATTTGCCTGTCCCAAGAGGCCATGGATGAACCTTGAATGAGGAAATGTTGCTTAAACTCCATTTTCTTTTAGTTAAAGTTCTTCATCAAGTCTCATGAAACCAAGCCATTCTGTGAGGCTCATCAGGCACTGCAAACCATCAGCATAAAGCTGTATACACTGCAAAGGTGTTGGAATTGCATATTTGCTTATGTAAATTAAGTACCCCCTCTTTTGTGTGCTGGGGCATCACCTTGGAGCATGTAAGAGACAAGACTCATCCATCTTTGTCAAGTTTTAAAGGAACTAATATCAAAATCACTGAATGTAGATGGCTGCCAAGGCTATTTCTGTCTTTCCTGTTGCTGGAATGATGATAGGCAGTTTTGGTTGTTTAGTATGATTACATTAATCCTCGAATGGAGGACCTTCAAAAGGTTTCTATCTATATACACAAGAGAAACTTCATTCCTGGAAGGTTGAAAAGAACACAAAGACCTGGAACACAAAGACCTGCCTGCAGAGCTGTACACTGGAGCATGTCTATCTCCTGCCAGAAGTGGCTTTCAATTAAAAAAAAAAAAAAAAAAAAGTCACATGAAAGACTCTCAGGATAGAAGAGCAGAAATCATCACCAAGTGTGACTCCCTACAAAACACAGAGTGTTTGTTTGATATTATTCTTCTTTTGCTCAGAATTGGTTTTTGGTTTTGTTTTTCTTGTTGTTTCCTTT
Source organism: Anser anser (assembly GCF_964211835.1). NCBI lineage: Eukaryota > Metazoa > Chordata > Aves > Anseriformes > Anatidae > Anser > Anser anser. Next base: position 77,739,050 of record NC_139724.1, read on the forward strand.
GTTAAAAATAAAAAAAAATAAAAAAAATAATAAAACCCACTCAATAAATAGACAAAAGTATATTCAAGACCCTCTTAGCTTTCCTTGTGTTCTTTTAGGATTTGGACTTCATGCTCCTTGTGGCTCCTTTCCAACTTTTAATATTCTATGGTTCTGTGACTTTCATTCCACCCAAGCCTTTGCTGTAGACTGCATCTGTAAAATGGGTGCTGTGATTAATGGGGCTTTCTCCCACCTCTCCTGAGGAAGAAGATGATTAATTGGAGCAAGGTAGAGGGCCTCCTTGGATTTGATTAATACACACATTTTCTCAGCTGGTATTCAGACACACCTCCGGTGTTCAAACCACCTTTGTCACAAGAACCATGCCATATAAGCTAGCTAAACCCCTAGGCTGTCACCTTTCTTTTCTGTGTGAATTAGTTTGGTCTCCAGGGGCCAATGAGGAGTCTCAGAAAACCACATCCTCAAAGACCTCACAGGCTATCAAGTAAAACAACTCATATACCTGAACAGTTTCTTCAGATTTTGCATCCATCTGCTGCTGACTTTTGATGGATGACCCTTCAGGAGTCAGGTAGGTGAGCATCTGAGAGGGTAGGGAAACAGAAATATGTATCTTTTTACCCTCTGGTTTGAATCTGGCCAAGAAATCTGATCCTAAAATGGTCCAGTATAATCCTAAACTCTTTTCAGTCCTGGTTAGCCCTGAGTGAAATTCCCCATAGAAATCCCACCATGGAGCTGAGATGTATGGAGAAAGGGAGTGATTCATCTGGGTGGGCTCTGCGCCTCAGGGCCTGGACTTCCAGAAACAGGACATCATAGTCAGGAAGAGAAACTGTGCTCTGTGCTGACAAATATGAAGACAGGTTGGACAGATCAATGTCACCAGTCATGGCAGAGTCTGAACTCCCACTGCAGAATAGTCTGGGCTCTTTGGGAAAATGTATTTATAACTTATCCTGGACTCCAACTGTCTTGCTGACCTACTGCAAACCCAGCTTGGAAATCTGGAAAGGATGCCTCTGGAAGCTATTTTTTTCTGATCCCTATGGCAGATTGAAACCCCAGCCTTTTGGGAGGGCCAACACTGAAGGCATCACAATATTTTTGTTTTAAAACCAAGGCAGAGAAATTACACTTTTTTAGTCTAAATTCCTGCGCAGCACAGGCCAGAGAACGTCATTTGGTAATTTCTGTGGTTGAACCTTGTCCTTGAACAACTGTCCCTTTTCAAAGCATTGGACCTTCTAAACACTTTTCCTTCTGGTCTGACATTTTACTTGCTTTGTGGAGGGCCAGAAATGGCTAGTTTTGTGTTTGGGCATGCAACACATTGGAGGAAACTTGATTCCATTGACTTCTGCGGTTAGTTTATTTAGAAGAAATCTACTCACCCTTTTTTGAGTCACCATTTTGACAAATATTTGACCTCTGAAGTACTTCATCTTCTGGATTTGACCTGTGACTAACTGATTTTTGCAGTTAACTGGAAGCTCTAAATAAATAAGGAAATAGTTTTGGATCTACTGAGACACAACATATTTCAAAATACATGGTAAATCAAAATTGAAAAAGTATTTTATTTCAGGTCTCACAAAGACCCAAATTTTTGAATTCAGATGCATTTAAAGCTTTAATTCAGAATGGGAAGAAAATTTAGAACATTTCATTACAAATACTGAAGTGAAATATTCTGATTGCTTCAAAATATATTTTAATGTACCTCTTTGGGACAAACAATTTGGTGAAACTGAAACCACGTCATCAATATTTCAGTGATGCCAGACCTGCAGGAAGACTTCAGGTTGCTTCTGACAATTTCAGCCAAAAGTGCCTGTGCCTGGCAGCTGCCACAGGGAAATGGCATTACAATATGGGTCTCTTCTTGAGCAAGCTCAGAAACATCACCTGGCTTTCATTATTTTATTTTTGTGCCAGCCACGAAATCTGTCTATTTCTGTGCACAATTATGCAATCCCAAAGTGCAAGTCTAAAGGCTCTGGGCTTTATGCTACCGGGCCTGTTAGTAAAGAGATGTTAAGCATTTCCAGAGTTGCAGATCTCCCTGGCTATGTCTTCAGGCAGAGAAAAATTTCACTTCTTTTCCCATGGCCTGAGATGAGGCACGGAAAGCAAACTTCATCCAGTTTCCCGGAGTTCATTTTCATTGCTTTCAGGACTGAAAGTGATAATGTCCAGTTATGCCAGTGAAGGCAGAAACTCATCCGACCACAATGACCCATAAAACTCCACTACTAACAATGACCATTTCCAAAACAATGTTACAGAACATCAACTGTATCTTTTATGGTGGCTCGTTTGAATATCTCAGGGTTATTTTTAAGTAAAAGGCAAATGACGCTTTCTGGCGGAGCACCAGGCTGACCTTTCCTGGAAAGGTGACCCTAGGCAGTGCCGCTGACATTTGCAAAGAACAAACCACCAAAAATCCTGTGGTGAGAGAAGATGAAACAACACTGATTGCTTCTGAAGTTCCCCTCAACTACCTGGGGCCCTTTCCTGTGACAGAAGACTCGTCACCTGTTCGCATTCAATTTATTTTGTCGTTTTTCCCTCCAGATCTGCAGAAAATAGAGAAAGCTTGAAAAACAAGAGTCTGGGGAGGGTGGTGGTGGTGAAATTCTGCCTACATGTCACCTCATTTCTCTTTACTCTTTCATTTTTTTTTTTCTGTTCTGTTCTTTTACATCAAACACAAAACCTGTAGTGCTTAGTATGCTTGTTTCTTAGGCAAAAGTGCCATCCACTAGAAAAGAAAAGAAGACTTCCAGATGTGTCTCTCTCTAAATCTGTGGAACCCCATAAATAGAAATCCCTGAACAATCCCCCCCAGAAGATGTGTGCTTGTTTGTTTGTGTTTGTTTCACCTGAAAGGAAAGCTTTGTTCACACCTAGCTTAACCTGACATGACCACAATTAAGCAAAATACTTGGGAAAAGCACTTTGTTTTAGGCAATGTTCATTCCTGCCCACTGCCTGGGGGGCAATATAGTGCTTCAAGACCAAGCCCTTGCCCATAATTGCCCTGACAGATGTTTTTCACTCTTATCCCTTAGATGCAGATGAGGAAAGGCCAGTTAGCCTCTTCCCACAGCTTTTCCTCGGTGGCATTCTCCTCTGAATACCTCTTCTCAGGCCCTCTCTGTCTCGTGGCATTATCCAACATGACTGGGAATTGCTCGACACGACAGGACTGTGCAATAGGTAGTTGGCTTTACTCCGAATAGGGACATAAATGATATCAGAAAGGACACGTAGGCTGTGCCTGGAAAAACAAATGAGATTTTGATTTCAAGAGCACTCAAGAGCATAGATGGCATGAATGCTAGTCAGGTGCCTGTGATCACATCAATATTTTTCCTTCTGTAAAAGCATTGATAGATGCAAACATTTTCATGAAATTTGATAAGTGAACATCTGTGAGACCTCTCCTCTGTTTAATCAAATGGATATTGGCCTATGGATTCCCAGTTTAGAAGACTAGCACCTAGACATTTATAGGTACACAAAGACATACATTCCCTCCACCCTTCTCCTCCCAACCACAGCCTGAAACTCAGTTTGCCAAGCTGAGGTTGCAGGACCGGTGAAAATAAATTTCTCTTCTTTTTTTGTGTGTGATCTGATGGAGTTATAAGAAGACAAAGAACCTCTGAAATGCATATTTTTAGGAAAATCTGCTCTCAGTGAAACCATATTTTAACCTAGAAGAATCCTGAGAGAAGAATGATGGAAATCTTGCCTCATACTACTGTACAGCTTCTTCCCAGAGCTGATCAGGACCTTTCCTCTCCCCTGTCCTGCTCTCCTCACTGGTCCTTTCAGTCTCTACCAATTTCTTGTTGCAACCACCAATTAGGTTCAGATGTTCATCAGCTCTTTAATTTACATTAAATTTAAAAAGCAGATAGAATAGTTCATGCCCAGCTCTCAAACCACTGCTCTTTTTCTATTAATGTCATATCTCTTTCCTTCCCTAGACAGGAGTTTTGCAGGAGATCTCCATCAGCCTGAAGCTTGTTCAGACAGCCTGAACCATGACAGCAGAGCAGCCCTTTTTAGAGAGAAGCGGAAAGTGCTGAAACAGCAGGGCTTGCTCTTGGAGTTCAGTACAGCTTGCCAGAAAGCAAAACAAGAGAGGAACACACACAAAAAAAAAAAAAAAAAAAAAAAAAAAAAAAAAGGAGAGAGAAAGGGAGAAAAATGCAGCTTCTGTCTCTGGTGCTGACTCTGCCCGCAGTGCGAAGAACACAGACACAACAAATATCGCTACGAGCCCCTCAGAGAAGGATTTTTGCAAATGCTGTGTCTTTGAAGGTGTTGCTTTTAGCTGCCCTTTCTAACCGTGGGCTTGCGGCCATTCTGCAAAGGGTGCTGGCGTAGCCAGGCAAGCTGTGCACTGCAGGAGACGGAGGGGGAGAGAGAAGAAAAAACAAGATAGGATGAAGAGAGCTGCACTGGGTATGAGAGCAAGAAGCCCTGTCTCGTGTGTGGGACAGCTCTCACAACTCAGCAGAAGATTTCAGAGGTGGGTCCTCAGAGGTGGCTGATTCTGCCCATGATGGCCCGTGTATGATACACCAAGGTGGGCAATGCAGAGCACAGGCTTTTTAGCTATGCAACCAGGGGCAAATATTTATCTTGGTTTGGGCTTTCGGTCTTCCTGAGCCTCTGTTCTACCTGAAATGAGGAGGGCAGCCCCCTGAGGGCAGCACCTTGGTGGCACCAAGAGCTCTCTCCCATGCATTGAGCTGTATCTGAGACCTCGACTAGGAAGATGTGAAGGGTGCTGGGCTGCTCAGCTGCTGTCTGTGTTGGCAGATCAGCACTGGTACAAAAACCATACGTCTGTCGACACTTAACTATTCTCAGGGTTGGGCCTTCCTGACTGCCTTGGAAATGAAAGGAGATGCATGTCAAAACACGGGGCTCAGCCCTAGGGCCACAGCTGCCATAGCTGTGCTAGCCCGGAGCCAGACAGCAGCATGAGGACACGACCGCGTTCTGGGCAAGCCCTGCTTGCTTTTGCTGCCCCTCCCGACCCTCTTCTCACCAGACCTGAAATGCTGAACCTGTGCACGTGGCTCATGGGTTTGAAGACCTTCCAAGAGGAAGCAATACCTGGCACAGGCACACTGCAAATCGTGATGTGTCTGGAGCCCTGCCTGCTGCCAAGCCACTGAGTGAAATGCTTGCAGAAAGAAGTTGGCACTCCCAAAAGAGTGTGGCTGTGCAATGCTAGGTCTGCTGGACAGGTTGCCCTGGCTCTGCTCTCAAGTCTGGTCACTAGGCCAGATTTTCCTGCCTTCCACATGTGAAAGCCTCAAATATCTGAGCACTGAGTCCCTTGGGACATACATTAGCATGATACCATCTCACACATAGAAATAGGTAACAGAAGTGTTCAAGTCCTGCAGCAGCTCAGTGGACCTGATGATAAACCACAGACCCATGTAACCTCTGGTGTCCCATGGACCAGGATGCCAGCTGGGGTTCACAAGCTTTGCAGGTCTCTTCCCATGTATTCCCACTGCATGTGAGGCCAAACCTCTCAGCAGGGGATGGGCAGCCTCCTCTGACACCTGCCACTGCACCCAGACCCACCCTGGTAAACTGGGCATTCCCAAACCTTGCCACTGGCATGCAGCATCTTGGCACTGGGAGCCGAGATCTGCTCAGGTTGCAATTCCCCTGACAAAACCGTCACTCAGTTCCAAAGCAATAAAGCAGCAATTGCATATTTAGAAATGATTATTGAAAGCAGATTTATTAAGAATTAACGAGAGCAGTGTGGGAGTGATAAAAACACTTGCTAATCTTTGGGTTGGGCTGGTTTTGATAATCATCTAGAATTTGAAATAGCAGCACAGCAAAATCCTTATCTTATAAATCTGATGCAAGGTTTAATATGACAGTTATCATATGTTTATATATCAACGGATTATTAGAAACATATTCATTGAAAATTAACCATGTAATAGATTGTTATCTGTGACACTGCTTGCTTAAATAAATACACATGTTTTCACAACCAATTGAGAGCCTATTTGAAATGAGGGCTTGCTTTATTATTGTAATTTTTTTTGCAATGTTGTAGAGTGCATTTGTTTGCTCCCCATTCCTGACATAACAGAGATATTTTTCATTCCTAAGCTGTATATGCTTAGCCAGCACTTAATCATAATAACAATAATAATAATAATGCATTTGATTTTTATGGCACCCACCAGCCACAGCTCTCCGGCTGTTTCACAAACAAGAATACCAATGCCCAGAGAGCACTAAAACATCCATCAGAAAAAAAGCCAAGCAGAGTTCAAAATAAAATGCAGCCCATGTAATTAAAGCAAAATAACAACGCGTGCTTAGGATGATAAGTTTCCCAAGTCTCTTCTGAAAGCAAAACAAGGCTCTGTTTTGTGGTGATCCAGCTGAGAGGCAGAGGGAGATGGGGGGAATTCAGCCTCCACGGGAGGCAGTACCTCGGTGCAGGATGGCTTGGTGCAGGGTGAGCTGACATGGCACAGCTGTCCCCTTTGGTCTTATCTATATTTTATTGAGGGAGGCCAAAGCCCTGAGAGGTGAAATACATTGGCCAGAATTGCTAGGGGAGCAGTAGTGCTTTAAGTGATATATGATGCTTTCGCACTCCCTGGTCCTAGCAGTGGGAGTGCTGGGACCACCACGGGCTCTCTAAAGGCAAGAGGAGGAACCCTAATCTTTGTGGATTAGGAAGAACACTAATCTTTTTTCAAGGTCAGGTTGGATGGGGCTTTGAGCAACCTGATTTAGTGGGAGGTGTACCTGCCCATGGCAGGGTGTGTTTGTGGCATCAGATGGTCTTTAAGGTCCCTTCCAGCCCAAACCATTCTGTGATTCTATGGCTCTGAGATTGTGCTGTTGCACCATCAGCCATGAGGAACCAGTAGATCAGGAGGCAATCCACGCGCATCTTCTCCCATCCCTGCCCTCATCTTCTCCTCACTCCAATACCTCTCCCTGCTCCACACTTTACCCATACTGAAAGAGAGCATAAAAAACAGCATAAAAAACTACCCATACTGAAAGAAAGCATAAAAATGCCCTGTCTCTCTTTGTTTTAGCCTTAGTTATCGGAGTCTCCTGACAACTGTGCCAGAACTGGCTGCTGAGTTTTCCCTCCTTTCTCACTAACAGAGTGGGATAAACACTACTGAAAGAGACTCTTCCAACCTTTTTCCAAGAAGGAGCCTTGAGCAGCCAGCTCGGACTAACACACCTAATAGAGTGACATCTAAAGTGCTAACAAGCCACCTCACTGCTCTTTCCCCATCTTCTAGTTGTTGTACAATCCATTGCTTGGCAAAAGTCCTGATATTTCAAAGCTCCTGCTGCTAACTTTTTCCATGGGGATGGAAAATCTGTTTTCCCAATTTGCTCCTAGCATCTCTGCCAGTTCTGGATCCACGCTGCTACTTTTCCTCTCACCTCAGTCCTGGGGTCCTTTCCCTCCCATCAATTTGCCACTAAACAACTGATCTCAGGTGAGATTTCTAGATGTGGCAAACAAGAATTTATTCCAGGCACGTATTTTTGAGTGTGTGACATGCACAAGGCTGGCCAGACCCAGGTTTAAAGTGAAATTATTGTCAGATCTACAGTAGTTGACATAAAAATCCTACACCAAATATTTCCACTGGAACTGGTATAAATCAAGTGTTAGCTAGAAGAACCTCCTCTAGTTGCCTCATCCTTAGCCACCTAGCTGGGAATCACTAGAAATAGTGGAGAATCTTCCACTCATCTTATCCACCCACCCATTCTCCTTTATCTCTCTGCTTATTCATCCGTTTCTTTATTCCCCTCCAACACTGAGAGTTCTCTCTTTCTTTACCAGTCACAGGGATTCAATTCAGTTTCTTAAGCGTAGGCATAAACTAGCACCAGAGAGGCCCTGAAATACCTGAGATATGCACAGGACCCTGAGCTTTATAACACTTGAGCCATGCAAGAGATGCGTCCTCCTGGAACGGCCGCCAGAGGACAGGTGGTGTGTCCTACAGCACCTCAAATAGCACCAGACATAGGTTCAAGGAGCTGAATCGAGTTGCAGCCATCCATTTAGCTTGCCATGAAGTGCCTCGCTCACAGCAGGCTTGTGAGGTTAGATGACTCAAGGTGGAGCTGAGTCTCCTGGGAGTTATCCTCGGTGAGTGAACCCTGGCTTGATTTTCAAAGGCTGTTTGTGATGTTTCCCTCTGTGCAGGCCAGCGCAGTGATGATCAACACATTGCGTGGCAAGCTCAAGGAGGCTTAGCTTGGAGACAGCCTGGGCAGGAGCTTGTTCCAGACTTGTCCACAGGCACAAAAAAACAGATGGAAAAGAAAGAGATAAATTGTTTCCTGTAAACACTTGAATGGTTGTAGTCCTGCCCTTTGAAAAGTGCAAGTAATTAGCAGCTTAGCACTGGATCCTAGGTTAATTGGCCTGGATTGGGTCACTGTTCCCCCATCCTCCTCACGTGTCACCTCCTTCTCACTCTGCAAGAGGGTGGAGAAAGGAGAGAGCAATGACCATCATGAACATGCACCATTAGCAGAAGGGTCTTAGAATGAATGGGAGGACACCCTAGCTGGGGGGCAGCAGGATTTGCCCCAGTTTGAGCCAGAAAGCAGCAGTGAGATTGCTGGTCTGGAGAGGCCAAGTAGAAATGGAAGGGGAAAAGAGATAAAGGCCGGGAATGGACTTTGACCAGGCTGTGATACAAGACCTTACAAACATTTGAAGTGTGTGAAATGCAGAGCAGGAAGAAGGGCCCTGATAGCAGGCACTGCTACTTGCAGATGTCCTCACCTCCTGCAGATCCTTCCCATGAGCAGTGTGAGGGAGTGCGAGGTCAGCTCCTGGTGGCCAAGCAGCTAAGAATAGCAGGTGCCTGATAGCCCACTTTGGACCTGCATTAGCAAACCGCCTTTGCTGCAAGAGCATTAGTCACTTCGGTTTTACACCACCCCTACCAATGTTGTTGAGGACTGGAAAATAAGGGATTCTTTTATAATTTTTTTTTATTTAAAAAATATAATTATAAAATAAGGGACCTTTACCAAGGTCGTATTGGCTGTTGACAGAAGAGCTAGGAATAAAATTGTGATAAACTATTTAAAACGCACACATACACATCTGCATACATTTTCCAGGGAAAGAATACATGAAAACAGATGAATTAAGAAAATCTGTTTCTGAAAAGACCTCAGAAAGTATCCGTCTCTTGGTACTATGTGGCTCTAATTCTTGCTAATTGAAATCCTAAAAATAATCCTATAAACCCTCTATTTAGTAGAAAAGATTCCTTGGACCTAGATGAGATATGTTATTTTGAATTTGAACATATTGTAAGGAAGTACTTAAAATATTTTACAGCCATTTTTTTTCCAGCATTAAAAACAAACAGGCGTTTTGACTGGGAAAAAATGGGTAAAATCTAAAATAGAATCATAGCAAAATATGGTGATATTAAAAGCACTTTTTTTTTTTTTGGCAAAAACACTTGGACAAGGCTCAGATGATTTTACAGAATATTTTGGTGACTTTTTTTACTTTTTTTCACCCCTCTCTAACAATAGGTTCATTTGACCATTTCACAATTTCTAAACAAGATAGACCAGAGGTCTCCCTAATTCAGTCCTGTGCCCTAAATTAAGCTTATAATGACAAGTGCTGTAGTTGGCAGTCCCCCAAACCATTTGATTTAGGGAAGATCATTGCGTGAAAAATGGGTTGAAATCAAAGGAAGGAAAAGTGCAGGTTGTCTGTCAGGTAAATTATCCTGACAATGCACTGCCCTTGCAGAAGAGGAGAATGCACTCCAAGGCACTGCCCTTGCAGAAGAGAGGGATTCATTGCTTATTCACGGAGGCTATGTAAACTATGAATCAGGTGTTGCAGTAGGGATCAGTCCTCCAGGAGCTGGGCTGTATTACCATATGCCATGATGCAGTCTGCCCTGAAGAAATACCACTTGAAAGGATAGCAACTGGGACCAGCCGCTGCTCAAATGCCTTCACCTTCTGCAGGGACCCCTCTGAGAGCATCTCCTTGGGTTTGGCTGGATTTCTAGAAGGTGGGGATCTCTACCGTGCATGCACCAAACCGTGCTGGACAGTCCCCAGGGGCAGGAGACAAAGCAATTCATGCTCACCTGCAGAGTTAGCCATCCATCGGGGAAGATTTCCTTCGTTAGCCTTCAGAATAAAGTTATGCCCAGGATACAGGGTGGGAGGAAGGGGACACTGTGGGCTGATGGATGCAGCCCAATTTCTCTGAAATCGTAGTGATTTATTCAAGCTGGCGAGGTGGCAGGGAGTTTCAGCCTGGGGGAGCCTGGGGCAATGAGTAAGCTTCAATTTCTGAAGGGTGGAGCTCTGAATTTTTTTTTATATCATGCAAAATTTAAAAGAGGAAAGAAACTGATTCATTCTTCCCAGCCCCGAGGAAGACATTCCTCAGGTTAACATTAGGTGTGTCAACTGGGAGCGTGGTGTAACAGAAGTCAGAAGGCATGTGCGGGATGCAAACATCCATCCCCCAGAGAGCAATGCTCTCCAGGAGACCTAAGCACTACGGGGAGGTCCTGATCAGAACCACTGCCACAAAATCAAAGGATGCCCCTACCTTGAAGTACTCACAGCCAAATTGAAGAGTGACGATGGGGGGAGGACCACCAGTTGTCCCAAGGAGTAGTGCACAAGGGAAAATGTAAGCAGTAGTCAGCTGCCAGGTATTGGCCCCCAAATAGACTCTTCTCTTAAGCGCTGCAGTCATCTGCTCCTGAGAGCCAAGAACTGTGTTTGACCTGTCACAGTGTTTATCCTGCCCTCCCCACTTGAAGCTGAAGGAGATCCCTGAAAGGGGAAAGTGGAAAGTGTTATTGTAGCCAGCCCCAGTTCACACCCTGGTTTGAAGAGAAAACACATTGTCTGTCTGCCAGCCAAGTTTCCTCCCTTCCTGGGACTGGCTGTGTTGGCAACACAAACAACAGCAACCAGACAGAGACCAAGAGCTTAAACAATGACCATGGCTCTAGTGGATGGAAGGACTTTATGGATTTTCATGACAAAATGTGTGCTTTTTTTTTTTTTTTTCTCCCCAATTTTTCTGAGCCCTCTCTCCTTTTCAGAGAAAAAGGTCATTTTGTAGGAACCTCAGCATGGGCACACCAGGTACCCCCACTGTGCCAGCTTCTCTTGCACAGATGAACTCTTCAAGACCTTCCTTTCAGCTGCCCAGGGAGCAGGTTCCCCTGGTAGCTGGCCCAGCTGCAGTCCATTCTCTCTCCAGCCATCTGATCTGAAGTCTTGTCCAGGGTGGTGGCGGCAGGCAGGACTGATGCTCTTTCAGCACTACACCCTAGCAGGAAGAGATAATCTTGTCTTGCCCATGGGTCTGGTCCCCAGGAGATCAGAGCTGTGTTTCTGACTCTGTTCTTGAATAAGTCATTTTGCCTCTCTTTCCATTTCTTCAAAGGTCAGGACGGTGTCCCTAAGTATCAGTGCAGTGACTAACAGAGTGGAGTCCTGATCTCAGCCTCCTGCTGCTGTGGCAATACAAGTAAGAGTAATGCCTCTGGTTTCCAACACCCTCCCACCATCCTGCATCAGCTCTGGCACTGTCACACCCTTCTAGTTGCCCTTCTATCAAACGGGGAATCACTGAGGAGAGCTATTCAGTCATAATCTTTATGAGTCCCTAAAGCTGTTATCAATTTCCAAGTGGAGCTCATTTGCATCAGAGCCATCGTGGCAGCAAAGACACTGAAAAAACTCGGCATGCGCTCAAAAAGCGTCTGGCCAGTTGGCAATGTGAGTCATCCTCATACTGAGATAGCTTTTAGGCATGCAAGACTGCAACCAAACGTTAAATCTTCCAGAACTGGACTGAAACTACCACTTCAAATTTGGTACAGAGTCCTGTGCGCAGTAGTGTTGAGTTATTATTTCTGGGAAGGGGGATGAAGAAAAAAGGATGCTGGGCTGTTATTCACTTCGTCACTGCTCACGTGGAGATGCCTCTGCTCCCTTTCCCTGCCCTTTTTCCACCTACGAAATAAAGTGGTGTCTCTAGCTAATGAACCATTTGCCTGTGTGTCTGTTCTAGGCAAAACAGAACATGCCTCTGGTGGGGATTTTCAAGACCAAAGCACAAATATTTGGATCCTGACTCTGTTACCACCAACAACTTTTATGCAGAGGATTTCCATCAGGGTTGTGGCAGAGCTGACCCAATAAACGTCCTTCCTGTGTGTGGAAGATTGCAAGTGGAAAGCACTGCAAGGCACAGAGTGGGATAGCTCAGGAAAGGTGTCCGACGTCTTCACCAGGTTTGGATCTGGAGCTGTGCAGGTGGTTGAAGCCATGCCTTCTGCCTTGAACCTCTCACTGTGCGAGACATCAACATCCATTACAGGCAGCCAAACAACTTGTCTGTTTTTTCTTCATGGACTTGCCATGTCTGGCCTGAGAGAAGGATTATCAGACGTGTCCCCAAAAAAGCATCTCAAATTAAGAGTGAACAGCATTGGCAGTCTTCAGGAGGAAGTCCAATGAGTCCAGCGAGAGTCTTTTCCTTAGTGTGCTCTGATACAAGGAGCTTCTCTGAACTCCAGACAGTCTGCCACAAAGAATGCTGCCCTGTCCCAACCCCCGTTTGAAATAACCCATTCTCACCTCTATGGTTGCTGGCATGTAAAGTATGCTGGGCCCCTGGTGCTCTTCTCTGCCTTCCCAGGGACAGTGAAGGATACAAAGGGCGTGATCTCAATGTTTCCTGTCCCGCTCAGAGTGATAGTGAGAGATTAGAGGTGGAAAGAACACCTATGAGGTCATCTCTGACATCCCTGGGGAGCAATCCGGGATTGTTCCCTTGCATTTTATTATCTGGTGCTCTGTCCAGCTCAGCAGTAACATGACTCAAGCCACGGCTCTTCCCAGAGCTTCCCTAGGGGAGCTGAGTCGCAACCTTGTGTTTCTTACTGTCAGGAAACATTTCCTGAGATTCAGCCTGAATTTTCCTTTCCTTAAGTTCATTCTATTTACACCTATTCTCAGACCTCACCTTGGACAACCTCCCCTCCTCAGTGCTCAGACCCTTTCTGGGCTTTGTAGTTCTGCATGCAGTTGTGAGTCCAGTTTTGCTGCAGCTCCAGTTCATGTTGGGTAGCCCAAATTTCAATATCCAGGAGCTTCAGGCCCATCACTGCACTTCTCATTACAGCACCGTGAGAAAAGACAAGCTTCCGTAAGGCCCCCATCCTCCCAGACAATTGGGAACCCAAAAGCCAAATGTCTTTTGACATCCATAAATGACCCTTAATGCCCCAAAGTACCCTGGTTTTGATGAAAGAGCTGTGCACATCATCTGTAGATAAAACACCTGACTAAGAGCATTCTCTGATAATTGGGATCACTTGTTAATTGGGATCAGCCTGTCTCACTGCTAGAAATTGGTCTCTTTGGTTTTGCTGTGGATGTGGCTTGCTCACTGCTCTTCTGTGTGTTGCTAACAGCTGCAGGTCGGCTGACCCTTTTCTGCCTCCATACAGCAACTGTGAAAGGAAAAAGGAGTCAAGGGCAGGCTGCTCATCTGCTCAGCTTGTGACAAAATGAATGGTCGATCTCCACCAATGGAGCCCAGGAATTGTTTGTCCTCATGCTTTTTCCTAAATGCACAGATCTGCATACTGTGTCCTTCCCACATTTTTGGAGTTCTGTCCTCATTGCTTGGTAAGAATGAGTTGTACATGGGACACATGACATAGGTAGCTTTTCTTGAAATAAAAACTGGGCACAGATTCAGATGACAGCAGATGACAAGAAACTGGTGGTAGTGGCTGACTCACCAGAGATCCTTGCTGCCATCCAGAGGGACCTCGACAGGCTGGAGGGGTGGGCTGACAAAAATTTCATGTATTTCAACAAGGAGAAGTGCCAAGTCCTGTGCCTGCAGAAGAGAAACCCAGGTACAGTACATTCTGGGGGACACCCAGCTGGAAAGCAGCTTTGCAGAAAAGGAGCTGGTGGTCCTGGTGTACACAAGTTCAAAAAGGGGGCAGCAATGTGCCCTTGCCACTCAGAAACTTGAACTTGTATTCTTGGTTGTACTGAGCAAAGTAAAGCCAGTGGGTGGAGGGAGGTGACCCTTCCCATCTACTCAGCGTTGGTGAAGCAGCACCTGGAGTGGAGCACTGTGTCCAGTTCTGGTCCCCCATGGACATGGGCTTACTGGAAAGAGTCCACCAAGCTGACCAAGGGACTGGAGCACCTCTCCTATAAGGAGAGGCTGGGAAAGCTGGGATTGCTCAGCCTGGAAAAGAGGTCAGGGAGATCTCATCAGTGCCTACAAATACCTGAGGGCAGGTGTGGAGGGGATGGAGCCAGGCTCTTGTCAGTGGTGCCCAAGGCCAGGACAAGAGTCACTGGGAACAAACTGGAACACAAGCAGTACTGTCTAAATATCAGCAAGCACTTCTTTACTGTGCAAGTAATGGAGCATTGGAATAGGTTGCCCAAGGAGGTTGTGGAGTCTCCCACCTCAGAGATCTTGAAAAGCCAAACAACGGGAGCCATTTGGAAATCACTGGTCTCTGAGGGCTGGCAGGTACAGACAGCTTTAGCAATAAGCAAGTGGGACAGGTGCTTCAGCAGGCAGCAGGACCAGGAATACTAGAAAATTATAGGGGATGTTTGTGGTGTTATATTGCAGCTGGTCCTGTGCTAAGAACACCACATGGCAGTGGTGTGGCAGCATCTTCTTTTCATGCACAGGAGCAAAAGATTCCCTGTGCCAGGAGAGTCTTCAGATGGGATCCTTCAAAGTGCTTCAGTTAATGGGAGTAGCCGTAAGAGGCTGAACTGAGAGCTCATTAAGCAGAAAACCTCATTTTTCACCTTTTAGCGGCCCAAAATGTGATCCTGTTGGTGCCTGGTCTGCACCTGGGGCTCCTACGTACAAGGGCAATAATAATCAGTATTACTGAGAATAGGAAGCATTGTTTTGGATTGACACCAGAGGCAGAAATGATAAAAATTCCCTGGTGAGAGTGGAGTCACAGCAGCCCATGGCTTCGGTGATTCAGAAAAGTTAGCCAGGAAAGTCCACACATGAGTGTGTGTGCATGCATAGAAACCTTCATCAGCTCTCTGGAAGATGCTTCTAGGGAAACATAAAAGAGTTTTTCCATGGGTGGACAGTGGTTTGGATGCAGAGAGTGCTGCTCTTCTGCATACCTTTATGTTTCTGGCAATTAGCGAAGGGGCCTTCCTTGCAGCCCTGATTGCAAAGTCAGCGTGCCGTGAAGGACTCTGGCTGGCAAAGGCTGGGCGTTCCCTGGGCAAACAATGTCCAGCCAGGCTCTCCTGATTACTTCCGATTACTCCAGGGATGCTCATACATTGCCACATTAGGAACAGTTGCCTCATTGTTGGGGAAACACGTGGGCAGCTGTACCAAAATGCTTGCAGGGTGGACAAGCTCACAGGGAAAACTGAGTTTAGCAGAGTGTTCCAGGCACTTGTAGAGCACTGTGTGCACTCAGCAAGAAAACAGACTCTGGCTGGATTAATGGGCATGCAAGGCAGCAGGGAATATAAGCTTGCAAGAGAGCTCAGGAGGTCACCAAGAACATGTCCTCACTCCAAGTGAGGACCAACTACATAATCCTTAACTGATTTTTACCTAATCTGTTGGAAAAGACCTCCAGGAATATCTCTGAACCCATGCTGTGTAGCTCCCTGCTTTGCTGCCCTGTCTATTAGGAAGCATTTCTTGCCCTCTTGTTTTACTCTTGCTGCAGTTGAAGCCCAGGATTTCTTGTCTGGCAGTTAGGGATTTGAAGAATGGGTGCTTCCTTCTCCATCCGTAACAGCATTTTATGGGACAGTTCTCATAACATCATCTCTCCTTGCCTTTATTTTCTTAAAGCTAAAAAAAAACCAATGCTGTTCTTGTGGTTTGTCTCCCCAAGCCATGATTTCTAAACCTCTGAATCTGCTTGACTCCTTCTGGCCAGTCTCCAGTTGGTCCATGGCTTTCTTACAGTGCAGCACCCAAACCTAGACACGGATATTATTTCCAGTGCAGAACAAAACATGATTATGGTATTATCTTAAAGGCTACCTTATTGTTTACAGACTGAGCATGGGGTTTGTATGCTTTAACATTACAAAATCGTTGACTTGAGTTCAGCTTATGACCTTCATGATTTCCCTAGGTTCCCTTCTGCAGCAGTGCTGCCAAGCCAGACCTCCAAGTTTTTCTGTACGTGGAGAACTGATTATCCACATTCTTGTTCCTATCCAATTGCATCTGTTTAGTTTTTTCCTCAACATTCTTTCTCCAGTTTGACAAACTCATATTGAATTCTAATCTTGCATTCCTACATACTTGCAGTCTAAAATAATTTCATTTAGTAAGGCTGGTCTGTTTGCTAACAATGATCATCCTGGTCATTACTGGAAACACTGAATCGCCTCAGACACAGGGCAGCCCCTTGCACAGTGCTGTTCCACACATCTTCCTGGCAGGACCGTGAACCAGTGCTAACTGCATTCCAAGAACACTCTTTCAAATACTTCTTGAAATCTGCTATCTCATAGTTATGTCATTCGGATCATTTTCTCCACTTTGTTTACAAGAATTCATGTGCAACAATGCAAAACATGGTGCTAAAGCAGTGATGTGAGATTTTTTATATACGGGGCCTGTTAGTCTATCAGCAACAGAAATTGGACTGAGATAGCCTGCTCTTGATACATCTGTGTTGGCTGGCAGGCAGCATCTAATTGTCTTCCCTGTTCACAAACTGTTTCCTTGCCTGTCCAAGATTTTTTCCAGGAAGTAAAGTGGAATTGGTGGAGCCTTGACAACTGCTCATTGATATATGATGTGCAGGTAGGCGTCATCTTTGGCATTCCTAGCGTGCTACCTGGAATGACACAGAAAATGATGCAACTCCTCAGAAATCAGGAGATGAAAGAAGGAGAAACTAAAAAGGAAAGAAAGGAAAGAAAGGAAAGAAAGGAAAGGAAAGGAAGGAAGGACGAACAAGAACAAGAACAAGAACAAGAACAAGAACAAGAACAAGAAAAAGAAAGAAAAAGAAAAAGAAAAAGAAAAAGAAAAAGAAAAAGAAAAAGAAAAAGAAAAAGAAAAAGAAAAAGAAAAAGAAAAAAAGAAAAAGAAAAAGAAAAAGAAAAAGAAAAAGAAAAAGAAAAAGAAAAAGAAAAAGAAAAAGAAAAAGAAAAAGAAAAAGAAAAAGAAAAAGAAAAAAAGAAAAAGAAAAAGAAAAAGAAAAAGAAAAAGAAAAAGAAAAAGAAAAAGAAAAAGAAAAAGAAAAAGAAAAAGAAAAAGAAAAAGAAAAAGAAAAAGAAAAAGAAAAAGAAAAAGAAAAAGAAAAAGAAAAAGAAAAAGAAAAAGAAAAAGAAAAAGAAAAAGAAAGAAAACCACCGAGAGAAACAAATATGCCTCTTATTTCTTTTTAAAAAATGGAGTTGAAGGGGGGTTGAAGCAGTTACTACATAGATAATAAAAACAGTCTTCTGGAGCAGCTGAACAAATAAAAGGGTTTTCTAAGAATTTGTGTCTTTTTTGATTAACTTTTTAATAGAGTTATTGTAAAATGCTGTCATTTCTGCACAGATCTGTAACATTTCCTTCCTCTGTACTAGTCTTCCTTCTGCATAGGCCTTCAACTCAAATCACATGGGATGCCATATATGAGAGCAGAAATTTCCTGCTGACATCCAAGGCAAACAAATTTACATATATGAACGAATTTGTGAGTATATAAACAAATGAGACAAATTTGTGATTGCATGAACTTCACTTCTGGCCATTTACTCCTATAAAACTCATAGGATCTTAATTATCCTAGGTACCTCTTCCCGTGGATAGTGTGTCATTGAAATCTGGTGATGTTTTCTAACAAAAAAATAAATAAACACACACACCCCCCAGTGTAACCAGAGACTGTGTAATTGCAAAATCCTTATTTACATTGATTTATAGGGTAGTATCAGACCTCTCATAACTTTCTTCTCACTGTTCTAAACAGTGCTGAAGGCTATCAGACCTCCACAACAGCAGCTGGCTTGCAACTTTGCTGGAAAATTTGGACTCTGGTTCATTAACGGAGCAAACTCACAGCTACAGGATGCTGAGAGTCCTTTGCTCCTGGGTGAATGCGCAGAGATGCCACGGAGCACAGCACTTCCCAGAAGCAAGCTTTTGGCAATCCTGATACCCCATGGCTGCAGTTCAAGGATACCCAGCTAGGTCAGGCCTTTAAATGTGAAAATGATTAGCCTTCTGCAGCCAACCTCTGTGTTGTGATTGCTATGCACACCCTGAATGCTGGTGAATACTGGTGAATACTGGCTAAGCTTTTTATTTAAACATGGTTTTCTTGGCTCTGAACACTCTTCGTGTACTGGAGCTACCCCAACTATTTTGATATCCTTAAATTTTTGGCTTTGCCCTGACTTTGAGGCAGCACAACAGGCAACTTGACTCAAAGTGAAAGCAATTAAGCTGTCATTTAAAAAAATGTGGGAGTGAACTTCACACTGATCCTGTGCTATGAGGTCCTCTGATATAACGTAAGCTGCTCAGGGATTTTGGGCTGCTGTTTGCACGTATTTCTACCAGCTGTGAATCCTCAGATGGAACTGAAGCACCTGGGCCTAAGTCCCTTTCTTCCCGTTTCCTAGTGCCATCATCTCATCATTTCATCTGCAACCTGCAGCCAGCTCTGTCACCAAACTGCCACCAATGTCTTCTCATTCTTCCCCTACTCGTTCCAAAGCAGGCTGCTGGATATAAGCTCTGAGACTTAAGGAAGCGTGGTGACAATCTGCAGCTCATGGGTCCTCCCAGATTTCATGTGAGGGATGTGTTTATGAAGGAAAATGAGTCAAAACTGTGTTTCCTTGGCCTTGCTTTTGGGGTAGTGTTCGGAGGATGTTTTGATGTGAATACAAAAACAAACCAAGCTTAGTAAAGCTGAGGAAACCTGGTAGCTGGGTTTGGGAAAGTGCCCAGGGACTAAGCTGCAGATAACATTCTTCATTCTTCTGTATTCAAGGGATTTATGCTCCCTTGTTTGCTGCCATGCAAAAGAAACATGATTTACTCATGTTCTCCATCAAGTTTCCTGAATTCCTTTTAGAGTTTCCAGGAAACAAGACAACTCGGATAGCTAAGCAACCTCACGTGTCCTTCCACAGCTCAGGGTGTAAGGTCGCTTGGTGCTTCATGGAAGTTATGTGACTTGTTTCAAAGCACTCCTGTAAAGAGAAGGTCTCCGTCGACAATGAGCCTGTTGCATGGGCCAACAATGGGATCTCTCTTTTTAAGTCTTGATGGGAGGAAAGGTATGTGAGAGAGAAGGAGGGAACACTATGAAGTGCATACTTACTGATTCACCAAAGCTGCTCAGGGATTTTGAGTGAAATGCAGCAGTTTACTGCAGAGATTCAGTAGCCTGTGTTGTCTGGGTGATTAATGGTGGTTTTTAAACCACCTGCTCTCAAGTGCCCAAACTCTTTAGGCTTCCTTTGCTGGAATCTTGAATTCTGCTTCTGAGAAATGCCTGGAGGTGCTAGCTCTGGCTTGACATGACTGGATATCCCGAAGGTTATTTCCTTCCTAAGCCCTGCTATCTTGCCTCTCTCTAACAGCATTACAAAAATATTTTCCTCACTTAGATCCTCTCCTCAAGGCTATTTTGGGCTTTCATTAATAAATAAATAAATAAATAAATAAATAAATCCTAATTACTATATTTTTGTGCAGTACAACCTAATAATTTCATTTTGTTTGCGTTTTGTATTCTTTAAGAAAAAAAATTAGAAACTCCCACGCAAAGTGGATTATCCTTTTCTCCATCCTTTGAGCAGAGGTGTGTCCCATCTACCCAGAATCCCCAGAATCCCCACATGAAAACAGAACACTTTCAGTTACAAGGGTTTACATCTTTTGCCTAGGTTAGTGGGTTGCAGGAAATAAATGCTGAGGGTCTTGGATTTGTCCTTGCCGGCAACATATGATTAAACTGGCAGAATGGATGGTAGCAAGACTTCTTCCAAATCCATGAACCAGACCTACAAGATCTTCCCCTCCTGTATATTGTTGACTTCTTTGTCCAGTTTAACAAAATGTGACTCATAAGGGGAAAATCACTCCTTCTCCCCAAGAGACTCTTTTACAGTCTGACAGTTTGTCTCACCATTGAGAAACATTTCCTGATAATTCCATTGAAAGTTTCCTCTGCTTCGTTTTGGCTCATGTCTCCTAGATAACAATCTCACGTTTATATATAGTGTTGGAGCATTAAAATCCCACCTGACCAGCAGGGTGAGTGCCATTGAATAGTACTGAGATCCTGTAGAAAGACCCCCTCCCTTCCTGCTGTATCAGAGGAACAAGTAAGACTAAGGACCTCAGTACCCCTTTTGAAAAAACAAGAAATTAAATTCATTGTAGATTATACTTTGCCTTTGTACTTACGCCTTGCTCACGGCTTATGCCTGTGCTCACTGTTGGAGTGAAGCAACTGTGCTCTACTAACATTATGCAGGAATCTAGAGCAAGTTAAAAAATAAATAAAATAATTTTAAAAAGTTTTTATATCCCACAGGAATTACTGGTGGGAAGTAGGGTGACATGCGACATTGATTCAAGGAAAAAGATCATGTTGAGGAAGGCCATTTCCTGTAACTGGCAAAGTATTTCACAGCATTGTCCTTTCTGGTATTGATTATGCATACATTTCTTTGATGCATTATGCTGCTTTGGTTGGAATGACCTTCATTTCTTTTACACTCCATAAACAGAAAACTAAGAACAAATAAGAGTTACAACCACTGCCCCCTTCAAGACCATCACCTGTATTGCAAAATTGGATGAGCAGGCTCAGGACTGTAAAATTCGTTTTGTTGGAGGTGGAAAGAGGGTCAGGATAGCTTTGGTTTGGGGTTTCTTTGCTTCCTGACTTCCTTTTGGCTTCTAAAGAAAAGTCATCCAAAAGACTGTTCAACAGAACTTGAATCCACCCTGGATTAAGCTGAAGTGCAAACTTTCATTTTGGTTCAATGAAGCAAAACAAAACTGTCTGATTCAGAAATGTCAAAACATTATGTTTTTCTCTGAAGTATTTCAGAGCCAACATGTTTCCCCTCTTTTCCATGAAAAAGTTAAATATTTGCATACAGAGCATATTTCTGTGTAATCTCACATACAGAGGGAGTAAAAGTTTAAATTTTGTCATAACAGAATTTCTTACAGGACAGGAGTTCCTGATTCTGTCCACAGTTGAAACAAACCTTACGATTTCCATAATAATTAATCACCTTCCTTCTAGACAGGAAAACCTGGTGCTAAAAAAGTAGAGTGACTTTTTCCAAAATTCGCAAGATTGGACCTACTTTTTGACTGTGTCAGTTATCTTGGGACTTTGGTACACAAGCAAAGTCATTACCTTCTAATGCAATTCAAATATATCAATAATGGCTAAAAGCAGTAGGAGAATCCCAGAACATCTGTCTTCTTCTCAAGCCTCTAGTCTAAAGTGATGCTGAGCTTTGCCACCCAGATCTCATCTTTATCTGTTGTTGCTCACTGTGAGCTGGAGGCCCTGGGGGCACACATTTGATATCTGGATCCCCAATCCAACAGTATATGGCATCTCAACAGGACCAAAGAGTGTCATTAATTCACCAAGAGTAGGACAGACACTTCAAAATTAGGTTCTTATGCACATCATCTTGAATATACATTCAGACAAGACTGACCAAGCTTTTCAAAGCCATGGGTTGGGGCTACCAGTTTGAAGTTACTTGCTTGGATCACAGGAGTTCCCAGCAGAGTAAGCTTCTGTCCTGCCTCATGAGAAGGACTGTAAATAGTGTAATATTGTCCTTTCAGATGGGAAGAGTGGTGGCTCATGGATCACATGGAACAGCCTGGCAGAACAGAAAGCATTCAGAAGCTGTCAGGTTTATTTTTTTAATTTCCTGCCAGCAGTGTCCATCTCTCCCTCTTCACTCCAGTCCTGGAGCAAAGACTTTGGAGAAGAGGTTGGCTTGCTGGATGGAGGCATAGTCAATTGGTGCTGCAAGAGTGCACAGGAAGAGTTGTTAAGTCTGTGGGAGCTAACAAAGTCATGGGAGGTCAAAACAATATTGCAGAAGCAAGAGTATACAGTGACAGCAGCTAATTTGGTTTCACAGTTTTCTAAATAAGTTTTGATGGCATTAGATTGTGTTCCTTGTGAGTTACTACACCCAGTGCCTTGTTGAGTCTACAACGGACTCCCATTCTCTAACCAGTGGCCGTTTTGGAATGTTTTAGACTCAGTTATGGCTCAGTGCCCAGGAGAGATACAAATCATGACACCAGAACACAGCTGAGCCCCAGTGAAGTTGTCCTCCAGATAAGAACAAATCATGACCTCATCTTACTTCTGCTGCCTTCCATTTGCAAACAACTCAGGCAGCATCCTCCCTGAAATACAGGCCTTACTCAAACCAGAAAAGAGCAAAGGTTGTTCCCTGAGTTCCTACCTGGGCTTGGAGGAACTTCATTCCAGAAGTCATGGTCATTTGACCAGAAAAGAGTCTTCATCCCCACTTCAAGTTATATTTGGGACAGTTCAGAAAATGTCATGCATTTCCTGTGAGAATAATAATAATAATAATAATAGAATATATTTTTCCCTTTTCTGAAATATTATTCCATCATTCCCCTCAGCATAGTAATTCAACACCACATTTTTACTTGAACAAAGTAAATCAGTAGTTTCTTCCTATTTTTTTATGCTACATTTATTTAAATTTTCTTCTATTTTTTTTCTACTACCTACACAGCTAGATCAGTTGTGATTCTCTAAACCACATATCATCAGGCATGACTGCAAAAGGTGTTGGCTTCAGAAAGTTTGTTTCCTTCTACTCCTTGCGTCCCTTGCTTTGAGGCTATCTCTTGAGACAGAAGTGGTATTCTTTTGCCATCATCACTGAGTAAAACTTGGCTCTTTTTCTAACAACCAAGAAACTATAGGCTTGGCTTCATTTCACCTTGATTCCTCCCATATAACCATAGGCAGTTATTAGAGGATCTGACATAAGGAACCTCACTGACCTTTGGTTGGGATTCAACTCATTGATCTTTTAAGCCAAGTTGTTAACAGTTGTGTATTTAAACTGCTTACTCCACATCCCAATGGTAGTCCTTAGGGTTCACTGATGAACCACAGGAAATTCATCTCAAAGCCGATCACGATACCTTCTCTCAACGAGACTGTTTTATTCAAACATGTGAAACTGTGAGAGTGAAATTTGAGTGTCCACACATGGCACTGGAATTACGTTAACTGGCATTTGACCTACGTACTGACACAGCTGTGATTCCTCGAGTTCTGTCTTGAAAGATATGGTGACATTTCCTGACAATGAAATGAGGTCAGGAAATGGAATAGATGAGTATATTTTTGGCCGTGTTCGGGACAGCAAGAAGAAAATGTAGTGATGATGAATGATGCACAGCTTCAGCCCAATTCCAGAGGGGCTGAATTGCCTGGGCTCTGTCCCAGACCATACCAGTTTCGTGTATGTTGCATTCATGCACTTGGAAACCACTACCATAGTCTGGCACCTTGACAGTCTCTACCTCTGTCTCATGGGGTCAAGATACAAAAGAAATGCTTAGATTATACTCGACACCTTCTTAAAGGCTCCCTCTATGACCAAATTTATACTGCATTTTGTACATCTCATCAGTTAGGAGACATGATGCTAAACGGGACAATTGTAGCATGTGGTCTCAATATGACCACCTGCTAGTGGTTCATTCTGACATGAAAGGATGCCCCCAACATCAAAATCGTTATGTATTGACTAAGCCACTGCAAATCTAACTTTGATGTAGTGGACTGTGGCTCAGTGTGCCAAGCCAGTGCATTATAATTCCTGCGTAGTATCCCTTAGCTTCAACAGGCGAACTCTAAGCATCTGTGAAATGCACTTCCATACCTCTCCAGGACACAGCTGGATATTGTAATGTTCTCAGATATTTGTTGCTCCAATCAGTGCTCAGTGCAGCGCAGTGCTACCATGCCTGGACTGCTCTGTGTGATTTCACGGTGCTGAGCCGCACTGTCAGATGGCTGTTTTGCTCACCAGTCTCCTTCCTCACCTGTTCCTCTGCACGCAGCTGGGACCCATTACAAAAGCTCTTGGTTGGAGGCCAGGAGCCTGTTCGGCATAGAGCTACAGACTCCTGGGCACATTGATTCCCAAGTGAGAGTTTTATTTGAAAAGCTCACAGCACTTCTGTGTTATTAGAAGCATTTTCCTGGCATGGTGCCCTTTATTCTTTATCCACTAGTGCTACTGAGGAGATGAGCTGTTAGTATAATATTAGCAACAAGCAACTCCTATTTTTTTCACCAGTGGGTCTCAAAACTGTTTCCAAATTATTTCATCATTCCCAGTTTACAGTTCAGGAAACTGAGGCAGAGAAAGGGAAGGATTTATCAAATGTCTAATGGTCCTCCTAATGAGGAAACCTTGCCCTTCTGTGCACTAGCCTCTGCCTCCCCTCCCAGGTGTATGCACCTCCCAGCTTCACAGCTGTGGGTCTCATCAGGATCTCAGCAGACTGCTTTGCTGTGGAAGAAGATACAAGAGAGGCCCCATTGGGCTCTTACTAAACTGTATGAGCTGCTTCTGCTCCCAGTAAAGTGCTGGGGCATGACTAAGGCAAGACCTGGTTGACAAGAGCTTTCTCTTTGCTTTCTAGCCAGCTGTAGCATGCCGGAGATATGTGCAGACTTCTTGTTTTGTTTTTAAGACAGATTTGGGGATGTTCTATAATAAATGAGATGAGAGAAGCAATTAGCAATTCAGGGTTTGCACTGTCAGGGCTTTAGCTCTCCTCCAGGTCAACAGAGAAGGACTGGGTTGTACCAAGATAACTCTCTGTAACCTCTGGATTCATCCCACCTCACTCAGTTCTTGTCTGCAATGCATATATTGGTGTTTACTTCCCCTGGAGCCTCCTGATGGCCAGAGCAGAGGATAGGCACCTCCAAAGAACAATTTTGGTATTGGAAGACAGGGAGCACCCTGAACAAACAGAAAGCTATTAGTAACGTCATCTACTTTCTTATGTTTTCACCAGAATAACGTCAGCCTAGATGCTTAGCTTCAGTTCCGATTTAATGCCAGTACACTGTCATTTTCTGTTTCATCTAGAGAAAAATAGTAGGAGGCTACTCAAAACCTTGCATTCTGTGGAAGGAATTCGGGGACACTTTTTTCTTCCCTGTGTATAGCTTATGCCATTGCCCTCTCCCCGAGCTGGATTGCTTACTGGTTAACAGGCTGTGGTGGAAGGAAGGCATGGGAGACGGAGCTTGTTCTCCTGGGTCCAGGAAAGCAGTGAGCAAAGCATATGAACACGCACGCTGTGTGTGGCCTCTGGCATCCTATTCTCCAGGAAGAGCGTGGCACAAGGTCCAAGCACGGGGCTCAGCACCAGGAAATTTGGAGTTCACATTGACCGTGCTTTGGCCTTGGGTGAGCAGCTACAACGTGATTCCTTTCCATTTCCCCATCTGCAAAAAAGTATGAAAAATACTTACCCCATATGGAGGATTAAATGTTTAGGAGGGAATCCAAGCTCCACTGAAGTCAATGGCAAGTGTCCCAGCGTTTCACCAAGAAAAAAAAATTTAAAGTGCTAAGTGTTCTGCAGCTTTGCATATGAAAGGGAAATTCTGTTTTGGAGAGTTTCAGCTACTGCCCAAAACACGAGAGCCCTGGTCACATCAGTCTATCTCCTTCCATCTTGAGAGCAATCTCTCTTCATCTTTCATTTCAGAGTTTGATGTGGACTTAAACCAAAACCACAAATCAGAACATTCCTGAACGTTAGGACTGTTTGAACTTCAATCTGGATATGCATTTGCAAATGTGCTTTATCTTTATAACACTAGCCAAGCAAAATCCCCCATCTGGGTGCTTTCGAAGTGAGGAGGGTCTGCACGTAAATTTTGTAGTGCGAGTTTTAATCTAATCTCATCTCATCAATGCATTCTCCTGTTTGGCTCCTTATCTGTCTATCTGCCCGGAACATTAGTTTTAAATGTGCGATCTTTGGTCTTCTGCAGGGGGATAGGCAGGAAAGGTCTGTGGACTACTGCTAACTTTGAAAAATGTAACTAAAACCATGAAGTATTGCTAGAAAGAGGCTTGGATTTACTATATGTAGGTTTGTCCATCCACTGGGAAATTTTAGGGGGTCTCCAGATAATAATAATAATAGAGGTTATAAACCACTTGCCTAACACTTATTTTTTTTTTTTTTTGGCCAGTATTTTATGGTTTAGTAACTAGTCGGCATCACTAGCTTTCCCCGATTCCTATCTTGTTCGTGGGCATATAGTATCACCCAGTGGTAGAAACCAGCCTGATCAAAAATCCTGCTGGCGTTATTCCTTGCAGCTGTACAGAAGGCCGGTAAAGTGACAGATCCTGCTTGAGAAATGTCAAAACCTTCAGAGCCTCTCTGGCTGAAACAACTCTATTTATTTATTTAAAGTATTATTATTTTTTAAAGTGAGGTAAGTGCAACAAGAAGGGAATTTGGCCTTCTGCCTCCCTAGGGTGTTCCAGCTATAGATACCTCTGCACCTCGCTCCCATCCGTACCCTTTTACACTCACAAAAGCACATGCACACATTTGTGCATATGCATGCATGCACGAACATAGAAGCTCTGTTGTGTAATACACGGGGTAGGTCAAGCAGGAGGATATTTTGGTAGCCAGGGCTGGATGACAAGTTCTAACAAGCCCATCCACATGTGTTAAGATTAGAGTGCAGACATCAGCCATGACTCAACAGGATATGCTGGGCCAAAGCCAGGACCAGAATGCTGTTACTGGCCTTCTGAATCATTAGTGGAAAAAAAAAAAAAAAAGAAAGAAAAGAGAGTCCTCTGTCGCCAGCATTCTCCATCTGTTTTTAACTTGGTGATGTCCTTTGGAAGGTAGGTGAACTATTTGGTTTGCTTTAACTACACAAACATCTTGGCAGAACAGCATCTGAACATGCACGAGGCTAGCAGCACTGCCCCAGTGGTGAAGCCAGCCTGGGTCTGTGATTTGGGATGTTAGGCTGTGCGAGGACTGCCAGGGCAAGGGAAAGGGGCTGATGGTGATGTCGGTAACCTCATGCCTGCTGGGACATGAGGTGGCTGGGAAGCAGGCGAGGACAGATTACTCAGTACCAACTGCACTTAAGGGTGGTGCGAGTGGGGGAATCTGTTTTCTAGCATGGTGCAATAGGAGCTGCTGTACCTGGGAGGGCTCTGTCTGAAAGGAAAAAGATGTTTCCTTTCTAAGCTGGCAGCTTTATCAGGTTCATCTTGGGAATGCACAAGTCAAACTGGGGTCATTTTTTCTTCAGCAGTAACGCTTTTCCAAGTCACCCTGGGCAGGCCAGTTCCCTACGCATTTTGCCCTTGGTGACCTTGTTCATCCCCCTAATCTTATATGGTATCCCACAGGGGTTTCTTCAGCTTTTCCCTAGCCACATCTTTTCCTCTCCTGCGCCCAGCCTGACACGTTATAGCAGAGCATAGTTTGTCACTGTGGGTGTGCCTTTTGTTTGAAGCAGTGGAGAATTTCTTGTAGGACACAGTCACTTGTTAGTGAAGGCTGGATCATGCAGGAATCTGAAAGCTAATCTGTATTGATGTTTTTATGGCAAAAACCATTCACACACAGAGAAAGCAAGCTGGGTAATGATGATATTATTCTTATTGAAATATCAATCCTTCACGGGGACTTGATCACTACTCTCAGTCTGACACATAACAGCTTCTTTAATAGAGGCCCCTGAAGCAGGCAAATGTGTGTGCTACTATTATAGCCTGCAGTTTGGACTCTCCTGGCCCAGGCAGCAAATTCATAGCCAAGCAGTAAAAGTCTAGATTTAAAAAGCAGATGATATTTACAGGAGTTATGTGCAAGGACTATATCTGAGCAAGATTAATTGCCTGGATAGATGTCAAATGGAGAATAACTGCACACGTTTCGGTTCTGCAGAGAAGCTTTGATGGAGCTATGATGGATTACAAATCAATCACAAATCAATAAATTCCTGCTGTTGTAAAAAAATATATTAGTATTGTACTGAGATGTACTGGCAGGAAAATAGTCTTTCAGTGGAATGAAACATTTCTGCTCCAGTCAGTATTGGCTAATCTATTTCAAGGAAGATATGGACCAACTAGAGAGTCCATTTGGAGCAGGAGGAGGACAACGAGAGGAGAGATCAAATGAGCTTAGTCCAAAAAGAAGAGTCACGGAAGAACCCAATAGCAAAGTAAGTAAGAGATTACAGAGTAAAAGAAAATAATTTATGTAAAAAAAAAAAAAAAAAAAAAGAATGTAAATGTAGTTTAGACATTAGGACCACCTTCCCGATCTGAAGGTTAGCAAAGCACTGGAATAGGTTTTTGGCAGAAAGGTTGGTGTCTCCATCACTCTATCCTTTGAGAGAATGCTGGAGTCACATCTACCAAAAATGGAAGAGAGACATTGGAAGCAGAGGGTGGACTAGAAGATCTCACCATATCCCTCCTAGACATTTGAATTGTATGTCTACAAAGGAATACTAGGGAAGGACTAAGCAGGGAAACAAATTAGTTAGGAAAGGAAAAGAAATTAGAAATAGGAGTCACAGCATGAAGTCAAGTAATGGAAAACAGGTCAGGCAGAAGGAAAAGTGCCTCAACCTAAAGAGATGTGGAACGGTTTGTGGAGGACTGCAGTGGAAGCGCTTGGACTTGAGTCATTCAGAAGTCATCCTGGGGGAATTATATGGTAGGGAACAACTTCATATTGGCAAAGGGTGAATAGACAAAATCATCTAATTAGCCTTTTCCAGATCTTCTTTTTATGACTCCACAGAATGCCTTAAAGAGGACAGTGGGATTTGAGCTTCCAAAGGAAGCCAAATCAAACATTACAAGCCACCACATGACAACAACAGTCAGCATGAGAAACAGCCACCTCCCTTGTCAATGAGTTTTCATTCTAACTAATCTTCAGAAATTCAGCTTATTGCTGATGACTCCTGTAAGGAATTGGAAGAACGGTCACACTGCTCTGAAAATCACTTATAATGCAGGAGATACGGGAGTTACTCTCTTGAATCACACCATCCAACCAATTAATTTCACTCAGTCCGACTTACTGTAACGGTTACTTCAGCCAAAGGAGCCAAAGTGTGATATTCTAATATGAAGTACTGCTTCTAATAACTGTGCCTCTTCCTCAGAGATTGGCTTCACTCATGAGCTGCAGCAGGGATGCTTCTGAAAATCAGCTTTGCTTCTGGTCAGTGTCTCGATGTTTCTTGGTTCTGGTGTACTTAGTTAATCTGAAACCACAAGGTACAAGAATACTGTAAGAGAAAGAGCCATTAATCTCCATGCCATTTTCAGGAGCATCCAACCCTGCTTATGTGGAAGAATGCCTGGCAGCCAGCAATTAATAATGATTTATTTCTAGTGTTTTCTAGGCCCCAACACAAAGTATTTATGCATATTTCTTCTCATTTTTCAGATAAGGTTGTCAAAGGGGAATAGCCACTAACTCTTCATTTAAAACCCTGAATGATAAAGCATCTAAACTTCCAGAAATGTTCTATTACCTTTCCTCATTTTGCCATTTTTCTTGACACTTGGAAAATATGAAACAATTTCTGCAGTGCACATGAAAACCAAAACATAATCTACTGGCATACTCCAGGGTGAAGTTGACCTTAAGTCAAGACTCACGACAGGGCCATGCTATTCCACCTTTATGTCCTGGTGAAGTAATAGGAAGCTGCACATAATGTTAACCATGCTGTGTCCTTGTGGGCCATTGGTTATGGAAAACAGCATGTCTGATTTGCTAGAATCATAAAATCACAGAATATCTTGAGTTGGAAGCACTAAATCCATGTGCTCTCCATGCTAAAGAAAGCTTTGATTATGGACGTAACTACTGGATTTGGGATAAATTATGGTTCGTGGCATGGAGAAATCTTAATTTGGGGGCTGTGGGCACAAAGTACCAATATTAATCATCAGTTAAGATCAACAGCCCTTGCGTCCTTTCAGTACTTAGAGGGAGCTTATAAAAAAGATGGAGAGCAACTTTTTAGATGGGCAGATAATGATAGGAAAAGGGGGAATGTTTTCAAACTAAAAGAGGGTAGATTTAGATTAGATGTTAGGAGGAAATTCTTCACTCAGAGGGTGGTGAGGCACTGGCACAGGTTGCCCAGAGAAGTTGTGGATGCCCCATTCCTGAAAGTGTCCAAGATCAGGGTGGATGAGGCCCTGGGCAACCTGATCTAGTGGGTGGCATCCCTGCCCATGGCGGGGAGGGTGGAACTAGAGGATCTTTAAGGTCTTTTCCAACCCAAGCCATTCTATGATTCTATAGTAGCAGAATTATGGCCCTTCTACGTTGCTTCTTATTGATGTGTGGTTTCCTCTTGAACATAGACCTCCATGACCTTCTGAACAGGATAATGACAAATGGCCTGGAGATTCCCGAGTCCATGCTAGGGTCAGAGAGAGCAGCATACTGCTGTGGTGACATACCAGCCTGGGCTCCCAAAGCAAAACTGCTGCTTGATAGGATATTTGTCCTGGGCACAGTGTGGTGGGAGGGCAGATGTGCTGTTTCCAGCTGACACATATTTCAGAAGTACCAGGTAGCAGAAAGTAGCATGAATACCCAATAAAGTCCAAACATAAGTGTCAGTATGATGTGCCTCTACAGTATCTGTTTTAGTTAGTCTTGATGAATGTAGCTGGCCCCA
Source organism: Anser anser (assembly GCF_964211835.1). Taxonomy (NCBI): domain Eukaryota; kingdom Metazoa; phylum Chordata; class Aves; order Anseriformes; family Anatidae; genus Anser; species Anser anser. The sequence goes on from NC_139724.1 coordinate 77,769,994, forward strand.
AATGTCAAGATGTTGGATTCAGGCCATCATATGAAAAAAGCCTGGCACTTCCTGAGAGGGAGGGATGTTCCTTTCCAGGCTTGATGTGATTAAATAAAGCTAAATCTGATTTATTTATTTAGGAATAAAAGAAAACAAACAAACAACAACAAAACTAGGACTGAACATGCACTAACACGCATCCTAACTCCACACCTCTTTGTGATTGACCTTCATTTTCCTGAGCACTCCCATGTAGATACAGGCTTTATATAGATAAAACTGAAGTGGTTTCAGAGCACAACTCTCTTTCAAGTTGACTTGTATGCCTATGTCACTTGAAGTTGTGTTTGACCTACCTCTTAAGAGGGCACATTCATAAGATTGAAAGGATTCAGACCACCTACTATCTGAGCCTAATTATCTGTATAGCCAGTGGAGAGAGGTAGGGAATGAAAGCACCTCATTTATTACAGATGTTTCAAGCAAGCAACATGACCTTTCCCTTCACTGACTGAACAGGCAGGGAGCCAGACTCTGGCAAACCTGAGCAGGAGTTGCTCTGCACTGCTTATACTTTTCTTGAGCTTGGACATGTTGGCAGGCATCAGAGCAACGTTGGTGGCTACAGAGTGACTCTGTAGAGGAACACTGCACCCTGTGCTCCCACTGCAGTCAGCAGAGAAAAGTACACATTATCAGTGCAGGATTCTGAATGTTATCATCTGGATTTGGTGAGGCTATTTCTAAGAGCTACTTATTTCTCTCCATGTCTTATATACAGGAGTTGAAGGTGACTGTCTCTGCTGAGATGTCTAGACTGCAGAAACCTGAAGTGAGCTGAATATCCCGCACTCCAACTTCTATTTGTTTTCAACACTGCAATAAGCAGTCTAGATACAGCCCATTGGCACTTCCTAAAGGTCTACATTAGACCTTTTCCTGTTGCAAAATTATTGCAAATTCACGGTTTTGTCAGGCGGGGGGGGGGGGGGGGGGGGGGTAATGTGATGTGTGTGTATCTTGTCTTAGGCAGGCCAAAAGTCTTCGTTTCCTGCAGGTAGAACCATAGAACCATAGAATATCCTGAGCTGGAAAAGACCCACAAGGATCGAGTCCAACTCCTGGCTCCACACAGGTCTACCCAAAAATCAGAATTCAGACCATATGACTGAGAGCATAGTCCAGTGCTCCAAATCCAGAACAACGAGTGCTTAGTAATCTGTGCTGTCACTGCTTCTGACAACCGAGCACTCAAGAGGAGGCAACAGGAGAGCACGAGCATCTTCTCTTCATTACAACTGAAATTTCCACCAAAAGTTTACAAAATTAAAAATTTCTGATTTGAAAAAGTGTAAACAAAGAAAAAAAAAAAAACACAAAACAACTCATTTGCTGCATTGAACGGAAACCGTATTACCTATGTATTATCTATATGGCTGTGCTAGCGTTTAGGAAAAGCCCCATCATACTGAGACCAAGACCCCAGTTTGCCATCCACAGTTCCACCAGGAGGTAGAAGGGGACCTGACTGGGTGCTGAGGCTTTCTAAAACCTGTTCCTCATGCCCTGACACAGGCCAAGCCTGTGACACCCGGCCAAGGCAGTGATCCTGGAAGTTACTGGAGGCTCTCACAGACTTTCCTAGCAACTTTCCTCACGTGAGGGAGGGACACAACCCAATTCACCAACACTTTAACTCCTGCTTTTAACTCAGAAAAGCCCCGAGGCTCAGCCGCGGCTCCCACAGGGCGACACCCGTGTGGAAAGCCCAGACCGGCACTGCCTCTCCGCGGCCAGGCCGCTCCGCCCCGGGCCGCCTCACCTGCGAGCGCGACATGGCGGCGGCATGGCGGCGGCGCGGCGGCCCGCGGGGCAGGGCGGGCAGCGGCGGGCGGGTGATGGCGGCCGGGGCCGGGGCCGGGGCCGTGAGCCACGCTGCCCCCCCCAAAACACCTCTTTTCCTAGTTACTGTCCCATACTCTCCTACAACAGGGAAAGAACCAAACAAACCCCGCTCTGTTTTCTTTCGCACTGTGGACTGAATTTTTAGGGCTTGTGGAAGGTGCCAGAAAGACAGCCCTCCAGATTGAATTACTCTGTGTATGCACAGACCAGGTTATGTGCCAGCAGCCAGAGCGTTAGCGATTTTTTTTTTTTTTTTTTTTTTTACTCTCCTGCCAAAGGGGTTTGGTTTTGACCTGGAGAAACCAGCTGAGGGACAGAAGGTAGCTTATTCCACTTGATTCCTTGGCCTCTCTGTTGAGACTGGGAAGCAAATTGCCAATGAAAGGTAGCTGTAGGTTTTCTCCAGACAAGCTCTGGCAACTCACATGGGGGTGATTTAAGAGGTTACCACCTCACACTCTCTGCTGCCAGAGGTTACTGACTATTTAGCAGGGTTGGCAGGAGTGAAGCACCTTCTGAATGGTGGTTTGAGTTACGAAGCTGCTCTGTGGGCGCCACAGCGGTGGAGGCCGCATGGCTGCTGCTCCTGCTACAGGCCGGTAAACCTTCTGCAGAGGGTTTCTTGAATCACAGGAGTGTGATTTGCTGAAGGCACCCTCAGACAGTGTTGCAGTGCTAGGATAATCATGCAAGGCAAGGATTATCACTGTCCAAACTCTGTTTTCTTCAGATAAACTCTGCATAAATGTTGTGTGTCATGGCTTTCCTCAAACTCCCACATCACAATCTCCTAAAGAAACCCAGTCCGCTAATGGACATACAAAAAACATGTTCAGCTACACTGTCTTTCTTAGAAAAGAGCAACTCAAGCAAATGCCTGTGGCTCATTTCAGTACAGCTTGTCCCTCCCAAGACAGAATAAAAGAACAGTTTGGGTTGGAAGTGGCCTTTATATATCATCTAGTCCAGCCCCCGCCATGGGCCCAGGCTGCCCTGAGCCCCATCCAGCCTGGCCTTGGGCACTGCCAGGGATGGGGCAGCCACAGCTCCTTGGGGCAGCCTGAGCCAGGACCCCACCGCCCTCACAGCAAATAATTTCTTCCTTGTATCTAACCTAAATCTTTTTTGGTTTAAAAAAAAATTACTCCTTGTCCTGTCACTACACTCCCTAACAAAGAATCCCTCTGCAGCTTTCCTGTAGCCCCCCTTTAAATGCTGAAAGGCCTATAAGGTCTTCCCGGAGCCTTCTTTTCTCCAGGCTGAATAACCCCAACTCACTCAGCCTTTCTTTGAAGAAGAGGTATTCCAGCCCTCTTATTATTTTTGTGGACTTCCTCTGGACCCTCTTGAACAGGTCCATGTCCTTCTTATGCTTGGGGCCTGAGAGCTGGATACCGTATTCATCAACAGCTTCCCTTTGTGCATAGGCTTTCCAGGAGCTTCCTTCATTCCGACCAGCCCTGTCTGGGTACCTGGCACATCCCAGGGCTTCTCAGCTGGCACTGGACATGATACAGGCAATTGTATCACACCCCTCATTATCAGCACACCCACATCTCAGCACACCTTCCCATGCATAAATGCACAGACACCGATTCACTAATCGAGCCCTTTCTCATCTGGTCTGGGAAGAAAGGTCAAAAGAAAGAGTACCAGTCACTTTCTAAACTGTGCGTAGTTGTGGTTACCACCCAGCTGGTTTCCCTCTGAAGGCTTTGCAGGGATGGGCCCTGCTTTCTGGTGTGTGCTCAGAGGTGCTAAACTCACCACCCCAGTAGGAGGTGGCTAGGGAGATGAAAACCACAGGTCAAGGTAATTCTTAGATAAGCTTCCCTAGGCTGATTTGCTGCTAATGCTGATTAACTGGTTTATGAATGCAAACTCTCTTCGGCTGTCAACAAACTTCTTCATGTGGTCTCTGACTTTCCTAGACAGTCCCTGACTGATAAGAAAACATCTCACCTTTGATTTTTCATCTTTCCCCAGCACTATGGACCAAAGGTTGAGAGAATAAACCAGAACACAGTCAACTAATGATCCTATACTCTATTCCCCACCACGTGTCTTTTAATACTCAGTCCTGTACCGAGACAGAGGTCACATCTTCTGCATTGGTGGGTGTTCTAAACCAGGAGAAAATATACACAGTGACCTAGAAGAATTCTAGTAGATACTCCTCATTCTCCAGGACTGCTTCCTGCATCTGTCTGCTGTCTTAAAAAGCATCTCTGTGTCTCTGACCTTTGAATAACTGTCTCTGGAAATGCTGCAGTCAAGAGGGGTGCTCAGGGACATGATGACTCAAGCAGGTCCCAGGGCGTGTGTGCGTGAGGGTGTGCATTCATGCAGTTATGTTGGGAGAACGAAGCAGCCACCAAGTAGCTCCAGATGTTGACTGAGAAAAATGCATTTGGTATCAGCTCTCGGTGGAAAAGATGGGAAAAGGTATGCAGCAGCAGCTGACTGAAGCTGGACCTGGAAAATAAATAAATCTGCTTCCAAGGCTGTTTGTGTTGCATTTATATGTGCATGCATACTCTTGCTTGTGCAAATAAATTGTAGTGCATTCCTTCAAATGGACGTAGCGTATCTTGGGAACTGCCTGCAGACATCGGCCTTTGTGCCAAAATGTACTGGTCAGGTTCATTGGTAACAACATTCCCTAGGTGTGCTGAGCTGGAAAAACTACAGACATTTCCTCACTTTTGCTCCCACCTTGCAGTTTGTTCTGGCTGTTGCTGATTTGATCATTGTTCCTGAGCTCAGCAGTGCCCTGTGAGTAAGGTACAATTTACAGCATGGATATTTGCAAGCCAAGGTGCCATTTTGCACTCATCTAGTCTTGCCAGCATGGATCTGTATGACCAACCTCTGTTCCCTTTCCCCAGTTTACTATGACCTTATGGCAGAAGCATTCACACTAAGCTATGGTCATCATTCTCTCACTGGTGAATGCCTCTGCATATTCTCTCTCTGTTGGCTGCAAAGCAGCTGGAGCAGCACCATGATGATGAGAATCACTGCCCAGGACAGATGTCTCTGTGGGATTTTCGCCTTCTAGAGGTGCAGAAGCACGGGTATAAATCTCAACCAGAGATTCCGGGCCAGTCTGTAAAATGATTCTACTCCTCCTTGAGAAAAAAAATAATAATAATAAATAAAAATAAAAATAAAAATAAAAATAAAAATAAATAAAATAAAATAAAATAAAATAAAATAATATATATATAGAGAGAGAGGGAAGGGAAGGGAAGGGAAGGGAAGGGAAGGGAAGGGAAGGGAAGGGAAGGGAAGGGAAGGGAAGGGAAGGGAAGGGAAGGGAAGGGAAGGGAAGGGAAGGGAAGGGAAGGGAAGGGAAGGGAAGGGAAGGGAAGGGAAGGGAAGGGAAGGGAAGGGAAGGGAAGGGGGAAGAAAATTGCTCACCAGCACCTCTTCCACATGATCTGAGCCCAGATTCATCCAGGTGAAGGGATGCAGAGCCTGGTGTTCCTTTGGGCTAGGTGCCCATGTAGGCTTCAGGCTAGCCAGCAGGAAACATTAGGCACAAGGACTGAGGGGTAATTTAGTCCATTTGACTCTGGGCCCAGGGTTGGAGTAGGGAAGAGGCCAAAAAATTTTGCAAAGACAACATGTAGTTTTGTTTTGATTTACAATATTTGCTCATAGTAGCCACATTTCTTGCCCTGCCTCCTGCCAGATTTTGGCCTCAAAAACACAGGCTTTGTGCACATGTCTTCTGAGGCTGTGATGATTTGGACCTTGCTGTCATTTTCTGTCCTGTTTCTCAGTACCTTTTCCTTACTCCACCCTTCAGGTGACTGCAAGGACATCTACTCTTGGTACACTTCAATTATCCTTTCTTGGTCACCCTTCTCCACCTTCCAGTCCTATTATTGACCCTGATATGTGAAGTCAACAAGACAACATATGTAGCCAGCGTAGGACTTGATTGCTGTAACTAGAGGCAATAAACATAGCATCTCAGCTGGCTCAAACACTGTAATTTTTCCTCATCTGAGGGTTCCTAAGAATGTTAGAAGTTAGGACAAAGAATCCTAAAGCAACTTCAGATAAGATAAGTTCTCTCCAGTCTAATGTGTTTAACCAGCTAGTTGTGTAGTGGTAGCTCATTGCCTCAAAGTTGTGTCTATTGAGCTGTATTTCAATAACATAATTTCAGCCAGAGGCTGTCTGCAAACTCAGCGCTGAGAAGGAAGAGTTAAGAGCTGAAATTGGTAATCTGTCCTTGTTCTGTAACTGCAGAGCTACATACTATGGTTATCAAATCCAAATATTGCCGTGTTCTCAGAGCACCTCACACATGGTCCTTAACAGGCAGCAGTGAGAAATAAAATTCTTTGCCTTGTTTTTGACAGAGCAGGATAAGTGATCTCAGTGATCTAATTTGGCTTTGCAGCCTACAAACATTGTCTGTTGTCAAGGTAAAGTGACAGTTCAGAGATGTCTTAAATGTTTCAAGGAATTCATGGTTGAAAGATTATGTGATGGAGCTAAAGGATGGATCATACATCCCTACAGGTCTCTTCCTGCCTTATTTTTAATTGTAAATACATATAATCTCTTCTGTAAATTCACTCCAGACAATTTCCTCTAAAATTATTTCAGCGTTTTTCTTAAATTAATTTTCAAGACAGAGTTCAGATATCACTATTAGCAAACTTCTAGCTAAGATCTACCCACCTTCACTGCATATTAATCTAACTTATCATCTTGATCTTCATTACAGTATCCAATTTTAACTAAATCAGTCTTGCTATATCCTCATAATTCAATCAGCTCCCATATCCTTTTCCACTTTTTCTTGCCTGGCAGTGGTGATGGGTCTGAAAGTAGCTTTTCAGACTGTTTTATTTCAGCAATGTAGTGTTTACCTGTCACTCATAGCTTCTAGCTACAGCACCCTTAACTCATTGAAGTCCATCTTCTAAACAGAAATGATGCTACTTAGCTTTCAAGGGCCAGCACAAGCACCCATGTAATGTAAAGATATATATACTGAGGCCTCTTTCCCAGTAATTTCCTCCACGATGTTATGAGTGACCTCTTGGAGAGTAAGCGATGCTCTTCTGCCTTTCGCAGGGATGGTGCTCACAAAAGCTCTGGTAACAGGTTGTCTCCTCTTTCATATATTTTTCTGAGCAAGTCCAATGTCTCTTATCTTTCATTCATGATTTCTGTCTGATTTTCCTGTGTGTTCAGAAAAAAAAAAATCCCCTACTCAGCCGCTAGAGTCCAGCTCTTGCAGTACATCAGTGTTTTACCCAGAAACTCCTCTTTGTCTCTTTTAAAGGGTGCTGAACATCAGAGAATCAGGAGACTCACAGTCGGTGTTTCACCAACTTGGAAGGTCAGGAAAAAAGCTTATTGTGAAGAGTCTGGTTCCTGCATGCCTCTTAATGCTAAGGAAATGATTTATGCCTGCATTCAACCAAGATACCCCCAAGGAGAAACTGGTGTTAGGAAGTTTTCCTATGATGCTGAACCAAATTTTAGTCTCTGAGGCTGCCGGGAACAGAGTTAGCTTTTCTGTTGATTTTACATGAGTCACAGTGGACTCCTTTCACCATCCATTCTGGCCTGCAAGGCTAGGAAGAGTCAGGATGTTGTTTTTGTCTTCATGTCCCTCAGATTTGGTTAGTCCAAATGGGGCCAGGTCCCTGGGGTGAGAAAGGAGCTGGTTCACAGCTCATTTTCTGACACGCTGGAGGTATTGGCTAATTCCTCTTGTAAAGGGACGGTCCTTTGCTGGACAAGATGCTTGAGTACTCTTCAGATCAACACAAAAGTGAAAACCTATCTTGTGGAAATCAGTAGGACCTATGTACTGAGATTTCTTTGGCCATCTGACCTCCAGCCTCTCTGTGGCTTCTCAACTCTATGAAAATAACATTATAGGGCAGCTTTTTGTGTGTGTGCTATTTATTTATTTATTTATTTATTTATTTATTTATTTATTTATTTATTTTCCTGTTGTCTTATAAGTTCTCTGGAGTTTGTACTGTCTTCCACTGTGTTAGGCTGAGAAACCTACCGTGGCCTAGGTGTCCTAGGGCTGTGTGACAACAATGAAATTTTAAGGGAAGCTCTATTCTTGAATGTCTGTTTGGAAGAGCAATTTGAATGTCAGAGTGCCAACTACCAGTTTAAAAATAGAGGCACAGGACGTATAGAAAGCAGTTCATGACCCTGCTGGGAGGCTTCCAACACTGGGCAGGTTTACTGAAATTGCAGGGAACAGTCTGATTTTTTTACTAGTTTTTGTTGGCATAAATGCAGTGAGTTATATTTAAAAAGAAAAAAAAAATAGAAGGGAAGAGGAGAAAAAAATAAAAAGGGAGATGTGGACCTTACTGACGTGTATTTGGTGGAATCTGTCAGTCACACGGTCACATACCAGCCCTGCTCTGGCCCTGGGTGGCGAGGACAGGCTGTGCTGAGGCCGGCTGCCAAGGTCTCCTGGTGGAAATGTGCAGTTACCGGAGGTGGGAATAGACAAGTCCCCTGGCTGTGAGATGCCTGCCAGGCAGCGCAGTTCCTCATGACCCCATGCTTCCAGATTCCCCTGCAGCAGAGGCAAACACCGCTGACCAGTCAATCCAAGAGGGGCACAATCATCTCACACATCTTGCTGTCAAATCCATTTTGGACCCTGCTCCTCCTAGTCACCCAGCTGGGAAAACTTTGCCTCCTAGGTCTTAGATTGGTCCTGGTCACCCAGCAGCACTCCTGCCTCCTCTCCTCATCTGTTGGTGACTAGCTGTGATGCCAGGGGTTGACTCGTTTGCCCTGACACAGGCATCCTGGGATGCCAATGCATGGAGCGGAGTACCTGGTGGCTGCTTTCAGGTGAGTCAGATCACTCTCCAGGCTCCACTTACTAGATTTCCATTGGCTATAATGGGATCTTAAGTATTTTGTGCAAGGGTAAACACGTATCTTTCAACATCTGAGTATATGATAGCCACAAGCTAAACAACTTCTCAACATAGGGAGATGTTCATTTGCAGTGGTATCTCGGCAAAAACTTTACATTCACCCTCAAACCATTACTATTTAATAAGGTGGGCAAGCCTCAACTCTACATTTTGCTGATGCAGAAACAGAGGAATACTTTGATTCTCTTGTGATCCTGTCACTTTCCGCAAAGATGGTAGACAGCTCTACCACTCTGCTCTACCTCTTGGACACAATTTTCTTCAAGAAACGACTGGTCTGAGCAATGAAGGAGGACTCAACCAGCCACATATTTCTGTCAATGCAATTGTGAGTTAGCTGCTCCACTCTGCACCAGAGCTGGCTGCATCCACTGTGACCTGCATTTGGCCCATGACTTTTTCTAGTGCCAGGCCAGCAAGAAGTTCATAAGATATTTGTCATTTCTTTCCGTTCCTTTCAGCATTTGGTGGGATTTCCAGAGCTATGTGGCTCTGAGTATGGAAAATGTTGCAGTAAGGAGCTGACTTGTTTAGATGAAATGTTCCGCATCCTCTTGAGTCACTTGCAATTTCCTTGAGCTCCTTATATTATAGCCCTGATTGCCTGTAGCCTCTCAAGCAAATCATTAAAAAAAAAAAAAAAAAAAAAAAAAAAAAAGAGAGAGAGAGAGAAAGAGAAAGAAAAATTAAAAAGAAATGTTTCTTATCCTGAGCCAGAAAGACAGAGAGAAAAATTCCTTGGTGGGTGTCAGATTTTGGCTTGCAAAATTAACAGCAAATGAGCATGTTCACTTCAGAGTGCACCTTGCTGTTATCATGCCTCCTGCTTAGAAAAAGTCTCCCAGGCAGGATGTCAAGGACCGATGGCATTCAGTTGCCTGGGGAGTCAGCTCTCCTTTCATTCATGATAGGCAGGCATTGGGACTGACCCTCTGACTCAGCAGTGCTAAGCATCCTCCTCTGGGATTCTTCCTGCTGAGAAAATAAGACTAATGGGAACCTGCCTCGTGAGGCTGGGAGCACAACTTGGAGGTGTCCACTACCTTGGGGACTGGAGACAGCTGCGTTGCGTTCCTGCGTTTTGATTTTTTTCCTTTTTATGCCACTTCCTGATGATAAATTCTGACACTGTTCAGTGTAGCTCTGGGGATGAGACTGAGGCAAAAAGAGCAGTGAAAGGTGGAGTGAAGACTTTCTTCTCCACTCTTGAACTTGGCTATGGTCCGATGAGTCACTAGAGTGAGTCACGTTAAATGGCTCAGCTGTAAAGATCATGGCGTTTTCTCCCTATCCCTGGGACTTATGCCATGGACTCCTCTAGGCTTCATGCACTTGGTTTCATTTTTACTGGGAGGAGGAAATGGTATCTCCAAATTCCACCTGTGTTCAGCATTGTGAGAGTTGTCTGCTGGTAGCAAAGGTAACTCTGAGATAAAAGGGTGCATCCTTATTGTCAATCACAGAATCATAGTATAGAGTTTTAGAATATCCTGAGTTAGAAGAGACCCACAAGGATCATTGAGTCCACCTCCTGGCTCCACACAAGACAAACCCAAAATCAAACCATATGTCTGAGAGTGTTGTCCAAATGCTTCTTGAACTCCAAGTTGGTTCCTTTCTCTTTCTCACCAATATCTTGCCCCAAGGATCACCTGCACCACATATTTTGCTCTAATATGGACTGAACTGTTTGGTTTCCTTTTTGAGGAAACCTGGGTGTGGAAAGGAAAATAGTTCCCTCAGGGTTAACAGGCTTTAGATAGCATGAATGCAGGCCTGGCTGCAGCACGTGGCTATGGGTGCAGGTCTTACTCCCTGAACTGCAGAAGAGGCAGCGTAGGTGAAGAACTGGATTAACACAAGCAGTGTGGCCTTCCGTACTTAGTGCAAAAGGAGCCAACACTAAAATAATGTATCACATAGTTTGAGGGAAAAGGGTTTCCTCCTTTAGATGGGGAAGGCAAAGATGCTGGGAATTATCTGACTCCAGGATGACAATCACACACAAGTGAGACCTCATTGTGACCAAACTGTGCGTGCTTTGAGTGAAAGACTTCCCATACCTTTAGGAAAACTCTTGGGCTATTTTGGCGTAAGAAAATAATGTCTAACAAGGGTAAGTGTATGTAACATAATGGTGGAGACCAAGCAGCAGTTTTCCAATAGAGGTAGCAGGGGAAGGGCTGCAACTAGCTTGGATGGAGCAAGATAACCTTTAAAAGGAGTGCTCTGCACAAAGGGCCCTTCTAGCCTGGTGTTCCTATTAGTGGCATCTTACAAAGCCACTGGACGCCAAGGTTCAATTTTAGTTTGTTGTGTTTAAGGAGGATGAATTCAACCTGGAACAGGTGCAGAGAAGGGCAACGAGCACCATCAGAGGAAGGGTGTGCCCTGTTTAGGAAATTCAAAGAGATGGACTTGTTTAGTTCAGCAAAATGCAGGCTTGGAGCAGTTAGGATCATATTCTAAAATAGAATGGAAGCTAAACACTAGAGAGGGAGAAAAGCTATTTAAACTTAAAGACATCGCTGGCACTGGAACAGATGGGGATAAACTGGTCATGAATAAATTTAGGTTGGAAAGTGGAAGATGTTTTTTAACAACTGAAGCAGTGAGATTCTGGACCAGTTTTCCAAAGGGAGAAAATAAATGAATTCCTAGAACTTGCTAAGTTTATGAGGTGGTGAATACAACAGCAAAGAGCTGGCCTGGAAGACATGGACTTTAAAATCACCATCACTGGAATGAATGGCCCACCCAGACCTATAGGTTATTGTTCTTGGGTTTTCTTACTCATATCTGTGTCTGCACCACTTTGCTTGATTTTTGGGGGATTCCTGACAATGCTAACAACAAACAGTGCACTTTTGGTTTAGGATAGAAACCTGAGTTGCTGGAAAGTATGGAGATACGGAAACAACTCTCCCCTTCCAGTGAAGGAGCAAGGGTGGCTTTGCATCTTCATTAAGACATGCATTACACGCATGGTTTGCCTTCATGCATAGGCATAGCATGCACAAAGAAAATGGTTACTAATATTTCAGCTGTAAGAGATAGCAGATGTAGGTCTTAACTCCACAGTGCAGGTGCCTGACCTCAGCCATAGTTTTGCTCTTTAAAGTTTAAATTATGTAAGATTCAAAATGATTTGGTAATGACAGCGTTATGCAGAAGATGATTTGGTTTGACAAGCAGGATTAATTACTTTGGTTTTCATAGACAGCCTCAAGCTAAGTGGAATTCAACTAACCTCAGTTTAGTAAAACTGGTGTAATTTGTGTATGATTGTGTAAGCACTGAGAATGTAGATGTGGACAAGGTTAAATCTCTAGGGAATTAGTTGCTGTGGTCACTCCTAGCTGATAGTGCCTGATGGTAAATAATGTGAGGATGCTTACTCTTCCTGCAGTGAAAAGGACTTCACATATACAGCATGGTAGGAACATGTAGACAGAACTTACTGCAGATGGCTGATGTGCTGTACATCAGGATTTGGTTCACTACAAAATGAGACCACCTTGTTTAGTGGAAAGCCTGCTTAGCTGAATGGGCATAAGCCATGCTGTTCTGTGTTTCTTTAGGGACAGACAGTGGTCCCTGGATTGCTTTATTAGCTAGTACAGTTGTAAATATTTCCCTTGGAGCATAGTCCTGATTTTTCTAAGAAGTCCGGTCCTGATTCACGGGAGAGCTCAGCTACTGGCTTCAACAGGTTTGAAGCTAGTCATGTCCCAGACTTGACTGGGGCATCTGGTTTGACTGAATTCTGAAACCAAAGTGATACAGCAGAGTTCAGCTACAAGCAATAAAATAAAATAAAATCACCCCTCATTCCAGCATCCTTGTGAAATAAGCCTCTCTTCCCTTATGATCCAAGTCACTTCAAGATGTATGAGGACAACAGGAGCAGGAGTCCTGGCTATACCCTACAATGCAAGTCAGTGGCTGAGAAAAGAGCAATATTCCTGACTTTGTTTCCTATGCCAAGTTGATCAGTGAAATTACAGCCTCACCAGCCATGCGAGACTTGAAATACAAGAAGAAAAGCAAGGAGGGAATCCAGAAGGACCTGAGCTTCTGTGATTCATGGTCCTGAGTTAGGCACTTAAACTTGTACAGGTAATGGAGAGAATATATCTCCTACTGAGTTTTTAATACCTACTAACATACCTGTGTCCTGTCACTTAGGGCACTAAATGGCCCATCTCTCCCAGGCATTAGGGGAAAAAATAAATAAATAAATAAATAAATAAATAAATAAATAGAGTTTCTAGAAATGGGGAAATTTGGTTTTGATCTCCTTTAGGGTCAAGAAAAGTCTTGAACACACATCTTCTTTTTCTTGGGTATAATGAGGTCAAGGCTATAATGTAAAATGGATGTGATGATTCTTCTTCCATTACACAGAGAATATAAATTTACATTTTCTGTTTAACTCCTGTTTGCTCCAGAGCCCTGGTCCAATGATTGTCTACACTGCAGGCACACTTGATGATTCCCAGGCTCTCTTGTGAAGTAAGCTATCTATTTCACTAAGAGAAGAAATTCAGTTACAGTCAACAGGGTAATTCACTCATGGGTCCACACCAGACGGACTGTGTGGATGCATATTGCATCAAGTTTCCTTACTGTCCCAGGGCAACCCTCCAACACGATCCATCTGGACTGCCCCAGCCTGCCGTCTACTTTTCAGCAAGCTCTGTAAGTTTATACCTTGTTCCAGGACATTTAATACCCACATAGCTGCAGAAACATCATTTGGTGGGGTGCAACACAGCCTCATCATTATTTTGGGGCATACTGAACCAAGTTGACCCTCTGTCCAGAAAAAACGCAAGTTATGATTCAAGGTTGCTAGGTTCCAGCAAAGGCCCAGACCAAGGTCTCTGTGGTGGTGATAATGTCCATCCATGCCTGAGAGTGAGCCCTGAGCACCGTCTGCACCACACAGTACAGGGATGAGTCTTCTTCCCCTCCTGAAATCCACAAAGACCCAACCCAAAGTCTGAGCTCCCCTCTCAGGGCCAGTCACTACTGCTAGAACCACCCCTGACTGCAGTGACACCTCATTTCTCTTGGTGAATCTTGTCCTTGTCACTTAGCCAGAGTTGCTCAACAAGCCTTTAGCAAGCAAATGGCTTGAATCCAAGATATCTCTGTCCCAAACCAATATTCAAATGGCTGGACCAGATTTCCTCTTGCAGCTAACTATTCCTCAGATATTTCACAGTTGGTCCAGTGAATCTCACCCTGGTCATGCCAGATGAAACAAAGATGAGGCAACTTCAGGGAGAGAAAGTGGACAGAGAGCCACAAAGAAGCAGTTTCTGGGGTGGTGCATGTCATCCAAAGAGGGTCGAGCGCACAGAGACCAAACTGGCAGGAATGAACACTACAGCCAGCAGCACTGGTGTACTAGGTGCTCAGAAAACCATGCTAGAGCAGATAAGCCTTGGAGGCAGACAGGCCACACACCGACTGTGCTGCACCCTCTCAGAAAGCTTTGCTCTTCCTAGATTCAGGGTGTTATACATGCCTGGGACCACACCACGTTTCTTGCTTGTGCCAGATCAGGAGGCTCAAACACAGCTCACCCCATGTGAAAGACCCTAATCCGAAGGGAGAAGGCTCCCCATTTGTGCTCTCTGGAAGCTGTTCCTCAGCTCATGTGCTTGCACAGGTAGGGAATATTTCCTACTTTTTACCTGGCCTGTACTTTCTTCCCATGATATTGTGCCTCTCTTTCTATGCCCTCAGACCTTCTTTGCTGGTTTTTAAGCCCCTCAAATTCTTGTGGATAATTAGCATATCCTCATCTCTGCCATCTGATCCTCTCCTTAGGTCTGCTCAGGGCCTCTCCAATCAAGAGCCATCCTGGTAGTATTGTGATGTCTCGTGCTGGCCTCCTAAGAACCCAATCCCTCAGTAAACACAGAACAAATGAGGTAATTAGGAAAATGTAAACAGGACGAGGGAGGCCCTTTCCCCCTTATGAGAGCGGGACTTGGAGAAATTAGCACGAGTTTAGATTTACATTGCATAGAGACACAGATACCCACAGTCCCCATGTAAAGCCAAATTCCTCATCTAATTTCATTATGGAATAATTTCTTCTGTCAGGAATATAAGCCTGCCACCAAACTGCTCCTGGGGTACATCAAGTGTCATTTGATGACAGCAACTGGGATGGCAGCACAGCCTCTCTTCAATCTACCTTGGATAAGCTTCATAATTTAAAACACATAGGCAAGAGAGATAGACAGTCAGAGCCTCAGCATACATCATGCAATAGCATTTTGTCTTGCTCTATGTTCTCAAAATATGCTATGTGTCCAGGATAAGGTTGCCTCCTTTTTCTTTGATCCATTTCAGACACTAAGGATAAGTTGATGCTAACAAATTAAATGTAGCTGGGACCATTCCCTGGCCTGGATCCACGGTCACATCTGTGTGATTAAACTGTTTTACTTTCTAAGACAAGGTGGCTGCCTACAGATTGCTTAATGGGCATGGTCTCTGGTTGTGCCAGCTTCCAAAATGTGCCCAGAAACTGTCTGTGTAAAAGCTGGTTGTCTTTGGTTGGGGGTGGCTGGAGACTGCTTGGGCAATATAAGACCCAATGACCCTGTTCTTTTCCCCCAGGACTACCTACTTTACTATAATAGGTGCAGAATAAGGCGTTCAGAAACCTGAGGCTTTTTCTTCCCAATGAAATGGAAAAAAAAAAAATAAACAAACAAAAATATCATGAGATGGAGTCTGGGGTAATTTAGTTTAATTTAGTTCTTATACTTGAACCCTGGTGTTGAAAAAGTGATGATCTAGATCAGGCTGCTGCTCTGGAAATGCCAGCCTGCACACCAAATTTGTTTTTTTTTTTTTTCAAGAATTTACTTTCAAAGACTAAAATGGGGAACACATTCTGTGCTTCCGGCCACAGCTTCTCTCTAAAGACTGACCCACAACAAATTCTGGAACAAATGGTATTTCTTCGTCCTGAAACAAAATAAAACAACTTGCATCTGCTGGCCAAAGTATCTTGCCCTGGTGAGCATGGGTAACATTGCCATCTAGTGACTCCTCCCATAACAGTTAATTAACCATAGTCTGGATTTACCTAAATTCAGGAAAGCATTTCAATGGGAGCTGCAAGTAGGAACCGGACACAAAGAATGGTTGAGATCAAGGTTTCCTAATATGTCCTGACTGCAGCAAGTGGTGAGCAAAGAATTTGTCCTTGAAGTCAATGAGTTGTGTGCCCAGACTTTAAGAAACCAACCTGTCCATTTTGGTAGCAGAATAAGAATGTGGGTACTTAATTTTAATTCTGTGCCTCAGGAAATCACAGGGTCATGCCAAAGATATTCACCCATCTGAGCTGCAAGACAGCTATATGCGGGCATCGGAAAGGATGACGGGCAAATGCTGACATCTCTAAAGGTTTAATCTTTCACTACAATGCAGATATGGTCAATACTACTCCTTTCCTATGGCTCCTTCAGTATTATTTTAGCTCTTATCCCTCTAAACTTCCCTGGCAACATCAAATGGCTTCTGTTTTTCAGCCAAAGTGAACTGAGGGTAATTAATAGGAGGACGTGAATTAACAGAAATAGCTTAAGCAATATTCCATGTACTTGCTGAATGCCACATTCCCGAAGTCACAGTATCTGACAGGTCATGCATTGTTTCCATCCCTTCCCTTTTTTTCCAGACCAGGTAGTCCACATTCAAACTCTATTTGTGCTTGGTGCCCCATTCCTGGTTGAAGCTGGCAATCCTCATCTTGGTTGCACCATGTGTCAACAATTTAACTTAGACTTGGGTTATCTTTGGGCAGTCCTTCAAATCTGATTATTATTAGTAAACAGGACAATCTGCCTGCATTCTGTTCTGTTTGATTGCTGCCCCAAGAATAACCCTGCACATAAATAGCAGCATTTATAGAAGTACTTCAAATAAGTTGGAGGAACAAAGATTGAATCTCTAGTCCCTGATCAAGGTGGTAGGAATCTGCCCTGCTCATTTACAGATACGTGTTTGGGGGTGGGATAGTAAAGTTCTGCTCACTTGTTCTCAGTGCCTAACTTAGTGGTTGTTATTGCTGTGATGTTCAGGCACAAGGAAAGGATGAGTGTTACAAGCATCCTCCCAGAGATTGTGTTCAAAACATGTACTTGGAGTGGGTAGCCTGGTGTCATGAGCAAATCTTTTTCTTGACAACACAGGGAGACAACTTGAGTGTTCTGATGTTTTGGGTTGACCAGCATCTGTCTGGCAACATGGGCTATGACAAATTAAAGTGTCAAATGCGTGCTCTTAGCATTCAGGTCTGACTGTGGCTCCATCTGACTCTCCTGTATGCCCACTGGGTGATAATTCAGACGGCAATCAAAAGTTTTATTCATGTGTGTTCTGATCACTCTGTAGTTTATACGGCTGATCATCAAAGAAAATTGATATTTGGTTTTAGGACCAGAAGAAGATCATCAATGCCATTGTGCGCAAATGGTGGACTCCGATGCATACGATGCCTTTACATCTGCACCTGGAAGTAGGAGACTGTAGACCTGCATCCTTACCCCATGCATTCCCATGCCATCCATGCAGCAGAAAAAAGAAAGCGGAACTTGGCAGAAATTTTTCTGGAGCTAAGCTGCCCTGCCAATCACCATGATCTGCAATCATGCAGATGACATGGTGTTTCAAATGTCTAGAACAAATCCAAAATTCAAACTTTTTTTTTTCTTATTTATGAAAAGGGGTTGGGGTTTGTCCATTTTCTTTCTCTTCTCTCTCTTTCTTTCTTTCTTTCTTTCTTTCTTTCTTTCTTTCTTTCTTTTCTTTTTCCTTCTTTCTTTCTTTCTTTTTCTTTCTTTCTAGAAGCTTTTTTTCTAGAAGTTTTCTTTCTTTCTTTCTCTTTCTTTCTTTCTCTCTTTCTCTCTTTCTTTCTTTCTTTCTTTCTTTCTTTCTTTCTTTCTTTCTTTCTTTCTTTCTTTCTTTCTCTCTAGGTGTCAACATATTTAGTTAAAAGTGCCTCACAGAAGAGTGTTTAGTACGGAGTGAGAATGTGGTTTGAAGTATCAGGAAGAAAATTCTAAAATTTCTGTGTACTGTCTGATTTTTGAGTGATGAGAGGAGGAAGCGCTTCTTGCCACTATTAAAAGAGAGCCAGACAGACAAACCAAAGGAAAGTTAATATCTGTCTATCACTGTAGCCTAGGATCATAGGATAATTCAGATTGGCGTGAATGTCAGGAATACAACTGCTTTTCCAGATAGGTGTGTATGGTTGAAGACAGACAAATGTGTGCATGTGGAAAAAGAAGAAAGAGAGAGGTTAATTGGTGAAAAGCATGGACATGAGACCCTTGAAAACCAATGTGCTTTAGCTACAGGACTGCTAAACAGGTTGCCAACTGGCTTTTCAGCTGGTTGCCTTAAGATACATTTCAATGACCTGCAGACCTCACTACCTCTTCTCTGGTCCCACATGACCACTGCAGAAACACCAGCCTTCAGCAGCTCCCACCCAGAGCTTCCAAGCCCCGTGGCAGAGCTTTCTCCCTTTGCCTCCATGTCCCATGACGGAGCTGGGCTCTCTGGCCTGGGTGTTGAGGCAAGCAACATTCAGAGACCATGTCCAACTCCCACAACAAAATGAGTGTTGTCTGCCAATGGGGTGGTTAAGATCCTACAGGGCTGGTTTACCCCTGCCTAATGTCTGGGGAGAAAATCAAGACTCAGGTTGGTAGTGGGAGGAGAGACATGGGGGTAGGGGAGATTGGTGCAGCCAAGTCATTAGGACTGAGAGAAATAAATGGAAGCCATGCTGTACAGAGTTGTTAAATAGGGTCTGCCTCCCTGGTGCTCATTTTCATTGAAGAGAAACAATTGAAATCCAGTAAAAGGATTCTTACTCTTGCCAAAGTCATCTCTAGTGCCTCCCCATTGCAGAACAGCCATTGGAATTGGTGTGTGTGTGTGTAGGACGGGACAAGCAGGGGCCTGGGCAGAATCTGGCACTTCGAAAGCAGGTGAGCTGCCAAGGGAAACCAAGCATTTCGCTGTCGACAGAGTAATGTCGGTACATTCCTGGCGTCAACTGTTTGTTCCTAGCTCCCAGTGAAGGTGTCAGTCCCTCCCTGTTATGCTAAATGCTGAATCATTTCTTTGTGCTGCTATGTTGTGTTGTGTTGTTGTGTTGTGTTGTATGGGAAACCTCTGGAGCGGAATATTAGGAAAGGAAACAGGAAAAAATGGGAATAATTTTCAAAGAGATTATTGGTTGTGCTTACAACTTAAAATCTTTGTCTTGAATGGACTAAAACTGGCTACTTGATAGATATCAGAAGATATCTGTGCACAGGGACTCATAATCTGCCTGAAGTACAGCTAGAGGGGGTCCCACAGCAATCCAGCCTGACTCAATGCTATCCAACACCTTTATCAACATCTTTTATTGATCCAAGAAAAGCAGAAAATTATTGCTGGCACAATCCGTAAATGTTGCAGACTACAGAAAAGCGATGAAAATCATCAGAAACAGGTCAGTAACACCCAAGTGGTCTGGATCATTTGCTAGGGCAGCTCATTTGCACGGTGTATGATTTTAACGCAGCCAAATTCATGGCCGGTAATTGGGAAGAGAAGAATGCAAGTCACACGAGATTGGAGACAGCGTCCTGGAAAGCAGCAGCCCTGACCAGCTTGGGATTGTGGTGCTGGAACAGCTCTCCAGCGCTGCGGGTGGCAACTAATGAAGCCCTTGGACGTGTACGCATGGGCCTGATGGATACAGCATTCGTATTCTCTCTGGTATTTCTGGGACCACTGCTAAAATACTGGGCCACAGTCGTGATGTCCACACTTGAGATATTAAAAACCTAAATGGATTGATTTTTGTCCCAGGGTGAACTTGTGGTCTGAAATCTTTTCCTCTAAAGTTGCTTTGAGCCAAACAGGGGAAGTTTGGTGTGAAGATTATTAGAGGAAATTCTTAGTTTTAACTGGGATTCCTGTAAAAGGGAGATGTTGTAACACCAGGGGATTTTCACTCAGAAACGACTGGGCATGAGGTAATTTTCCCTCAGTTGAGTGAAGGGTGACTAGGAGTTCATTCACTTCTAATTATATAGGGAAGGGAAAGTTAACACTGTTTGTGAAAGTGTTTACCCATGGCTTGCAATGGAAGGAAAGAGACAACAGATTAATTTAAAAAAAAAAAAAAAAAAAGAAGGAAAAAAGTCAACCAATGCTCTGGCTATCACTTCAGTGGTGGAAACAGAGGCGCAGTTTTAGGCTACAGGTCTTGGTTTTATCTGTTCCCTAGGGCTAAATAAAGGTTTTCTAGGAAAGCAGGCATTGGAACAAGGACAAATAGCTATGCCCAACCTCAGTGAAATCCTTGTCAGAATGCATGGAATAGTCCTGGCACGTGCTACAAGTAAAAGCCTTTAGTGAAGGTACCAGATCGCTAATTCCCAAACCTTTTGGAAGAACTCTGCCAACCCTCAAATTTTCTCGCAAACCACTGCACACCCAATCAAGCTTAGGAAATGCAGACTTGGTAGCTCATATGTCTTTAGGCTTAATATGCTTCTATGACCCAGATGCAGCCCACTCACCACAGGCGCACGGACCACCAGCAGTTACTAAACCACAGCTGGAGTTCTCCTGGGCTCAGAGGATAAAACTGAGCCTTTGAGGTCAATGGGAGTCTTTCCACTGACTTCAACAGGCTTTAGATCATGGCCTTCCCACGCTTGCTTAAAGGCAATACTGCTGACAAGATTTTAACAAGGGATTGCAAGCAGCATTGTTCTGGTAGTTGTATGAGTCCCATTTGGTTTTTGCCCCCTCCTTTCCCCCTCTTTTTTTTTTTTTTTTTTAATTTTTCAGGTGAATCCCTTCCCCTGCATTGTTCAGCATCTCTGGAAATCCAGCTGCTGAGCTGGGTGAGTATATTCAGGCATACAACTTTTCAGAGTTTGTCCTCAACCTTTTAGTACTATTTTGGTATTAGTAATTAGAAAGTGTCTCCAGGACCCCTGGAGTTTGTGGGGTGCAGGAGCAGCCAGCAGACCTGGTCATCATTTGATTCTCTTTCTTCATTTCAAGAAAGATTAATTTTTATCTCGCATTTTCACTAAGGAAAAGATCTGAGATGAGGACTGCAAGCATCCTCCAACGTGATGAACTGCCTGTCTCTTCACTAAGGATCAACGCATCCTATCCTACAGTTTAAAGCAATCTGGTTTATCTACACCAAAATACCCATTTGGTGATTTATCCCCCACCTCTGGGAAAATTTTTTGTCTGACTATATGAAAATGTTCACAGCAAAAGGTGACATTGAACCCTTATATATTTTGTTGATTTAATTTGAATTTGAGTCTTACCCCTAGAGCTTGATGAGGTTAATTTCCCCTAGATATCCCCAAAGTAGATGCCAACATTCAGTTTGGTCATCTCAAGCTTTCATTACAGACAAGGGTGTGAGGCCCTTTCATAGTTTGAGCTATCTGATCAAATATGAGTACCAATTATATGAATTGAGCTATACCCTACAGAGTCTATCCATTGACTTTTAGGAATCTGCAGTAACCAATTCAGACATTAAATATTTGGTCTTGGTCAGAAAAACAGCACCAGTGCCGTCTCAGCTTTGTGCCTTGATGCCCTATGTGCTACATGAAGAGAAGAGTCTCTACTAAACTATGCCACTAACTACTAGAAGATTTTACTAAAGATTTGTCTAACTAAGGTAAATGATGTGATCTGTTTCTCAGATTTTTCAGTGCATCATTTTTCAAATATGGCTTCAGTCTCCCGTTGAGCTGTTCTTGCTGCAAGCAAATAGTCTGGATAAATTAATGTAATTTTTGCTTATATGGATGGCTTATAGTTTATATGTTCTGTTTCTTCCGTGCTCAGGTGCCATACTTCTTCAGAAATTAATCTTGCTACAGGTTAGGCATTTTTTTTAAGTGTCATGTTATCATTTCTTGCGCTAGTAATTTAAGATGAAATCTTCCCTGCCACCTGCTGTGTAATGGATCGAGCTGTTCTTTAGCCAGTAAAAAGAAGACACCAAAGTGTTGTTGTATCAGTAATATCTGTTGGAACCCTTTTTCTTGGAAGATGTTAATAGGAACAGTCAATAGCTGAATGGTAATAGTTGTCCCTCTTGCTGCTCCTCCTGACATTGCTTTTACTTGTATGTTTACATTCAGAATACATGTTCAGAATTCATGGTGGTTTTCTCTTATGATAAGAAGAATGCTTCCGAGCAATAGAAAAGATGATTACACATCTGAAGTATATTTACTCCCACTATAAAAAATATCTCCCTTACAAATAATACAGATTTCCACTAACGTGAACAAGAATCCTCAGGTCAATATTTCTAAAGTCATTTTTTGAATCAGAATTTCCAGTCACAGGCAATAATGAAGGAAAGAATTTTATTTTCTTAGTCAGAATAAAAGCAAATTTCCAAATGCCAAAATTTCTCATGAATTAGAAATCCTGAAATTTGGCTGGCTTAATTTCCTAACCCTGGTATCTGCAGTTGTGCCAGAACTACAGAATAAATAGGATTTCCACAGTCTGACTCACAGTAAATAAAGGAGCTAGTGTATGCAAGCCAAAAGTGATGAGATCTGGCCTTTACTGATAAATTGTTAAGTATGAGAATATTACCTGGGAGGAGTTTGATTTTTCAGTTCTTTTTCCTAATGGTTACTTTACAGTACCTTCTCTTTATATCTTGTATTCACACCTTCTAATGAGGTATTAATGAGCTGTTGGTGGTTTCTTTAATTTAGGGCAAGACCATTAAGGGAACATGAAGTCTTTACTAGGTTCCAGATTCTTAATAAAAGAAGTGATGCATTATTAGATAGGTCATGCCTGAAAGCTTCCAGCACAGAGCAGTGACTATTGCCTTTGGGGCGGTTGTGTAGTTGCAGGCTGTTTTCTGGTGTTAAGATTTCCTGCAATGGGTTATACTTGCAGAGTAGCCTGGTTTGTTTTTTGGCTCTTATACCAAAATACCACTTTCTCAGTAATTTTACTTGTGTTCTTTTTCCTCTAATGATTAAGGATGTAGGCTTGAATAGACAAAGATGAACTCAAAAATGGCAAAATAGATGTAGATTTACATTACTAGTACTAAGTGTGTATCTTTGTGCATCAATCACCCAGATTTATTTCCAAGCTTCACCAGGATCCATGTATAGCTTCGAGAACACCATTTATTCTTCCCATGCATTAGCATCCCCCTGTATAAAAAGGTGGTAACATGACTTTCAGTCTCCTATCATTTGTGTTTTGCCATTTCTCTGGAATGTCAGTGACAGTTTGGTAGGTCTATTAAATGGTTTACTAATAGGGAGGCTTTCTTGGAAACAAAGAATGGGAAGAGCCAGTTTGGGACCAATTTTGAAGTTGGATGTGACTTCAAAGCTAAACCTACTTTGAGCGAGGGATGTGACTGGACACCTCCAGAAATACCAGAAATACCTCCTGACCTTAATTTTCCATGATTATAACAGTCATGTCTTTATGTAGCCATAAAGTGCCATTCTGCAAAGCACCAAGCTATGTCCTGG
Source organism: Anser anser (assembly GCF_964211835.1). NCBI lineage: Eukaryota > Metazoa > Chordata > Aves > Anseriformes > Anatidae > Anser > Anser anser. Next base: position 77,793,452 of record NC_139724.1, read on the forward strand.
AATCACACAGATTTCTAATCTACACTGCCAGCTCCTTATCTTAGCAGAGATTTTGTATATACAAATAACTAACAACAGTAAAAAAGACTTCACAAAGATATGGCAGTGGGACTGCAAAAAGCCAGCTGCCTTCCAGCTTCCTTGTTTAATCCTTAGCATATTTTGTGTCTAGGCAGTTCCAGTCCTCTCTCTGCCAGCCAGTGTGAGGTCCCCAGGTCCTACAGTTTTCTTTTTCTTTTTTTTTCTTTTTTTTTTTTTGTTTTGTTTTGTTTTGAGCTTTACTGTAATTTTATTCATATCAGACAAGTGAGAAATCTTAATGTTGTTGAAAGATGTGGGCTACTTCCTCTGTTGTACAGCCTGTCTAGCCCAGACTCATTGCCTACATTTGCTTCCCACCATCACCACCTGTAATGTCAGGAAATGCCGTGACATCATCCAAATCATCAGAACTTTCAAGTGCAAAATATTTATTAGAGGAACTAGCAAAAAAAAAAAAAAGGCATCTTAGAAAAGCTTTCCACAAAGCGTTTCCGGTTTTGCGAGGTCCTAGAAGGATCTATGGAATAGGCAGATATAAAAAGGGAGATAAAGTCTTATGTTTCTGGCTCAAAGTTGACTTTGCGCTGACCTTTTTAACTAATTTTTTTCTGAGAACACAAATTGTGTATACTACTGGCTTTTACAGTAATGACCTTCTTCTTATTCTTGGGATAGATTCTCTCAAGCTCTTTCACCTATCCTGTAATTGATATTAACCTATTTAAACACTTCAATGTGTCTAAACCAACTGAACTTCTGCTCAGAATGAGTTAACTGCCATTCCCTTGTATTTTATATTAGTTATTACTCCTTAAGAAAATGGCAGACCAATGGGATTTTTCCTCTCAGATTTATGTCTTTGGAGCCATCTTAGCACAAAGAGTGTGGATATGCTTTGCTTTCCCATTTACCTGCTGCAAGCCAAACAGTGAAGTCACTTGGGTCTTGGCCTCTCTTACCTCTGATGGCTCATGCGGAATCAGGCTTTAAATGACAGTGAAATGGAGATAATCATTGAGCAGAAATGTTTTCTTTTGGGTTGGACCAGTAACTTTGGGAAGAGCATTGGCCCTGATCATCCTAGAAGACAGTCTACCATCACATGTAGCAATCCAAGCCTTGTGAGCTTAGACATTAAGGATTGTGATGAGACACTTCAGATCCCTGCCTCTGTAGAACGGAGTGATATGGTTGGCCTTTTAGAAATGTTGTAAAGTTGTTCTTTTTCCTGTTTCTTTGTTTCAGTCACAGAACAAAGCAGCTGTGATACCCAAAGACGATCCAAGCCCAGATGAACTTCTGTAGCCATTTAAAGGTGACTTGGTGTTTGCATTGCTGATAAGTAGTTTACAGCCTTGGTGGACAGGAGCAAAGGATAGAGACAAAATGGGGCTGAGCTACAGAAACCAAATATAAAGCACAAAAAGGAGGGAAAAAAAAGCCTTGAGGAGCTACAGAGAAAGGTGTGGTATCCAACATCTATAAAAATGTGGTTTTCCAGTGTAGGCAGCTAAATATAAAAACCCTACGGAGAACTATAAATTCCTAATAAATATGATTGAACTACTGGAGAAAATCAGGCAGACTAGGCTCAAGAAAACAGAAGCAAAGCTGAGAGCGAGCTGGGGCCAGGGATACATCTATTTATGATGTGTATTTTACGTTACTCCGGAACTTGAGGATTTGTGACCTGGGTCAGGATCTGGTGAGCACCGTTCGAGGGCATGCACCCTGGGGAGCCATGAAAAATGAAGGTTGTTCTGTGGCACGGAGAGGGAATGGTGTCGACGGCACATCTCCCGGAGGATAGCCAAGGGCACTGTGCCTCTGAGGGACACAGACCAACTACCTTTCTCACCCAGTGGTATCTGGAATAAGTATTTAAATCTGGCCTAGACCAGCTGAAAATGTTTTTTTTTTTTTCCCTCCCTTTTCTTGTTCAGCTAGTCTGGTCAATGAGTCGTGGGCATGAAAAACAGTTTCTGTTTCTACCTGCTTAGGTTTCAAGGACAGGATAAACAGTTATGCATCTGATTATCTCAATTGTCTTGGGCTTGAAATTAAAGCAGTTATCAGCACAGCAGAGAGAAAACAACCTTCATTTCAGGCATTTGCCTAGCATACAAGCCCTGATCCACAATTTCAGCAGCCTATAACTTTCTATTTTATTATTATTTGTACTGTTTTCAAAAGGTTCTAATAGTTATTTGCTAAAGAAGGAGACCTCAAGACCATGTCATGGAGTGTGGGTTGATCTTATTCTTCAGTGAAGATTGCCAAAACTAGCAGAGAAAATTGTCTCAGCAAAGAGGCTGGAGGCAGTAAATGGCTGCAGAACATGTGTGGAAAATGGGAGCTGAAATCAGCATGGCCTTCACTTTTACCTGAGTACGACAACAGGCATCCAAGGCAGCTGTTTAGGTTTGTATTGAAGGCACATAATAAACAGTAGTGGATGGAAGTGGTTGGAGAGAGGAGGGATGGCTCCAAATCTTTTTTTCTCCCCCATGAATCCTCAAAACACTTTGGCCAAAGAAAACAAAGCAGGATGTACCCAAGGTTGGAAATGCTAAGCTGCTGGAGAGAGTGCAACCAAGGTGCTGAGGGCAACGTCTGCCCCTTTCCACTGCTATAAGAACATCTATAGGAAGGCTTTATCCAAAGCAAACTGCAAGGAAGCTATTTTTTGTGGCATGGCTTTTTTGGGGTGGGTTATGGTGAAGTTCTTGCTTGGGTTTTGGGATATTCTTAATGTGGCTCGGAGCAATTCAGGTCTGTCCTGACCTCTGGGACTGGAGTTGAAACCTTCTTCAGAATTTCTCCTGGCTCAGTTTTTTTTTTTTTTCCCTTTGGACAACTTTTGTTCCTGCCAATTATTCAACAAACCCTTCCTTGTCTTTCTGGAACAGGGTGGCTGTGTGGGAACCACTCAGTTTTATTTGGTAGGAAATGCCATGATTCTGAAATCTGGTTTTGTTCTGAAGTGGAAGAATATACAAACAAATACATTTTTTTTCCCCAAAGTTTCCTGCAAATCACAATCAAAATGATCTGTTTCAAAAACTGAGCCTTTTCATCCTGGCTGCAACCTTTCCAAATTTGATAGGAACATTTTAAGAGTTGGTAAACAGAAGCTAATGCCTGCCATTTCGACAAGTTCAAAATGTTTTGTTCTGATTTTTTAATCTGTAAATAAGATGATTCCAAAATTGACTGTTTCCCAGGACAAGTTTTGATGTTGAAAAAAGGGCAGTTTGGGATAAAGAGCATTCCCTTTTGTTTTTCTGTAGCCATGCCCTATGGAGAATTGTGAATCTTCTTGAAAAAAAAGCATAGTTTTTTTAAATGCTACAGCACTGTTATCTCAAAACCTCCTAAAATGCTTTACAGGACACAGATAATACATGAAACATAGCCACCTTAGAGCCGTATTTAACAGGTCATGTACAAAGCCTGGGAATACCTTGCAGTGCCAGGGGAGACAGACTGGAGCAGGCTCTCCTACATAACTGGGGAAGTTTAGGGGAAGAAGGAGAACGGGAGGGTGGGTTGTCGTCTGGAGGATAAAGTTTAGCCCACTGATCTGCCAGGACAGTGATTCAGTGGCTGTTAACAAAATGCATTTCCACTCACCGAGTTACAATCAGAGCTGTGCAATGTTGCCTAATGGATAAAATGCTGTGCTAGGACTCACAAGACTTTGATTCTGCTCTGAGTGCTACCCTTGAACTTCTGCGTGGTGCTGGGTGAGTCGTGCTGTGCCTTCAAGTCCCCATTTTCTCTCCGTTGGCCTTTGCTAAGACGAATTATTCTCTCATAGGGCTCACAGTGTGTTGACTGCAACTTCCTTTGGCTCCTGACTCATCCCTGCCTGATCCACGTGTAGGATTTTAAGGATGCAGACAAGACTTTGTAACCTTGCTGTTCTTCAGCTAATGGAGCTGTTGAGTTTCAGGTCTGAGCCTGGGCAGAGCAGCTTCCCATGCCAGCTATCCCTGCTGAGGAGCTTTTCTGTGGGACCTGGGTGAGAAGTGTTGGCTCCTTCTCTCTGCGCTTTCTGAAGTCACAGCCAATAAACAAGGCTGAAGCGGGAAGCTGTGATTAGCAGGGGCTTCTATCTGCCAAGAATTCATTAAAAAAATAATTGTTAGCTTCCCACCCTACTGCTGCCCGGGGTTTGCGCAAACATGACCTGTATGGAAGAAAGGAAGGGGACAGCGCGGAGGGTTTGTCACGTACGTGCCCCGAGTTTTTGTAGGGCAGCTTTGTTGGTGGTGCTGAGACCAGCCTGACTCCTCCTGAGGACAACTGCCTGGGTGCATTCAGCAAGACGTGACTTCATGTGCCCTGGCCATTGTGGGCTGAGGTTTTTGTCCTTGGTTGACATCAAGACAGTAAGGGCAGTGACTGCCATGAGGGGGCAGAAGTTTAATGGACTCTTATGCACCTGATTCCCAAACAAAGCCAAGCAGCCTGACCACCCAGGACTCACACCACCTGGGAGTCTGCATCCCTAAACGCTGCATCAGATGTGAAAAAGAAGGGAGTGGATTTCTAAGCATGCCCTAGTCCTGCTGGCTGTGATCAGTCTTGCCAGTATTGTGGGACTACTATCAATATCTTTGTTCTTAATATAATCTTTTTTTCATTTCCTTCTGTGGGAGTAAAATCCTATCACAGCTTGTTCTTCTTCATATGAAGCATCAACAGTGCCCTGCTGGGATACTCCCAACTCTTGACTTGGAAACTCCTGGCTGGTGCAGTGAAGACAGCGGGAGCAGATGGGTCTGAGCTGGCTGGAGCCCAGCCAGGGAGGGAGGGAAGCTTAACGTGGATGGGGAGGCAGCAATGAGGACAGGGTGAAGAATAACTCTAGGGTGGTGAGGTTGTTATTATGTGATCATGGGATCACATCAATGGTTGCTTTTAATGTTTGCATTTTTCCTTTTCAATTAATGGTGTGGTTTTATACTCTAATTAATGGTTCATTCTACTATCTCCTAGTGATCTAGTTTTCACTAGATTACTGTAGCCCTTTAATGTACACATATATATTTGTGGCACATATTTCCAATAGATGCATCAGAGAATGCCTAGAAATCTATAAAAGGGAGAGAGTATATATCTTGGCACAATGTTTAGCTCCATGTAATATCTTGTGTTTGGCTCTGTAAAACTCTTTTCACAGCCTTTTTTTTTTTTTTTTCTTTTTTTTTTAATATTCAGCTCTGTACTTATATAGCTCACCCAGTGACCCAGGGTACCTGTGCACACCCATCACATAAACCAATAAGTGCTTGTCACTGGCTCTCATGCTTTGGTTACATGGGTAGGCAACAGGTGCAAGCTGTCTCCTCCATGACCCACTCTAACAGTAGCAAGGGGGTCTTAGGAAAGGTAAGCATGGAAACAGGTTGTGAGCCTGCTTTTTTTGTATGCCAAACCCAGAACATGGTTATCCACCACCAGCAGATGAACGGTGATGGGACCTGGGCTTGGAGCCAACAAAACCAGAAGAGGAGGTTGGGGGAGCTGGAAGCATCAGCAGTTGGCAGATGGTCTGCGCAAAGGCAGGGCCTGGCTCTGTGTTGGCAGTGATTTTCCAGGCTGGAGTGAATATAAATACCAACACAGCTGCTGTTGTTCTTGTGTGGGGCGGGAATGGGGCTTGTGCGGGGAGGGAGGGGACAGAGGAGAAGGCGGATGCAAGCGGGCATATCATCATTGGTTCATTTCCACAGCAAACTCAGATCATGTCTGAGAGCCTGTGAAACTCATATTTCCTCGGTTAATTATAGCACTGATGCTGAGGGCAACAGCTCCCGCTGACATTTGTCGTGTTGGTTGAACTCTGCTGCTCTGTTTTGGGCAGGGGAGACGAGGCTGGAGTCAGAGAACATTGCAGGGTGGGCTCCAGGGAGGGGCTCTTGCATTCCTCTTTTCCTATTTGCTCTGTCTTCTTTTTCTTACTCCCTTTCCTGTCCTTCTTACTGTCTCTCTCCCTGTCCTTCCTAGTGTTGATTTTAGCCAGCTCAAACATTAGCTTGCTGTGGGTGATTAATTGCCAGCTTTGGAAGGCAGCTTGGCAAGGCAGACCGTTTAGTTGGTGACTTAGCAAGCTCTCTGGGTGGTGTTTAGTGGAAATACAGCCCTGCCCACCTCAGCCAAAACATGAGTGCTGATGCCCTGTGCAGAAAGCCAGAGCTAGAAGTGGGAGGGCAGAAGGACAGGATCAGTTCCAGAAACTGAGCAGCACTGGGAGCTACATGACCTGATCCATATTTCAGAGCGAGAGCAGCAGTTACTCAGCTCCCATTTCCACCTGTAAAATGAAAGCTGTTTGCAGAAAGTCCAGTGCAGAATTAAGTACTACTAAGGGTTTGACACATCTTAATGTGCAGCATTAATGAGCTTGGTCCTAGGAAGTGACCACAAGGTCAGTTGAATAAGCCATTTTGGTAACAGCAGAACCCTTGTTCACAGGGACTGGAAAAAGCCAGGATTCTGCATATGATGATATGGGCATGGTATGAGATGAAGCACTACAGCCATTCATCTTTGGAGGCCACATGCCTATAGAGTTTCACACAGGCCACCTCTTCTTTAACTGTCAAGGTCTTTGTTGAGCATCAATAAATTGATGTGTGCTGGGCCACAATTTGTGACCTCTTCCCTTTATTTCCAGGTGCTTGGGAAGCCTTCCTCCCAGATGCTGAAAATTTAACAGGTGTTGATGATACAACCTTAAAGCTGGGGGGGAAAAAAAAAAAGAAAAAAAAAGAGAGAGACAGGATTTGACTCCGGTGCAGGACTGAAGATGACAGTAAGGTTAGGAGGAATGTCTTTGACACGACAAACAAATAAATTGAGCAACGCCTCTGATGCAACAGAAAAAGAAACATCATGGGAAAGATGCATAGAAACAGGTGAGGGGAATGACCTTGTAGAAGCAGTAGAGGAACTTCATAGTGGTCAAAGCCAGGGAGAAGGACATAGTAAGAATAGATATCCAAGATGATGAGAGTTTTAGAAACCTCATATTCATTTCCAGACTAAATTTATTCCCAGTTTGTTTACACCCATTTGTTTTTGTTCCAGCACTGTCCTTTAACTTGAATAACTTTTCACCCTCTGTGATTTCTACATCACCGATGTATTAATACACACCAACACATCTTTGTTTTATCTAGGATAAACAAAACAAGCTCTCCTAGTCTCCTCACATTTGATGGGCTTTCTGTCCACCTGATCACCATAGAAGCCCTTTACTTTATCTGTTCCACTTCAAATTCACCTTTTTTGGACTTGGGGTGCCAGAACAGTTTCTGTTATGCCAAGGGAGATCTTGTCCTATGCTATTAACGCTTCACTAGCTTAACTGTAAATAGTTGTTGTACTGCGTACAGCTACTGCATTCTGCTTTTCCATAACTGCATCACATCAGCAGTGCCTGATCGTGCTATGATGAACGCATGGACCCCACTTCCTTCTCCTGCAACTTCATTGTTTCCAGTGGATGAGCACCCAGCTTAAAGCAGCTATTCTTGTTACTAGTCTCCAAGTGCTTGGCTCTGTAATATTAGATTTCATTCTATTTCTAATTCTCCTGTGCTTAAGGTCATCCAATTTTTCTTGTGTATTTATACCAAGTGCCTTATAAATATGCAGGTTGATAGAGTGACTAACTTCTAACCATCATACCTCTGGATTATGGGATAGTCTTGTTGTATGCCAGCCCCTCCATCTAAGGCAGAGTTTTAGCAGAGTAAAGATCAGATGTGCAATGTAATTCTCCTCACCTTCTTCGGAAATGTCTGGCATTAGCTGGTAGAGGATAAGAGACAACAGGTGAGAGGCCTTTTTGCTCTGAAGCAACAGTTCTCCGGCTCCAAACCTGAATATAATCAGGCAGAACAAATTCAGAAAGTGGTAGGGTGGCCACTAGATAAGGGCAAAACTCAATGGAAAGTACGTATTTCATATCCAGGACCCAAATACATCACATCTTGGTAAAAGCACCAGGTCTATTTCTAGCCTTCCTGATAAACATGTTTTCCATAGAGTAAACATGGAGCCAAACAAACAAGAAATCTTAGTTCTTTTAATCTGGTTCCTCTTTTATTCCAGTGAGCTTTAGTTTATACACATTATGTCATCCTCTTTGTCATGTTCTCCCACTGCTTCATGGTTCCGCAGTTACTTTAACAATTTTTCCTGTTGCGCAATGCTCAGAGGCAGCATTTGCAGTTTGTTCCGAGGTTTTGGTGATCCCAGGACCCAGGTCAGCATTTTCTTAAAAGATGCTTACCACTTAATAAATCGAAGAACTGGAGATATTGACATCTTCAGAGTGGTGGAAATTACATCCCAAAGATGTCAAAAAAATGGAGCACACCCAATCTTGCCACCACAGTTTGATGCAGCAGCGTTGAAGCCAGTTCCAGGGGCATTACTGCAAATGGCCAAGTTGTTGTCCTTGGGATACCATGGGAGGGTGAGCTTCAGTGAGGAGTAGACTGAAAGAGAACTCTGCAGGGGAAGGTAAAGCACCTCTATACACAGCTAAAGTGAAGAAGCCTGTCTTAATATCCAAATTTCATTATTCTAAACTCTCTTGTGCGTCAGCTGGAGCAATTATTCCACCTTTCCTTCTTGGACTGATGATGCATCAGCACCTTACGGGAAATTACTACCAGGTGCCTCTCCAGAGGTAGCTGTAGTTCAGCTGTGGCAAATGATTCCTTCAGAATAAATAAATAAATAAATAAAATAAAATAAATAGATATCTCCCCCTCTCCCCCAAAACAAACAAACAAAACAAAACAACAACAACAAAAAAACACAAAGCAAACCAAACCAAAACAAAACAAAAAAACACACCTCGTTCCAGCCGCTTTACTGACAGACTGTGTGAGTAGCAAGCTAATGGGGCTGGGAGAAGCTGCTAGCAATTCTCAGCTCTGCAGCTTTCCACTTGAATGCTCTGCAGCTGAGCTAATAGTCAGCAAAACCCTTCAATGGATACAGAAATCATTTGCACAAGATGAGGGGATGGAAAAGAGAATGCCACTGCTTTTTCTCTCCTTTTTTTCTTTCCTGCTGCTGCTTTTCTGTGTTTAAAATGGGGGCTGGAATCCAGTGACCATTGCTTGCTGGTCTCTACCCTGTTCTGAGCATGCCTCAGTCTTCTGAAAACTACTTTGCTTCTCTCTCTGCTTATACTTCCCTCAAGAAATAATAAATAGTAATAATGGTAATAATAATAATAATAACAACAACAACAATAATAAAATCCAAGCCTCAAAACCTTTTATTTACTCCGGCTATTTTGGAATTTTCAGGTAAAATAGAAAAATAATTTAACCAGAGAACACGCATTTCTTCCACAGTACACATATTTCAAAGTAACAGACAGTTGGACAAGCTGATCTTGAAATGCTGGGAGAGGGTTTTCCACCTGGTAGAAATCAGGTGATTAGTCAGACACTAGAGCCTCCAAAACCTTGAGAGTCTCACCAGGCTATTTAGGCTGACCTAAGGCTTGGGAATCTGAGATATCCAGCCTCCAAGACATACCACTGAGATCCTGGAGCCTCTTGAGAGCACTGGGCTCCCCAGAGCATGGGCGCTCTCCATTGCCAGGCAGGGAATCTGAAGTTTTCCCATTGGAGCTCTCAGAGGCATTAGGCTTTCCACCCCAGGCACATCTCTGTGTCATTTGTCTACCAAAATTCTGAAATGAAAAAATGATATATTTTTTTCCCAGTGAAAATTTTCTTCGCTGAGGAAAATGAAGTAGTCTTTTTTTTTTTTTTTTTAATTTCATTTGGAACTAAGTTTTTTAAAATAAAAATGTTGATTGATGTAGCTTTGTTCCCTGTCTTAAGGCATTGTTGTTACACTGTTTTACTACGTAAGTTAGAGCAACACCAAGAAGTTCTGGGTGAAAAGGAGATTTTAATTTTAGATTGATATATATATGTAATGATGAACAGTCTTTTCCCCAGACAGCTTAATATATAAGCAGATTTATTGTCTGGGAGGCTGCAGCTGTGTCAGAATGCAAAGCACCCTGAAAAAGAGTTTCAAAGGTTAAGATCCTCTTGCCTTACTACATCTACAACTGTACCATCCAGATCACAGAAGTTATTTGGAAAATAAAGATAGTGGTGATTAAATCACTGTAATGTCCTGGTCTGACTCTCATTGACTGCCCACTGCATTCAGTGAAGATTTAGCGACTGTAAAAAGAAAGCAAATGAAGTACATTGATGCAGAGCAACATTTCCTGCTAGCTCTGAGAAGAAGCAGTTGACCCTTTAACAATTTTACAACTAATGAATTAAAATTGTCCCGTCTCAAGGCAAGCTCATTCCACTTACCTCTCTGCCCCTTTCCAGTAAGTCCATGGCTGGGGATTATGATGGTGTTACTGTGATGGTGCTGCTATTTTGGGATAGGGATTTTGGCTGTCTGTTGGAGGCAAGAGAGGCTTTAAGCAGCAAGAGTTCAGTCTTCACCAGCTCAGCCGGTGGTGATAAATTAATGTTTATGATGACCGTTGGACATGCAGTTGAGGTTCTGGCCTGCCCTTTGGATTAAGCTTTGATTACCTGTCAAACCAGGCCGCTTGACAAGTTCTCAGCTGGTGTCAGTGAAATGTTCGGCACATTCCCACCCCAACAGTGACCCTGTGAATTTACATGTGAAGTAGCAATGGACAAAAGATAAGGCCCTGTACTTTTTTTCCACTGTTTTCTTAGAAGAAAGATATTAATATATTATGAACCATTGACTTCGCTTTTTACCGAGTTCTTTCCAACCACAAGATTTGCATCAGTTCTCTTTGTTTTTGGTTTCTTCTTATCCAGCTTCTTTTTTCTTTTTCTTTTCTTCATTTTTTTTTTTAATTTTATTTTTTCATTTTAACTATCACTCTTCCTTACTGCTCTCTCATTTCCTCTTCCAAACAGAAAGGGAATTTAAATTGCAACTGGTCGCAGATGTAAAACCAGCAAGAGCATGCTCCAAAGACACTCTCTTTTATTGGGTTCATCCAGAGGTCAAAGAGGTTGGCTGCGGGACAAGACAGCAAAAACCTACCCAAGCCCTACTGTGTCATCATCATCCTACTTGGCTGCCAGCAGGATGTGACAGGAGAGGTGGAGGAATGCTGCTCCGTCGCTGCGCTTGCAGAGAGTTGGGATAATGAAGACACGTTGCCAAGCCTTGGCATGGGCCACCACACTTTTGGGGTGGCCCAGGAGAGAGGCGGGCAGCCAGGTTGGCGAGGGAACGGGGAGGGCAGCCAGGAAGGGTGGAAGGGGGGACGCGGAGGAGACGCCAGCCAGCTGTCCTGCTTGCGCTCAGCAGTTGCAGCTGTGCAGGAGGGGTGCTGGGAGGAGGCCCAGCTGCTGCTACTTTTGCTGTGGGGCTGCACAGCATGCCAGCTGGTAGGGTGGGAGAAAGAGAAGGGGGAACGGGAGGAAGAGGCCAGACTGCGGAGATGGGCACCAAGGTGCTCTTTAAGGTGGGGTGATGGGGGGGAAGCTTGTAGGAACAAGACTTTGGTAGTCAGAGGTACATGCAGACATGAGAAATTCCCTTGACTTCTCCCATCAAAGGCAGCCCTGCCTGACATACAGTGCTTGGAGTGATAGGTCAAAGACTGTGACATGCCTAGTTTCCATCAGCTTGCCCATGACTTGAAGAATAGGTAGCACAATGACCCGGGTGCCATCTCTGAGGAGCTGAAAAACACAGAGAGAACCTGGACGAAGCCAACTGCTCAAGGAAGGCTGGCAGTGTCTTGCCCCAAAGAACTAGTTAAGAAATCCAAATTACCAGTCACATCAGGAAATGCAGATGAGGCTGGTCGCCTGCCCAAGCAGCTTGATGACACCATGGAAAGATGGCAACAGAGTCAGGAAGGGCATCTCCAACACTCGCTGACTGCAGTGGCATCAGATATACATGAGAAGGAGCATCCAGCTCAGATTTGATCTCATTGCTTACTTATAAGAGTGGGAGAGCTCCCAGAGCATCATGTGAGAAATGAATACCCTTCGGAAAAAATGCCTATAGGGAATCCCAGACATTGAGTAGAAATACATCATCACCAGGGAAAAATGGAAAAGCCATTCCCTGGCAAACCCTCCTCAGTCTGGAAGAGTTCCCCAATGAGGCCATAAAATAAACAATGACCAGAAAGAGGAAGTGCTAGAGTCCTCAGGAAACCCCAGGAAGATCAGAGGACACTGAAGCAAAAGAACTGCAGAGCAAGAAAATTAAAAGTTAGGAAGAATAAGAAGCAGGAGAAATGACTCAGAAGAGAACTGACTGTATGTCAGAGTTGGCACACAAAGAATGAAAGAATAAAGGTCATAACTAGATCCCATCATAAAGAGGAGGTTATTAGTCTATAAATCTCATGGCGAGACCCTCAGGTTGTTCTATAAAACTTCTGATAAAAGCCCATGAATGCTCTCTGATTACTGTGCTTGTCATGCTGTCACCTCTTAAATTTAGAAAACATCCTAAGCCTTTAAAAAAAGAAAAAAGTGGCATTTTCAATTCATTTCAATAGCACTTTCTCTTTTGATATGTCCATGTAAAGCAAAGCACCACAGTGATCCTGGGGTGCTCCTCACAGTGGGACCTCAGCTCGGTTCCTGCTTCTCTTCATTAAATAAAGAGATCAGAAAAATCTACCCTCACCATATAAATCCCAGCAACCTTCGATGTCATCAAATCAATTCCTCCAGTCCCAGATGGTTCCAAAGTAAGTGTTGGCTGCCTTGCCCAAGCCAGTCTTGAATAGTTCACGTACCAGAGTTTCCTTTGAAGAGACAGTCATACAAACTGGCTGTACTTAGTTACAGAATGCTTGCCTTCATTATCACATTTTCCTTAGCTCGGTTTCATCCCATTACTCTGTGTTATTAGCTCTAATATCACCCTGATCTCTTTGAGATCCACAACATCCTCGTTTACAAAAATAGCTATCTGGCTTTCAGCAAACTGCCTATGGCAAGAGTCTGTGAAAGTCAGTGAAATAGGACTCAAAGACCCAAGGGCCTATAGCGACTTTGAGGGTAAGGACACTGGCTTTCGCTATGTCTGTGTAGCACTAAGATATTTGTGCTAGATAAGATCACCAGACAAGCAATAAATGATAATGTGTCTCTTTTGGAAACAAAGCATTTATTAGAACTGGATGGAATTTGTTTCATTTAAAATAAAAAAGAATTAACAGTTCAAATAATATGAACAATTTCAAAAGGCCTACAATCATTGAAGGCTATCTCTCTGTTTTGCTAGCTGAAGGTCTGCCTGGAATTTCCCGGCTTAAAAAAAATAATAATCAGAATATGCTTTTCTCCCTATGCTTCAAAAATTAACAGCGTGAATCCCGTCTGATTTTTTTTTCTGAAACTTGATACTCTTTTTAAATTGCACTTTCATTCTATTCCAATTCATCTGTTAGCCTGAAGGTATTTATTTTCTATAGCATTTGTTGCACAAAGATGTGAGGCCCAGACTTGGTGACCTATCTCCAACTAGTGGTGAGAAGAATCATGGAATGAAATAGAAGAAATAATAGAAGAAATTAGCTGCTCCTATCAGGATTTTCCACAGGGACTAAGATTTACAAAGTTTTGATAAGGTAAATGTCTTAGATTTGCAGAACATAGTAAGCACAAGCGAGCAACTTAGAAACTGAAAGATGCAATACCTAGCCAGGGGTCTTTTCCATAGGCTCAGTCATTGAAAGGAGGATGTTTACATGATTTAAAGAGCACATGACAGATGTAAGGAAATAGTATTCATTATGGGAAATAGCAATGCCAGATAGGTAAATGTGAATAATTACTGATCTCAAGACACTAGGTAAAACAGGTTTCTATTTGCACAAAAGAAACATGAGGGGGAAGAAGGCAATGAAAACTGGATTGTGGAATCCTTCATCAAGAACCAAAATGAATAAAGTTAACGTATACTGAGGCCTGTGCAGTCCTGAGTGACAGCCTCTTTATTGGGACTTCATGGACCTTGGATAATCCATCTGAAGAGTGATCTTGGATGCTTTTACATAGTTATCCTCCAAGTTTACAAGCCCTTTGTGAGGCGGAGGAAGAGAGAAGAGCTGGTTTTCAAGAGGAAAAAGACTAAAAATAATATGTCTTAGATAATACAAAGCAAACTGAAAACAAATGAACAAAAAAAACCAACAAAACAAAACAAAAACCAAACCCTTCATTAGGCAGGAATAATGCCAAATCGGTGAGGCACATGTGGAGGGTGTCCCACACTACTGAATCCGGGTGTGGGATTTAAAGACAAGCAAAGAGCCACATGTTCTGTGGGGACGACCCAGTGGTGCAGGTGTTGCCAACGGCGCTACCAAGATCTTCATCCTACGGGAGCATGGAACAAATTTTTTTTTCCTGATTCAGAGGAATCAAGGGAAGCAGAGATTTTGGACTCTGGTGTTGGGTGAGTGGTGTCAGAGTGGAAATAAGTCCTGGTGGGAGGCACTCTGGGTTTTCTATGTAGATGTTAAATCTCAGTCTACTTGTCTGGGAAAAATTTCCCTCCAGAAAATTAATATTGCAATTTCACCCCCTCAAGTAAGGTTTTTCCTTCCCTGGTTCTTTATCCTAATGCAAAGGCCTTATCATACCTAATGGCACGAGGAGAGGAAGGGAAAGAAAATCACACATAAAGCAGAACACTTCCAAGACATGTAGAGGTGCAGTGTCTGTACTCATATGCCTGGAATTGCAACCATGAGGTTTATTGTCTGGGAGCCCTTCACTATCTTACACGTTGGAAACAAGGTTGGGGAGGAACAGGAATTCACCCCTGTTAGATATATCTGTTCCTCCAGATGTCAGTTTAACTATTTCTGAGCAGCAGTCACCTGTCCTGAGAAAGGACAGGGATCAATGAAATGCCAGAGATGTTCATCTTGGCTGCTGGAGGGGAGACACTGAGTTGGAGGGAGAAAAGCTGTGTCCTTTCAAAAGCCCTCAGGTTGCCCTGGCTCTGCAGCAAGTTGCAGGGCTGCTCAGAAGAGCTGGGCAGTGGAATTGCTGCCAGGACATGTGTGGGGTGGATGACCGTGTGCTGATGTGTTAAAGAGGTCAAATGGCAGAAGGGGGAGGAAAGGCTAAAGGGGGGAGCTTCTAGGAAATTCTCATGTCATCCATCATGTTGCTTTCCAGCCCAATGAGCCAAAGAATAGATATGGGAGGGATGTTCTGTATTTTTTCCAAGCACTGATTTTCCATAGAGCAGGCACAAAGGAGGCAGAAGTGTTGCTCTTCAGGATAAAGAGTTGGGTTCCTTCTCCCCTTGCCTGTCCTCATTTACACTGTCTCTGTGCAAAAGGAACAAAAATGAGCACAGAAACATAAGATTGCCTCCCTATTCCCTTACTGTACAGCAACAACAGCTCAAAAAAACCTAAATCAGGAAAGATTTTAGCCAGTAATCTATCCCCTTGGTTTGCAACAGGACTTTAGTTCACAAGTTCTTATCCCGTGTCTGCAAAAGATGAGCATTATTGCTACTTCAGAGAAGAGGTCACTGATCCATAGAAAAGGGGACTAACTGCCCCAAAAGTTTTGGCAGACCCAGGAAGAGGCAAAGCAATTGTGCCTCCCACTCCAGGTCTGTTTTGAACATCCTCCTTTCAGTCTGTGAACCTTTTTTCTTTTTGGCTGGATTTGGCCAGTTTCAGTCTGGGTGGCTGCCAGTCCAACCTGTAATTTTCCTATCCCCTTCTACCCAGCATTCACCCACCACCTGTCTCCTGCCTTGTTCTTTGGCTGAGAAAAGTGGGGTGAGAGCTGGAAGCCAAAAGGACTTGGCTTTGAAAAGGTTTTTGAAAGAGGATATAGACCTTGCACAACAAAGAAGATGGGGGAGATAATTCCAGGCATTGTTATCAGGATTGAGCAGGCCTAGAAAGGAAATATGAATGGAAGGAGAAGAGCCAGGGTGCAGGGCCAGAGAAAGGACTGGGATTTCTCTTCCCTGTCACCACTGGAGGTGGTGTTCTTGACTGCAGAACAACACGTCTCTTCCACATGTTCACCCCTTCCTCAGCCTTTTGCAGAAAAAATGCGTCCACTGCTATTCTTCCCTCAAAACATCACTGTAGAAAGCCATAAAGAACAGAGCATCACTGAAGGTGGAGGGCCATAGATGGTCCTGATAGGAGGACCCAACACATCTAATTGCGTTCCTTGGTAGCCACTGGATGCTGGAAAACTTTCAGTTCCTCTACACAAAAGACAAAGTTGTGAATGGCTTTCATTAATCACTGCTTCCTGGGACAAACAGTACTCTGGCCACAGAACAAATCCTTGGTCTCCAGTGGCTTGGATAGTTCCCCTCTTACTCTAAGTTCAGATGCCAAAAGTATACCCTAAGCAAAATCAATAAGTGAAATTCACCCTGACAGCACTGCCCTATCTGATCTGCAGCACAGCTTCCTAATATCATTCTGCTCGCTTGTTGCCTCAGGTGCAGCCATGCCATCTCACCAGTTTTCCCACTTCTTGTTTTTTCAATACACTCATTCCTGTGCTTTCTTTCACAGTTACTCTCCAATCTGATATCCTCTGTTGGCTCCATTTAATAAAATTCCAGACTGTCTTTTTTTAAGAGACGTTGCCATTAACAAAAACATACAACTATATATACAAATACACCTACATGCCCATCTGCGTGGATGCACAGGTATAGAGATGACTCCCCAGACAAATTCACTCACTCTGGTGATTCAAACACATATTTTTACCTCCTGACTCCCCAGTTTCTCTCCCTCTTATGGCATTTCCTCGCATACTTTTCCTTCCAACATATGGCTCATTCTACCCTTGCTTCTGCAGGATGCCACTTGCACCCAGTTAGTAACGTACCCAAGGAAAATATCACGTTTGCATATTGTCTCCTTTTTCAAACTCATTGCACTTCATATTTGCATGTGATATGAGCTATTCCTTCTTTATCTGAGAGCATGTGTTCTCTTTGTGGACACTCCCTTCCCCAATTCCTGATTTAAACAAGGCGATCTACGTGGCCATAACATCCAGCACTCTAAGATCTGCTAACAATTTCTCTCTGTTTTTCCATCCAGATTTTTCGTAGTTGTTCAGGACACCTGTTAGTTTAATCAAGAGATGTTTGTCTGGCTGACAATGCTCATCCTCCTAAAACGCCAGCTTGAGGACACTCTCCTGAAAGTTCAGACTGTTTATCTTTTAAGGGAACTGCTTATTCAGAGCAAGCTAAGAGAGGTGATCCAAACTCAGGTCTGGTATAAATTTAGAAAAGCAGGATACTTCTGTTTGGGCTATCTGAAATTCAAGATCTTCTCCGTCTTGAACTTGTGATTGTTTGACATCCAGAAGTGGATTTAAGTCTAGACTACTTGATCACCTCAGAATGATAGGTGATCACATCACTGGTCTTTTGATCTGATCCCCATTCAAGAGCTCTGCACATGGGAACAGCAGCTTGTAAATCAATAACAAAGAGGAATAAGGAGAGGCACACACTTTGTCATTCCTCCCTAAACCCACTCTCCTTATTAAGCATGGAAAAGTTCTTGGACTTCTTGCAATACATGAGGGAAGCTCCGTGGAGACTCTTGGATTTGTACTAAAAGAGCGAGAAGGGAAAGTCCTGAAGTTTTGGAATTCTTCTGCATGCTATTAATAAAAATAATTCATAAATCAACAACGGCCGAAGGGTTACGCAGAAGGAGTCTGCTGCCTGGCTATATAAGAGACTCCTGTGTGGGTGTGAGAACCTCTTGAAATGGCAAAGGACTCTGGAAACAATGAAGGAGAAATGAATTACATTTTTTGGCAGAAACATATCAACACTTCCATCCCCCCTTCTTCTTCTTCTTCTTCTTTTTTTTTTTTTTTTTTAAAAAAAAAAGGACAACAGAAATAGATACTTGAAAAAAAAAATAAAAAAAATTCTCCTGACTCCAAAAATAAAACATTTCAATATCCAGAACTTGCTCTTTTTAATTTTTCCTACCCCCAGCCCCTCCCCTTACTTTTCAACATCAGAGTTCTGGCAGTTCTCATTACAAAAATGTCTCTCTTTGTCCAAGCACATTCATGTTGAAATTCAGACAGAAGACTAGATGTCTCTAGGGATTGGTAATGGGATACACAGCCTTTCACCTCGACATCATCACTTCAGCTAGCGCAGCTCCACAGTGGCTGGTTGGTGGTCCCAGCTCCTGGCACTTAGAGAGATTCCCCTGGGAAGGCCTTGGCCAGGGAGGTTTCCTGCAAGAAAGGGGGCACCTTCACTCCCAGCCGTGCCCTGCAGAACTGTTCGTGGATCATTCGTTCTCCTGGTGCTTCAGCCTTGCATCTGAAAACTGAGATTATTCCCTTCCCCCATAACGGATTTCCCTGTTGTGGGTAGGAGTCCAAGCAGCAGGGCAGAATGTCTCCCAATGATCTCGTAGTGCTCTTTCCACAGTCACAGCGCAGTTGAATTACAAGGTTCAGAGGCTCTCTAGCACTCAGACAGTTTTCCATCCTACAAAATTAATGGAGGTCAATCTAAACAGGTATCTGTGCTTGTGATGCAGATTCTGCAAGTGATCTCAGCGAGAATTTTGTTGTTCTTGCTGTTGAGAGCCTTTCCCTCATGTCCAGCCTGAGTCTTCCTCATTTCAGTTTAAGGTTATCTGACTGGCTCTGATCTCTGTAAATGCCTCTAAAGGTCACTTCTGCGATAAAGTTTTTCTACACTTGTCTGTAATATCTAGAGGTGACGTTTTGTGGTGTAGAGCTAACTTGATTACAGGTGAGGATGTTGTACTCAATGATGACCTAAAGCCCAGACACTGAGGAGCTGTGGAAGTACCAGCAAGGTGTAATCCCAAGCAAGGCAGCCTTTTTCCTTTCAAAAGTGCAAAATAGCAACTTTAGCAGCATCTGGTTCTTGCAGGCTGAGTGTCACCCCAGGCTGTTAATATTAGCAGGCAACACTCTGGAAAAAGCTGTCCTCGCTAGCCACCAAGAGTGTAATAAATGTACACCACCGTTTCTTCTGCAGGGTTAGCCACCAAAAACGTGTCCTGTTTTACACTGGGCCTGTCAGTCCCTTGGATGCTGGCCCACACAAACAGATAACCCTCCTGCTACCCGGGTAACAACACCGGTGTGCGGGTCAAAGTTATAAAGAACATTTTTTTTTTTTTAGGAGCAGGAGAAAGGAATGTGACATTCAAATAAAACTACGGGGGGGAAATTTTCAGATAGACAAAGAGTAAGTGATTACACAAGTCAGGAATTTTTGCTGGGGCTCAATAGTCTTGCCAGCAGTGGTGAGGACCCTCTGAGGGCCAAGATCAGCTGAGGTGCTGACTGCACATGCAAGGCCAGATTTGTGATGGGTGAGGAAGGAACCTGTCTCTTCTGAGCACAGTTGAGTGATACCGAGTTACTCTGCTTTCACACTGAATCCCAAACACACTCTGTCAGTAGTTTAGCAGTGGCTTTAAAGGAAGATTTCAACCTACAAGGTGTTCTTTGGTGGGCTCCTTCTGCTCTGCCCACTCCTGCGGCATGTCTGTTTATAAGAGCTGAGGCCATGGTGTCAGGACTTACATATGTCTCACTTTCCTTGGAAAGGAAAATATATATACCAGGAAAAAGGACTGCTCCGCTGCATCATCATTCACCTGTAGGTACCTGAGAGCTCATAAAGAAGCTTTTTGTGCTACACTTCCATTTCCATACAGGCCTTGTTTCTCTCTTATTTGTAGGGATACAATTTTATTCAACGTGCCTGTTTAGCACCGCAGAGGACCTGGTAGGAGACCCCTTTTTCTCCCTAAGGTGAGAGGATTGATTCAAAGTTCTTGGGAATCCTTCTAACTCTTGTACAGACTCCTGATGCCCTTAGGCATTCACAATTTCCTGTTTACTGAAATTGATTTATTTCTAAAGGCACAGATGCCCAGAACCATTTTGGATACCTGGTGGTATCTGAGATACCTTCCTGGTATGGGCAGTATAGCATTGGACCTACGGAAGCTGCAGCCTAAGTGGGATTCCTATGCTCAGGCAACTGAACTGAACCCATTCAATTTGTTTTGTAGGCTCACACTGAATGCTGGTTCTTGTTTCCAGCTCTGTCCATTTATTTTGCACTACTGACTCATAAGAGAAATTTATAAACAGAGTTGGGAGCAAGAGGCAAGAAGGTGAGGCAGTGTCTGAGGTCCGTCCTCCCAGCCCAGCAACGGTGGACCTTTTTTGCAGAAAAGCATCACAATTTTCTTCAGATTATAAATTTTTAATGAATGGTGCTGTGACTGCCTGGTGTCCCTTTGTGCTGGGATCTCCCTGTGGAGCAGGAGGGGACAGGGATTGAAGTGGTGTTTCATTCTACCAAGATGAGGGCTGCTCTGGCAAGTCACAACAGTGGAAACAAGTCAAGGTTGTGTATCCAAAACTAGTGCATGTATGAATGTGTCTTAAGTAGGTAAATGGGGATTTTATGAACTGTTTCTTTAGGGGTCCAAAGTCTGTCTTAAATGAAATATAAGTGTCTAAGTCCTTTTGTGAGCCTGGGCCTCTCTGGTACTTTTCTGCTTCTGTAATCTGAGGATCAGCACACTTGCCTGCTTTAGAGGATGTGGTAAAGATAAATATATTAAAGACGGTGGGGTGCTTGATATTGTAATGATTGAGGCCAGATATCTGTAGCAGAAGCAGAAGTAAAAAGAAATAAGATAATAATTGACAAGGATACTTGCCAGGGTATGTCTTGGCAGCCAGCTGCGCAGCAACCTATCATTTAAGATGGCGGGGTTCCCCTCACCTTCTAAAACCTAGCGGCACTGGGGGATTTGTGAATGTGAAACAAGCTCTCTCCAGTTCTCCGACTCTTTTATATTTCCTCATGCTGCTCTTGAGTCGTTCTTAGGCATGCTTCCCAATGGCTTGGAAATCTCCGGGCACGCACTGAAGCTTCTATATTTGCTCTCAGCTTCTGCCAAGATTAGCATTACCACTCTATGGAAAAATATCCGTCAACCGGATATAAAAGAATGGTGCGAGGAAGTAGAGCTATGTCAAGGCAGCACAAATATAGCTTATGCGTGTAGGGGAAGCTGGCATATTTTATTTTTCCATCTGGCACTCTTTTTTCAGATTACCGTAGCTACAGCATAAAACTTAGAATCCTTCTAAGACTCCTGATTTTGGTTCAAAGTATTTCCCCAGGCTGCTTTGGATAGGGATGGGCCAACTTCGAAAAGATCTGCAGTTTGCGTTCCTTCCAGATAAACATCTCGGGGTTTAGATGCTTATCTGTACTTCTCCATCTGATCTAGGCTCCTAGGACTGCATTCTGAGTGGGCAAGGAAGGTTATTTTGCTCATGCTGCCATAAGACCTGACCCTTTGAAGAGCGGAGCACTGGAGGATCTCTGTACACTGGTGAGAGTTGAAGGAACAGAGAAGGTTTCAGGGAATGCCTTTCACCCTGCTTACATCATGTGGTATTTCTACCTGCTTGCTGATACAGGATTGTGAACAAGTGTGACTTCCATTCCAAGAAGCTGAAAAAAGGATTTAAGGTTTTAAGGAGGAGCTAGTTACAGCAGGAGGTTAAAACACATTCCTCTGCTCTGGTCTCTCCAGTGTGGACAAAAGCGGCTTAGACTCCCTCAGAGTCATCAGGGCAAGTCCACGGTGACACATAAAAGTTACCACGAGGGTCATGATGCTCGTCAGTGTGAGTCCAGCTGCAAACCATTTTGGTGCAGCACACACGATGAGGGGACAAATGTGTCAAGGTACCCGGGTTAGACACTCCCAAGGCTCACTGGGGCTGTCGGTTCATTATGGGGTGACTTTGCAGTGGCTGAGCCAGGCCGTCATCACCGTCTTCGCTTGGTGCTTCCCACAGTAAGGATATTCCCTCTCATATCCTTGTCTAGTCTTTTTCTTAACTTTGTCCCTCTTCTCTTCCAAAATGGCCTGGTAAATGCATGTGGCTTCTAATACACTGGCCACTTAACTTTGATACCTAATTGATTCCTGTTGTGGCTTATGGAGAGCCAGGTAATTCTAGGAGGTTGGCTAGAGACGGGAGATGAGAATTTAAGCTTTAATATAGGCTCTGAATTGACAATATAGGCAGCCTTGTGTGAGCACACCCCTGGCATGGGGTCATTGGCATAGGGACCTTGATTCAGGCTATTATTCCCAGTCCTCTCTTGATTATATGGAAACCACATGCAATGGGAGGAGACCTCCTGAATCTGTCATTGATGGATCGGTTTCTATTTCTGCAGGTTTATGAAGAAAAGGAGTGATAGAGGAAAGACTTATTTTCCCCATCTCCCTCGATCTCATTGCCTTCCTTCAGAAATGATAGGAGAAACAAGTCCACATTTGATGGTTTTGTTTCATTTTCCCCTGATGTCACATCCTAAGTGAAAAATCCACCATTTTGAAAGTTCCTTGGGGATTTCTTCATCTAGTTTTTGAACTAGTGTACTTCCCATTCGAAGCTGTCACTGAATTCCCTCCAAGAGTTTGTCTTACACTGAGATTTGATGGTTGGGATTAAGTCAAAGAATAAACACTAATGAAACTTAGCCCCAGTGCTATTCCCTGAGAAGTGGCCATTTTGGAAAAGTTTCATTATTAATATAGTATTGGTAGGATGTGATTGCAATCAGCATTAGTAGGATATGATTGGGATTCCTCTCTGCTGGGTCCTATACAAACACACCAAGCAAGCTATAGAGCAGTCACAGCACTGACCTAAGTTAATGAAACCTAAGTTACAGATTAATGGGGCTGGTTACTCACTTCCTGGACAACTTTAAAGATGCTGTTTGTTGTAAAGTGACAGCAAAATGGCTACGAGTCTGAGAGCTGCTTGTGTAAGTACACTACACTTAGTCCATTCGGTATTGCAAAACCACTATTAATAATTATAACAAAAGGAAGGGAAAAAGGAACAGAAACAATGAGAAGGAAAATCGACCACCAAATCCCACACAGTTTCTTAGAAACAGAAGTTTAGTTATTGAGGTTTCTGGTCTTCTGAGGAGCTTTGTAATCTACAAAGACACACAACTCATGGTAGTACATCAGGTAAGCCAGAAATAGCCTGCAAGACTGGAGGATCAACCTATGAATGAAGACAGGCTGGGGTCCCCTGGTATCTTCAAGAGTAGTACAGCAAGAAGGTGAACTGAGGATTTGGGAGAAGAAGAAGCATCTAGGTAGACTTGCTGTTTCGTCCTCCCTGGAAGAGGGGAATGAGTAGTCCCATATGCTGAGCCAATGGTCTGAGCCAACCCATCTAGCCATGAGCGCTGACCCAGGGCTGCTGTACAGAAGCACTCTCCTAAAAACCTGGCCCGTCTACTAAGTAAGCTATTTTCTTTCTTTCTGGGAGAATCTTAATGGGCAAAGATGTTCCAGATGGCAGGCAGCCACCTGCCACCAGGATTAACAGTCAACACAGAAAGCAAAGCTTTGGGAAGAGTGCTCCGCGATTGTTCCTGCATGCACAGAAGCAAACAGATTCAGAGCAGTGTTCAGCGTAGCTAAATCTTTCCCTTATTACCTTACTGGGAATTCAGATAGTATTACCCAGAATCCTCCTTGCTGCAACTCTGCCTTGAAAAACAATCTGTTTTGGAGCTCAGCATACCCTTAAGTGACTGTATTATTAGGATTTAACTTTGAACTGCAACATTTGGAATCCATTATTCAATCATTAATTTCCTCTGGTTTTCCCCCCAGCTTTAATGCTTCGTGCTGGATCCCTGGGCTCTGTGGTCCAAGCAACACTTCAGTACAACAGTTTGTACTTCAGCAAATGCCGTGCTCCATCACTCTTTCCTACTACAGAAGCCTGTGTTTGTTTTAACCACTGATCCAACAGTGTGCCCTGGCTTGAACGTGCAAGAACCAGACAATATCCTACTACCCTAGGCTGGCCTCTGCCATTGCTCACTCTGGCTATGCATGGTCAAAAACCCTAGGCATTTCTAAAAAAGATACTACAAGAACAGCATAATAACAGTCCTTAAAAGGCTTTTCCCCTTCAGAAATAGAAAGCTGATTTATTTCTAGCATTTATCGATCACCTAACAGCGTGGAACCCAACCCATAGTCTGAGAATCAAATTGTGTTTATGCAGGCTCTGGTGGTCATCAAGATAATGTGCGCAGAGTTTGATCTCTCAGTTTAGTTTGGAGACCTGAGGTTCTTCTAACTGGATAAACTCCAAAACATTAAGGAAAATTTTTAAAAGTGCTTTCCCCATAAAGTAAGCAGTTGGAACCTACAGCTGTCAAGGGAACAATATTGTATAAGAAGGTGACATTTTAACATAGTGGCTTTAAGCACATAACTCTTTCTCCAGGGCTAGGGTAGACAGCTGATCCAAACATGGTATCACCCCTTATTCCAGGACTGGTTGCACTAAACTCAGTTAGCTGGAACCTCAGCTAGTGCAAATTGGTGTAGATTCACTGAAAGCCATTATTATGGCGTTGTACAAAATCTGAAAATAGATGGGCGTTATAGCCATTTATACCCACAGAGGTTCTGGCACAGTAAGGCCACTTGTGGATTATGTGTGCTCAGTGTAGGCTCAGATAGCAAAATTTGGCCCTAAAAGGAGGTAGAGAGGAAACATTAACTCCTAATGGCCCAGTTTATAGGAATTGTTGCACAAATACTGTTCTTAAAGGAGATAACATGAAAAAAAATTCAAGAAATATGAGTGGTAGCCTAGTTCTGGAAGCCAACTGAATGGGATTTTCTGTAAAGCACCCTCCATCCTACAGATCTATAGCAGTAACATGCTGGATTTGAAGACAGAAAGCAGAATCTAAGTTGCTTCTCAGCTGAAACAAAGAGAAGAGGAGAAGAATATAAAAAAGGTATAAACATCTCTATATAACTGCTAAACCAGAATCTCAGATCATAGACATAGTAGTGTAGGAACTTCAGTGATTGCTGGGGCCTGAGATTTTGGTTTAAATCTCATTCAAAGTCTGTTGAGACATACGGAACACTTTCTCTCATTTTAAAGTTTCAAAGATTTTTACATGAGGGCTGTTTTAACTCTAAGTGGAAGGCAAATTTTAATTTGGTCTGAACTTTATGAGGCACTGACAGATTGTGTGTTTTGAGGAAGATGAAGCAAATGTATCAGGATTTTGTGGTCAAAGTAGGAGAGATGAATGCAGGTGACATGAGTCGTCTTCTTGGCCCTGCTACAGGCTTTCTGCAAAGACTTTGACTGGTTCTTTCCTCTTTAGGTCACCTGTGAAAGAAAGATATTATATTTTGCCTCATCTCAGTGCTTGGACAGCAAAATTATGGAGTTTCTCTGGCTGGTGGGAAGAGAGAGAAGTCCCATGGAATTATGGGGCCTTGGGCTATGTGGTGACCACTTCCAGCGTTAGGTTGGAAGTCTGAAAGGGAAGACACTTAAGCTAAGAAAGTTTTCAGTTTCCAAGACCATATAAGAGGATCTGGAAACCTTATTCAGGACATGCTCTCTTCCAGAGTGTTTATTGCACAGACAACAACCATCTTGCCTAGAGTGCCTGAGCAGAGCAAAAACAATCACCCCCACACAATACCTCATAACAACATGATGAAACATAACCCCAGGCAAAGTTAATATGATCTGAAGTAGAAGTTATATTATGCTGCTCGGGCAAATGGTATAGTTATAACACAACTGAATGTGAGAGTTTTAGGGCCACTGGAAATTAAACTTCAAATGCATACATTGAGTACATCTGAGAAGTCATGAAATAAAGGTTTAATATACTACTGTCAGTAGGTAAATAGAACAGATGAATTTAAATCATGTTTAGATTAAAGAAGACTGAGCATAAAAAATATTTTCATTTGAGCTTTACAGTACAATTAAGAACAGTTTAAGCTTTCAATTCTAGTGGCTCTCACTCAGGTCTGTGGTTAACCAAATGCTGAAGATATATTCCTATTAACTTCTACTGGGAATGCCATCTCTGTTTAGATGTAGAATTATACCTTCCTCTAAACAGCCCCCTTATCTTACAATCTGCAAATTGCAGGGTCTCCCACAGAAGGAAATCTTTTATTAAGCATTTTATTTTTCTTTGCTGCAGGCAGGCAGACTAAATAAACTCCAGCTTAGACTTTGCACGGTGTCTCTACGTTGGCCACATCCAAGAAACACAGACAATGCTGGTTTGCAAGAATGAAAGAATTTTAATAAAAACAAGCCATTCAAAACCCTTGTCAACTCCTTCTGCTGGATTGTTATAAAGAATTTATTTCATTACTATAAGTGCTGTTGACTTAGTGTTAGTTTCAGCACTTGAATTCTTGGATAGCCTGAATAAAATTATGTTTTCCAAGATAAATATATTATGCAAAGTATGACCTTCATTCTTTCACTGATATGTCTGCTGACTCCAACAGCTTCCTCCTTCAGAGGGGCTTTCTGAGTTCTGATGGAGAGAAGCTTTATTTTGGTTTTCCTTGATTAAAGCACTGCAAGCAAGGAAGACCATGTGAAAAATAAAAATAGAAAAGCTGGAGCCCATTTCTGTTGAAGTCAGAGACAGTGAAATGTCAGCTCAGATGGATTGGAAGTGGTAAACTGCTTCTATGAACGTGAATGGACATTTGTGTCCCCGGATGGCAAAAGTTCTCCCTTCTGACAGGGAAGTTGCTGCACAGTAAGCAGGCTCCACTGTGCTAATCCCTTGGAAATGGAGCAATTATCACCAACCAGGGAGGTGATGGTTTCAAGGGGATTATCCCTTATGCTGAATTAGCAGAGGGCAAAGGCAAGAAAAAGAGAACTGACATTTCTGCATGCAGAGAAATGAAAGAATGAATCTGGCCTCCTGATCCTGCCCTTGGTGAGACCACAGTTTCATGTTGTGTTGGGTATCTTCACATCCCTGGAACTGCCTTTCACAACCAAAGTCACTGGATATGCGTATCACTGGATATCACAGTGACACACAGCTCTGTGGTCTGCCCCACGTAGTATCATGTAAGTCCAGGAAATGACAGGCACTGTATTACCAGTTTTCCAGGGACAAAACTGTTACTTGTACCAGAGACCATTCCTGGATTTTCTTAGAAAAAAATACACTTGCCTGATACAAACCACTGCCTATTCCTGATTAGCTTGCAATTTCTTTCATCACAACAATCCAGACTTTTTCTGCTTAGTATTAAGAATTGCTAAGCTATCTGGTGGCAACTTCTGTCATCGTACCCAGCCTGTTGCAGGCTCTGGCAGACTTCAGGAGGTTCGTTTTCTCCTAATGAGCCTAAGGTTTAATGAACCTCTAACTTGATATTATTGTTAAATAAAAGAAGACATTGAGGATTTGGCTGAAAATAAGGAACGAATTATAAGTGCTTCTTAGTATACTATGTTTAAAAAGAGGAACTTGAGACTCAGAATTTCTGAGAGTTTCCCATAATGAGTACTGACGACTCTTGATCCTATTTTTTAAGGTCAAGAACTGAGAGATATGACTCCAGACAACTTGTCCAAGTCCATGTGAGGAGGTCCGGGCCTGGAACATAGCCCATTGGAGTATCACATATTCTCTCCTATTTGTCTTTGTGCCCCAGATCCTCTGTGACTCACTGCTTCCACCTGCCCCCTCCCTTCCACCAAACAGCTCTTTCTCATCAGCACTTTCTCTTTCAAAATGAACTTTCTCTGTTTCCCAGAAAACAGAGTCTGCTCTTCGTATCTCTCACCATCAGTGGAGCTCAGCTTCTGGAACCTCAGCTTAACAGAGCCAGCACACAATTTAAAGAAAGAATAGTCAACCTCACTGAATCCTCCTTTCCCTGATTTCATTTCTAGACAGAAATCTGAAGGAGTGTTGCCTTCTTTGGCTGTATCCTATGAAGAGGAAGCTGAACAGATCTTCTCAGAGGTGATTATTGCCTAGTCCTGCAGAATAGCTCTGCGAGTCTCCTGCACATAGTCTTTTCCATACCATTGCTTCTGAACTTCCTAGTATATACATGGAACGTAAAAGTTGCATTACCCAACTCTAAAATGCATCTGCCTCTAAGTTGGAAAGTGTGCAACCATAACCACACATGAGTTTAGCACAGGAAGAGAAAAGGATGATTGTATCCAACTGAAGAACCGTGTCCAGTTAAAATTACTGTAAAAATAAATGTGGGTAGGCAGAATATGAATCAGATTTTGGCCTAGAAACCAGCATACACCTACTTTTACTTAAGAAAAGAGAGAGACTGAAGAGCTTGGATAACTGGGAGTGGCCACTGGGATTTTGGTTTATGTCTTACCAAAAGAAAGACCCTCCAATTAGTTCTGGCAAACAAATTTAATGCCAGCAAAGAAGGGAGGTTTGTGTTGCATCACTTAAACTATTTTTTGGAAAACTTAATTTGTACTTAGAGGGTTCCCACCCTAAAATACCACCCAATTTGATACTCTTCTCTTGATTCCTCTGAAATAAGAGCAATAGGTGATGGCTCTAGCAGTCTTTTTTTCCAGGCAAAGTGTTTCAAAGAGTGAGTTATTCTCATCCTAGCTTGGAAACCCTTCAGTCTCTTTGAATTCCTCATCTTCTTGGTACTGCTCTTAAGTTATACACAAGGATGTTTCTGTGCCTTCATGACATCCTATTTCTTCATATCAGAATGTCGAGAGAGAAAACATGGTGCAAAAAGACCAGAAAGACAGCGTTTTCATGTCATAAACTGAAGGCAAAACAATTGGCTCTGAAAAAGCATGCAATAATCATGTGAGTGAGTAGGGTGACCCATTTCTCCATCCCACGAGCAGTGCCAACGGCCTCCAATGGAGGATAATGATGGTGTACTTTGTTCAGATTTCATGTTCCAAAATTTGGCAAACATTGTCATTGGTGCCAGCCCAAAACTAGAACTGGGGCAGTTGTTTCCCATGAATGATGCAGTGGCTCTTGTTTTTTTTTTTTTTTTTGGTCAGTATATATTCTATTGCCCAGCTGGCTGTTGAAATATTTTCTCATTTTTCCATTGCACAGTTTAATCCTATTAATTCTGGGTATAACCTCCTTGGACCATGCTAAGAAATTCCATCCTGAGAGTGTTTTAAAACTCTTTGTGTGACTATTGCTTTGACACATCCAGGGCTCATTTCTGTCTGGGCAATTATTTCTTCCTCTGCATATCTTGACACATTTTCTGAGCCGAGTGATTTGTGCAGAAGTAGATGCAGCAAGTAGCTGAGCTGTGTCCAAATCTCTTTGCCACTGTTCATTCCTACAGTTGGGCCGAGAAAGAATTTTGGGGGGGTGACAGGCAGAGCTGACCAAGATTTTCAGAAGTAATCAACAGTTTTTAAGTTCTTCCCTTTACAAATTCCCAGTTCCATTCAATTTTATCAGTTTTGATTTACTGACAGCATCATCTCAAACACTTGCACATGAACACAAACACTTGCACAAGGGCTCTTTTCTACACAGTTTGGCTCCCCACAATGGCAACATCCTAAATCATCCTAGAAACTTCTGGAAATCTTGACTGAGAAGATTGACTTAAAATGGACAATGACAAAAAGCCATTAAAAAAATCATAATCCTAGCAGATCAGGCTTTTTTTTTTTTTTGCCTCCCCAGAGACAAAGCCTCTGCCTGCTGTGAAGGAGCATTGTATGTGCTGGAATTATCATTATGTGGATGGGATGTAAAATCAAAGCTGTATCATTTCAGTCTTATGGCACTTAAATTTCCTCATGAGAGCAACCAACAAATGCTCATATTAACAGTACTTTTCCAACACCAAGTCCTCAGCTATTTTCACACCTTTGCTCCACTAAATACCTGCCAGTTGCCACAGGAATTTGCCCAAATCTCCATTAAAAGTAACTGGAGAACAGAAGGTAAAATAAGTTTGTTGTTCACATCCATAGCACTAAAGTCCTGCCATCGTTGCATGAAGGATGACATAAATATTTACAAACAGCCAAGGTGACTTCTCTCTACTGCAAGGAAGGTGGGAATGGAGACCATTCTGCATTCAAATATGAAATGAAACAAGAACAATTCATGTTCATTTATTACTGTTTCTCTTCACACGTTGCAGTTTGATCTGCCCTAGCACAATAGCAGATGGCTGGATTAGGACTTACAATCAGAACCCTTAAAGCCACCAAAGAAGATGCTGGAGGGACTCCCAGGTCCACTGGCTAGCTCTGCCAAAAGGACCAAAGGTCTGTCAATGACATTAACATCCTGGTATGTGAACTGTATTCATAGGTCTTTGGTTTTATGGTTCCCACTAAGTCTAAAGGGTTCTCAGAGACTCACTGGAATCAGGGATGGAAAAGACCTATTACACTAGGTCATTTGGTCCATCCGCTGACCCCAGACACGGCAGGATTTTCCACACTGTATAGTCCCAAGAGCTTTGTCCTGGCCACTTTGAAATGACTGAAGTCATGGGGCTTCCACCCTTGCTCCTCTCCCACTGGGAGACCAGTCCTCAGCTCGACACATATTCACTTACATATATTTTCCTGAGAGCACATCCAAATTTTTCTTCACTTCATTTCATCTTGTGACCCTCATCCTGAAAATCCTTCCGCCTCCTCCATTGGTATGAACACTGAATGTGTACACACGTACATGTGAACGCCTGTATATGGTTTCATCACACCCCTCACTATCAAAGAGCTTGGGGCAGCCAAAGGGCACTGATGGAATTCCTTCCCTACGAGAAGCTCTGAGTGAGAGTTGACCACAGTTACAAAACCAGTGGCTTCCAGGAAGAAGGGCTCTTTGGAGCTGGTGTTCATGTGAGCAGAGTGGTCTCCCAAAGAGAGCAGGCAAAAAGGACCACCGTTCTATTCCCCATTCTATCCAGCAAAGCCCTATCACCAAAAAGGGCATAAAACCCAGGAGTTGGAGGTAACAGCATTACAATGATGACATCATGCTGTCTTTGAGCAATCTGAATTCAACCCTTGACTAAGCTACATTCTTCCAGCATGGCTTTAGCAACCTGCGCGCTCTCTCTGTGCCTCATTTACTTGTGGTAAAAGGATGGTAATGGTAATTACCTTGACACCTATTTCCGTTAGCCTCTGCAGGAAAGGGATTGCTGCTATGTGGATAAGCTGGTTTGAAGAAGCATCTTAGGTAGAAGGCACATCTAACATCACACTGCTTCCAGTCGGTCATGAAGACAGCAGCACCTTCCCTTCCAGGGCTGGGAGAGGATAAGTCTACTGAAAATGTTATCAGTGGAAATATTCAGAATGATCAGGGATAAGTGTATGCCTTATTTCAAAGCACTTCCTTGGGAGCTGAGGAACCAAATTCCTTTGGCATCTTTGAGAACAATCTTAGCTTCGGTATGCAAAATTGCTCTCCAAGAAAGACTCAGGACACAGAGTGGGGACTTTCAGGCTGGGGCAGGGGGGTGAGGAATAGCCTGACATGACTGTTTTCTTTTCAAATAAAAGTTGTCTCCTGCAGTTTTCAGATAACGATGCAGAGTCCTGGGGTGCTAAGGGACTGCATGGAGCCCTGGCCTGTGTGTTTGCTAGCTGTGCATGTGAGTGGGCCGAAACATAAATATACGAGTGCTCAGGAGGAGTAAACTATAAACAATGCTTAAAAAAACACAGCAAGCAGATCCAACCCCATGCTTCCCCCAGGCCAGCCCACCACAGGGAGCTGGATGAGAAGGAACCTGCTGTGACTCAGCCTGGAGAAGGCAGGAGTGATGCTGGTTAGCAGGGAGAAGGAACTTGAGGAATGGGCAAAAACTGTGACTGATGCATCCATCGAAAGAGAATGTCATTCCCCAGCCAAGTTCACTGCCAGTGCCGGCTGCACAGCTTCGAACAAAATATCTCCCTCCAGGAGAAGGGGGTTCTGTATTACTTTTATGGAATTTTTTCCCCCTGGCTTTTTGACCTAACAAATTCCCCACAGCTGGAGCGCCTCTTGCATTGCTCTGGACTTCAGCTGTGCCTTACCTGTGCCACATTTCACCTTGTGAAGCTGATGATCTTTTGGAGCCAGGGCTGTACATGCATTATGTGGAGCACCCAGGGATCTGGTGTGTGAGGATTGCAACCTGGGCACTGTATAGACAGAGTTTCTGAACTGATTGCTGGCCATGAGGGACCAGCCTTGTCCTCCTCTTCATCCAGGCACAAAGGCAGCCTTCAGCACCCTCTCTGTCTCCCAGAGTTCACTTTTCCTTCTCACTACCTCTGCTTGTTTCTGAGATTTTCTCTTCCCTGATGCACCATCCGCTTCCCTGTAGCTAAGCCACTGCTGTGCCCCTTGGAGTTTCCCTTTTATTTCCTGCCTTTGCTCACTCTGGGTTCCATTTCTCAGCTTTCTTTCTTCATCCACCCTGAGCACAGAAGCATCCTGTTAGAAGAAAGAAGTGGCTTTGCTGGGGAAGGACATCAGGGAGCAGTATTTGAGGTACCAACACTCATGTTCTCTATTAGAGCACAAAAAGACAGAGAGACAGTTGTCAGAATGATGGGATCAAATCTTTTTTTTCCTACTTTCTTCTTTTAGAAAGCTTGCTGCAGGAAAGAAAGAAAAAGTGAGGTTACCATTTAAAATGTCCTCAAAATGCAGGAGCAATCTGCATTGCCTAGAGATACATCAGCACCCCAAACTGCAATGTTCTTACTTTCTAGCTGTGCATTCCTCCAAGTTAGCAATAATGTCTTTTCTATCTAGAAACTAGAGATAAAAGCACTGTAGAGTTGTCTAGTCTGTCTCTTTGCTAGTGCAGGCCTGTTCCTTACATTTCTGTCCTCCATCCTATGTAGGTGTAAATATTCCCAATCTAGGGGCTCTCACAACTTCTTTATGAGATGGTTATTCCATAGGTTAATAATTCTTACTTCCAGGAAGATTTTCTTGATGCTCAGCCTCAGTTTTCAGGCTCCACCTTCAGGCTCGCTCCCAAGCCCTTTCCCTTCATACTTATTCAATTATTGTACTTGAGTCAGAGGTTACGTTTCCAGGATGGTAATTACCAGGAGTGCAATTCTTTTGATTGTTTGGAAGTCTGGCACAACCTTAACTTTTTCCAAGTCCTCTGCTCTCAACCTGTTTCTGCAGGGTGGTAGATAGAATTTGCTCACTTGTTACTATAGTATTTCCAGATCCATATCACCTGGCAATGACCAGTTTGCGTCTTATCCAATTTTCCACATATTTCTCTACCTCTTTTATACCAACAGCAATTTTTGCAGATTGATTCCCAGTTCTTCAAATGTCTTTCTTTTATTTTCCTTTTTCCCCCCTTTTTTGCTTTTTGTTTCCTTGTTTCTTTCTTTCTTTTCCTTGCTGATGGAAGGTTATAAGAAGGACACAGTGTTTCAGCTGTCTGAGTCACTTGTGCATTGTGCCTCCCTTTTCTCCTGAAACATTGGTAAAAGCACATTTTTATGCTGCTTATCCGTTAACCCAGACCGCTTTTTGGCTGCCCTTATCTTTTCCCTCAAAGCCTCGGCTTCCTCTGAGTGTTTTTATTTGGTTGCTTCTCACTTACGCTGCTTCCCGCCTTCCTGTTCCTGCCTGACCTATGGTGCTTTGGCATTGCCTGTTGGTACTCTGTCAGCCTCAGGAAAATCACTGCCTATGCCCCTTCAAGAGAGGATTTTCCCAGTGTTTTACTACATCAGTCCTCATTACCATATTCCCATACACCACTTCACTTGCTAGATTTCCTCCTATGCCAAGCTGCTGTTTTTGTGTGTGTTGATTATTGCTCTATTCTATGTTGAAATCCTGCCAGGTTGCTTGATATTTCATTTATTTGACCTTTTTTTTTCACTTTTTCCTTTTTTTCTGTTACTTTTTTTTTTAAATTATTATCATACAGAACTTGCTTTTTTCTTTTTCTTTTTCTTTTTCTTTTTCTTTTTCTTTTTCTTTTTCTTTTTCTTTTTCTTTTTCTTTTTCTTTTTCTTTTTCTTTTTCTTTTTCTTTTTCTTTTTCTTTTTCTTTTTCTTTTTTTTTCTTTCTCTTTCTCTTTCTCTTTCTCTTTCTCTTTTTCTTTTTCTTTTTCTTTTTCTTTCTCTTTCTTTCTCTTTCTCTTTCCTTCTGTTTTTACAATGCCATGTATCACATTCTCCTAACTGGATGTCTTCCAACCTATGGAAATTAAGCCATAAATGTTCCACTGCCTGATTTTCCATCCTTTTATCCCCAAGGAGATTAGCAGGCAGAAGGGAGGCTTGGTCAGTTTTCCCAAGGTTCCTCTAGATGTTTTCCACCAAATACACATGGAAACCTTTCTGTGATGGTTACGCCTGCCTACTACTGCAGCAGCTAAAAGACAAACATGAAGAGGATTCTCTTTTACCTGTAGAAACCCTGAGAAAAGGATGTTTCTCGCTATGAAGCGATTAACACTAATCTGCTTTTAAGATAGAATTTGTCAAATGTATTAATGAGTTTTGAAAATGTTGTTCATAACAGTGCAGAAATTAACACCATTATTAGTGGCATTATTATAATACTGCTAGTTAAGAAGGATGGAAGAAGATCCAAGATTTTTTCCCTTCCCTTCCCTTCCCTTCCCTTCCCTTCCCTTCCCTTCCCTTCCCTACCCAGGTGAAGTTCTCAGAGGAGCAGGCAGGCAGAGCATTTCTGATCACAGCCCAGGCAGTGCGTGCATGTGGAAGGCTGGAGGTTTGTCTTGCCTTGCCTTGTGTTTTAATCTGGTTACTGCCATGTGAAGCGGTCCAGGAGAACTGCCTGTTCTCACCATCATCCTCCACTTTGCTGCAGGCTGTGGTTTGTTCCCCGTGTGTGAACGGGAGTAGGAACAGAGCTGTCTGGGAGAGGAGCAGACCGTGCATGCAGATGCAATCAGGAATGTTCTCAGAGTTACCACGCTGCTCTGTTTGCTGCCTTCCGTGAGCTCTGAAGGAGACTCCAGAGAATTGCTTCTTGTTCATTCATTGAAGTCTAAAGAGGTTATGACACACATAAAGAACCCACAACATGCACACACGTATACCCAACACAACACTAACTGGTAATTGAAAGCAGGAAAGATCAACATATTTTGCAAAGAAAATTTTAGCGTCAAGGTAAACCATTGCACTCAGAAATGTTTACAACAGTCGCAGTTGCATAAACAAAAAGAACCTGTGGTTGCAGCGAAGGCCCCTGGCATGAACTGAAAAGTCTTCTCTATGCAAAGCAGAATAGCCAATGTTTCCACAAGGCCAACTCAGGAGAAATAAGCAGGGTTGCACAACGACCCACTGCAGGACTTTACCTCACGGTCGCCCTGCCTGCAAATAGCTGTTCTTAATTGCTGCTATTGAACTCTGGCCAGCTTCAGCCTTTGTTGCCTTTTTTTCCCTTGAAGTACTTGCATGTGGCTCACTAATAGCTTGCTCCTTTCCCCAAACCAAAGGGTTATTTGCAGCAGGGAGGAATTAATTTGGCAACAAAATTGTGCCCCATTAAAAATGCCTTTTACCTTTGCTGGGCAGAACAGAATGGCCTGTGAAAGACCAAGGGTCTACAGTCAAAACTAACAATACAGATGGAGTACAGACTGGTCACCATGGGTTAGGGGTCAGCAGTGCTGAAGCTAATTCCTGTTTCTGCTTCTTGACTTGCTTTATGATTTTGGCTCAGTCTCTTCTTCCTGTGCCTCAGAGATGTATCTTTTTAGCCTCTAAATCCTTTGGGGTACCAATTATCTCTTTAGTGCCTGCACTAATCTAATGGGAAGGAACCTGACCTGTGGGTGGTTCTGCAGGAAGGCATATGACCTTCAAATAATAGAAGAGAAAAAATGTCTGCAAGGCTCTTCAGGGGTTATCTTCTTTGTGCACCTTGTCTTGAGGCAGGATTAGATTTTTCTGACCAATTCTGGCAGACGTGTGTGGCTGTCTGCCTCCTTCCTAAAATCCTCTCGTGACAGAGACTTCACAGTTTCCCCAGGCGGTGAATTGCATTTCTTCCTTTCCTTGTTGACAGAAAGAGTTCCCTAATGTCCAGTGTTCACTGCCATCCAAAGACATGGCCTCCTGACCTGTCCCTGGTAGGGAGAACAACTTATTCCCTTCCTCTTTGCTAAAACACTGTGTTACTTTGCAGACGACCAAGCAATTCAGTTACACATAACAGCGGCTGTAAGCATACATGGAAACTGCCTGAGGGTGTCCTTTAGCTCTGAGGGTGAGGCTGCTATGACCTGATTAAAATCCAGAAGCGTAGGCATTGAGAGGTAGCGTAGATACCCTGAGATATCCTGCGTGACCTCCAGCTGCCAGTACACAGAGGCATGGTTGTTCCGTCTTATCTCTGCCATACTGACATCTCCCCGACTTTGGGGCACTTCAACTCTCCATAAACAGCGGTGTGAAGGCTAATTGGTCACAAAGTAATGACCAATCACACCATACTGAGAACAATTCTGCAATTTCTCCCATCCCAGCATGAAGCCGGTGTAGGACATGATTGCCACACCATCGCCCCTCCCTGCCTGCCCTCCCAAGAGGGTCCTGGCTCTTTGCACCTCCAGCCCCTAGAGGCAATGCTGGTACATGCAGCCCAGCACAAACTGCTCAGCAAAGATCGCTAAAGCAACAGCTGCTGGAAGCCAGCCGTGATTTACTGCCGGAGCCGTTCCTAGGGCTTGCAGTGTGTTGTGCTGCTATGCAGACCAGAAGATGTGGATTTATGTCTTCTCTGCAGAGAACAAGTGCAGTCATAGCATGCCTCTGCTTTCCCACTGCTCAAATTACCGCTGTAACAAGAGCTGTTATTTATAAGCAATACGCAGCCCGATAGCTCTGTTTTCTACAGATTTATGTCTGGAGGGTGAGCTCCTATGTGGATTCTCTGATGACTAATAAGGGGCATGTTTACATTGCAGCCTTTCCTTAAGGGGTGCCCTGCTTCCATCTGGCTGCCTATCTGCACAACGCTTGATAAACTCAAGTAAGTTTTTGAGATCTCTTCCTCTTGTTCTAGTCTCTTTGACAATGGTTAATAAGAGAGTTATTAGGGAATACAGACAATGATAAAGAACCTCTCAGCATGCGTATGTGGACACCCACCTGGTATGATCCCATCCTTGCACAAAGAAGCATTTGCTCCTCACCATTTATGCTTCAATATCAATACAGGTGACAGAGCAAAGCATCCTCAAGGCAGAGGTAAGGGCTGCAAGAAAGAAATTTCCCACTGCTGTCCATTCCTTAGCCTTCCTCCCTATCCTCATACTCCCATGGCACCTTTCCTCTTGATCTATACATGGTGAGGTCTATTCAATCTGCAACAAGTAACCTGAACACCTCTGATCCTAAATTATAAATGGGGGCCAGGAACGGGTTTGCACTTGGGCCTATGTAGCATAACAATGCCTGAGTCCTCACATGCATCCCCAGGCACCCCAAATCCATTGGACCCTGATTTCCTTCTGGAAACATTCAACTACGAGGTGGAAAGCCTCTCAAAAAAGTGAGCAGACCTGATCGTGAGAAGCTTCTAATAACTAAAAAACAGTTGGTCCAAATTCTCTCTTCAGACATTTGTTTTGACAAATCAGTGATTTTCATCACAGTGAAAATTTCCACTGACACATTAAACTTTGATAGTTTTTAAGTATCCAATGAAAAATTATAGATGCAAAAAGCAGATTTTTTTTTTACTATTACTGAAAGTTTTAGTTTTCTTTCCCCTAACATTTTTCTCTTGCCAAAAAATGAGAAAGGTTTGTTTTTCTTTTTTCACCAAAACCTCTCCAACACTTGAAGTTTTGACATAAACTAAATATTTTGATGAAAACTAAAATTCTTTGCTTTTAATGACATTCATGGGATAAAAGACGTATCCCAACCAGTTCAACTGCTCTGTAAGAAAGGTTTATCTTATATCATCACTATTCTGATCAGAAACATATTTCCAGAATGTGTCTGTTTAACGTGTTTAACATGCCAGTAACAACAAAGAAGAATCTCTTCATAGAAATGAATGACTTTGCTTCCGCTAGGTTGCAAGTCAACAAGTGGGCATTTCTGATTTTCATTTTGGAAAAAGAAAACCAACAAACTATTACTTCAGCTACATTCAGAATCCCAAAAGATGCTGCAGATTTTTAATAGAGAATAATTAATCACTTGATTTTTATTTTTTTTTAGTCAAGGACTATTCTAACTTCTTTGTAAGTTGCTGTCTTTAAATTAAGGCTTGATGTCTTTCCAAAATACATAATAAACAAAGCTATGGAAAAGATGCAGCATCATCTGTGCTAGGATAAGGTCATCCCATCTGGCCTTAATCTACAGGGACAATGGATGAAACGTTTATGTATCTATTAATGGGTTAGTAAATAAACAAACAGAACATGCCTAAATAAAAAATAAAATGAGAGGCACTTGGCTTGATTACTTGGCTAACTACCAGGTACTAAAATTATGAATTTCACGTACTTTCATCCAGGAATCTTGAGGTACCTTACAAATCTAATTCATAATGATAACCCACTTTGAAGACTGCAGAAGGATGCAGAGGTAGGATTACTGAACGAGGCATCCCATTTTCCTCACGAGTTCCTCTCTGCTCAGGGGTGATTCCATGACCACCCACCAAGCCACTGCCTTTAAACCCCTTTCTGCCACAACAGCTACAGCAGCTCTGGCCCAGCACCTGGTGTGGGTGACCACTGACTTTCAGGCTGAGTGGGACTGTCACAACCTTTCCCTGTCCCGTCCCCTCTGCTATTGACACTTCTTGTCTAGACCTGTACACAGAAATAATCAGATGCTTAAAAAGGGGCCTGCCTTTCTGCAGCTTTATGCAATGCTGCCCTGATCTCATGTTTCACCATTATGAGAGTCAGAGTCTGCAAGAAAAGCATTAGGGATCTGCCCATGGGCTTGCAGAAAGCCCTCAGCAAGAAGTGATGTCCATCTCCAAACTTACAACATCATTCACTCACCTGCAAAACCGAATCCTTTGGTTCCTTGGGTAAAAGAGATCTTTCTTGGACCACAGCTAATGCTGAAAATAACTGCCAAGAGCAATGAGCCAAACAGCCTAAGTCACCAGCATCGTGCGTGCTGAGTTATTGTTTGCATCTGTGCAAACTGGAAATAAAACACAGCTTTCCAGCCTGGACTTTGCAAGATGGGTCAGAATAACAACCAAAACCAATTTGTCATTATTTTGGGTATAGGACCGATGCTGCAATCCAGGACAAGAACAATTAAGTGCTTTGCAATGGTATAAGCTGTTTTGTGTAGTAAAATTGGAGAGACAGCTTGAAAGCTGGGAACCAGTAATTTTCCCATCCTGTCGAGAAAAGAACTGAGACCTGGAGTGGGTAGGTATTGACTCAAGGACATAATCAAGGGTGTATCAGTGACTAAGACAGATACAGACCTTGCATCTTGCAACTCACTGCACACTGTAATGCAGATGTGCTTTCTCTCCAGCACACGGTACAGGGAGTTTGCTCAGAATTTAAACCCCAAACCTCTGCCTCCCTGTTCCTTCTTTCCCCTATGATCTCCACATTTATATCTTGCTCTGAAATACTCCCCCACTGTTGTAATCAAATTTAGCATTGTTTTGGTAAAGGACCTAAATCCATCAGAAACCCTGGCATGTCTCAGAAGCTCTGTATCTGGGGGCAGAGGAGAGAGGGAATAGAAATGCAAGAACCTGGTAGGACTGCTGGGGGAATCTTATTTGGGGAAAGATGCTTTTGGAAAGGAAGGGGTAATTTGTGGAGGGACAGTAAGAAACGAAGCCACATTTTCGTGGCTTCTAGTGGCAGACAGTAGCACCCTTAGGAAGAGTAAATCAAGAACAGGAAAACAATAGCACCTTGTATGTTAGGAATGTGAGTGGTGATGAGACAAGGGGGGAGAGAGTGCCTTGCCTGTATGGTAATGTATTTTTTGCTGAGTGTTGCTAGATTTTGGACCTGTGGGCTACCTCCATCTGATTGTGAACCTTCCTTTGCTCCTGGACACATTCCTTCCTCACTGTCATCATGCTCTCAGCATTGGAGTGACCACAGCCCAGCTCAGGTATCACTATAAATACATGTCAGGGAGCCCTCCCTGACGCCTCTTCCTTTTAGCATCGCCGATGGATTGGGCTGGCAGGCACCGTTGTGATAGGAAGAGTCTGAGCAGAATAGTTTGTGGGGAGGATGTAAGAGTGACTTCACCAGCCAACCGAGTCCCAGGGGCCGAACTTATGACAGCTCTTGAATTTGGGCCAAGATGTGAAGGTGATGGTCTTTGACAAGGGAGCGTCTAATCTCCGCAGCTTTAATTTCTCATCCGTATAACTGGATGATGTTCATACCCTGCTCTGAAAATCTTAGAGCCTAAATATTAACACGGACTATCTCAAGTAGGAGCTGACGAATGATAAAAAGGAACATTTCCTCATGTGTTTATCTGAATTGCTTTATTAGCTCAGCTAATTCACTTTGCCCCTATGCTCTTCACTTCCAGCAGGAGAACCAGAGCGAAGACCAGAGCCGGATGAATGAAAAATACCATTTGTGCGTGTGAGTGCAAGAGTTTGAAAACTGAACTTTGTTTTTTCTCCAGTAAAAATTTCCAGCAAAATGTTTCAGGTTTCTCGTAAAATAACAGCTATGTCACACATCAAAAACTGTTTAAAAAAACAGTCTTTTGAATAAGGAATGTGGTGTTTCAACACATCCAAATTAAAAATTTTTGCTGAAAACAAGGAAAAATATATATACTGAAAGATTTTAGTTTTGGGGAGTTTCAGGTCTTTTTTCTCATTTAGACATCGTAGAGTTGCCCAAAAATGAAAGGAAAAATTATTCTAGCATTTTCTCTTTGGTCAAAAGGTCATTTTTAAAGCAATTGTAAAGAAATCTCAACATTAAAAAAACATCAAATCAGCTTCAGTGAACATATATTTTAAAATATAATACTACTATTAAACTTAAAGGCAGCCCAGTATTAATACTGGCAGTAATCCAAATACCAGGAATTAATCTGAAAATACATTAGTAAATGCTTTTAAATAATGAATATTTGGGGGTATGCGCTCATTTATACAAATCTTAAAATATATTTATATTTGTATCTGAATATATGTGCCCTTTGTTAATGGTCAATTGACAGAGTGGAATTCATGAAATAAACTGTTCATCAGAAATGTGACCTAAACCCAGCCAAGATGTTGGGCAGATGCTTAACTTTAACCAACATCCCTGCTGTGTGTGGGTTATTCATAGTCCTCAGAGAGAACACACAGGTTTTCTTGACCCAAAGATCTCCTTTCCTTTTCATGCCTGGAGCAAGCTTGGAACACATGATGCTACTGGTGGGCTCCCAATGACCATTGTCAAATTTAGGGGAAAAAAAAATCTTGTGTCATTAAAAGAAGCACAGAGAAGCAAGTCACATCTCACTGCTGAGATTCAGGTGCCAGATCTAGGAACTGTCCCCAGGACCTGGCAATGGGAAGGGTTCTTGTGCTCTAGTTCTTGCACATCTCCAAACAGTTTGTTCTTGACATGCCAACACTGTGTGGCAATCAGC
Organism: Anser anser; assembly: GCF_964211835.1. NCBI lineage: Eukaryota > Metazoa > Chordata > Aves > Anseriformes > Anatidae > Anser > Anser anser. Next base: position 77,835,127 of record NC_139724.1, read on the forward strand.
ACAGGCGAGAAGGCAAGGACTAAATGTGCCAGGAGGATAAATATATTCTGGGCTGGGCATTCAAGGGCAGAGGTGGTTGCTGCGTCTGCTAGGAAGTACGGTCTTGCTCCTCAGCTGTCAGTGACTGCCAGTTCATCCTCCGCCAAGATCATGGGGACCTTTCACAGGCACATCCAATTGCCTCCTGATTCTTCAAGGTATGTGCATGTAGGGTTTCCGCTGAAAGGAACTCAGAGATGCACAGGAGGTTATTTAGAGTGGTTATTGTTATGAATCTGCTCTTTTCTTGGGCTCTCTCCTTGGTGCCTATTGGCTAGCATCAGAGACAGGCTGCTGGGATAGATGGGAATTTGGTCTGATCCAATATAACTAGGCTTCAACTCTTAAACTCATGTTCTTTTACCAATGAAAGCAGAATCAGAGCCTTATTTCCACATCACAATCTCACTATTATCTGCCTCACTGATATAGAAATCCCTGACATAATCACAGAGCTCTCTTTCCAGCAGGGTCTTTGGTGAGTCTCCCTCTTTGGGGAGGCAGCTCTCAGAGATGTGCTGCCCTGCAAACATTTGGGAAGACACTGACCCTGCTTTAGGGAACCTGCAGCTTCAGGCTTGAAATGTTCATTTCAGTAAGGTTACTCCTAAATGGAAAGGTCAAACACTCACTTAACGATTTTCCGGCATCATCAGAACCAAAGTGAAAATGCTTCTACTGTTTGGAAACAACCTAGCACCTGTATTTTCTTGTCCACCTCTGAGGTGAAATTTGGCTTTTTTTTTTTCTTTTTTTTTTTTCTTTTCCCTACAGGGAAGGGTTTTGGAGAAGAAGCACACTCTCCAAAGAACAGGAATAGCAAGTGATTTGAGCTCAGTCATTTTTTGGAAACGAATTCAGACTTTTCTTTTTGCCTAGCAGAGTCCTGAGAAGAGAGACAGATGCTATCCACCTTTCCAGAGCAGTCAGGACTGCTGTCAACACAGTGCATGTCAAACAACCTGTCCTATGCACTTATTTAGAAAAAAAGCATCATAGAATCATAGAATCATAGAATCGTAGAAACATAAAGGTTGGAAAAGGCCTTAAAGATCATCTGGTTCAACCACTCCCCTACCACCAATGTCACCCACTGAACCGTGTCCCCAAGCACCACGTCCAACCTTTCCTTGAACACCCCCAGGGACGGTGACACCATCACCTTCCTAGGCAACCCATCCCAATGCCTGACTACTCTTTCTGAGAAGAAATGTCTCCTAATTTTCAACCTAAACCTCCCCTGGTGCAATTTGAGGCACAGAGCTCCATAACCAAGCAGACCACTGGGTACGAAACCATTCCCTGGCATCAGGAAAAGCCCCTGACCTGCAGGCACATCCCTGGGACAGACACACCCCAGGCTGGGAAGTCTTCTCTGTCTATCACCCAATCTGGTTGCCTTTCCTCCTGGCCAGAGATCTTGGGAAGGGATTTGTCTCTCTCCTATGTCATGGAGATCCCCATCCAACACCGTTTCTAGAAGAACTCTAGCTGTTTCCGCACCACCCTCCAGCCAGCCAGGCCCGTGATTTGCTTAACCTCCAGGAACGATCATGGTCTGGAGACGTACAGCTGGTAGGAGAGAAAGCAATATCCTACTAGACAATGCATGATGGTTTATTGCTTTGGACAGAGATCAGTAACATTTTCAACCTGCTTTGCCCCTTTTAACTCTGTGCTTAATTTATTCTGTATTATTTATAGGCAGGTAGGTTTGCACATTCATAAAACGTTCAGTTTCCTGTTATGTCTAGAGAACTGGTAGGAGGTATGGCAAATATATTCGTAGCAGCTCAAATCCCCTGTGTGGTTTCCATTGAGTGAAATATTCATCACTTCCTGTCCTAAACTCAGTGAAGCACTGCCAATGTTTTAACAAGGGGCTCCCACAGAAATGTCTCCCTCTTCTCTCTTTTTACCTCTGCCTATGTCTTTCTTTCCTTCCTTCCATCCATTCACCTATTCACCCATCCATCCATAAATCTCTGAAAGGGTCAGTCATCACTTATCCCCACTAAAACCAGGTAAGCAGTATTGCTCGAAAGAGTTCCAGTCTATGTTTTTGTAGTTGCAGGTGGAAGAAAAGGAGAGTCCCTTCTACCTCTTTTCTTCTGGGGAACCTGAGCAAGAACCCCACTTTCAGCCATTTCCCCATGCACTTGTTGAAAATGAAGAGGAACATTGCTGGGACATGCTAAAGAGAGCTGCCATTTGCTTTGGAGGTACCTTCAGACCAAGGTCCAGGTGTCATCAGTCATCCTAGATAACATATCGGACATTGAGAAGGTCATCACTGAAGCAGTCAGGAATAGGTTTTCCCTACTTTTCACAGTGCCTAACCTGTTGGGCTGCATGGCCTCCTGTGACACTCACTGTAATTGAATCTCACTAGAGCTATTTTCTCTGCTCAGTGTGGGAAAATTCCGTACCATAATGACGGTTAATAATAGAAAGTTCTTATTTTATTTGAAAGTTTGCCGAAGAGCAACAGAACCATTTCCGATCCTCTTTTCTGAGAATATGATTCCCTCAATCATGTATTATTATTCTGGGAGGGGGAGGCACTGGGGGAACAGGAGGGGGGCATAGGCCTTCTGCAATGAATGGCTGGGCTTCTGAAATAAATGATTGTCACCTCCTTGTTCATATGTATGAATCAGCGGCGCCTGTCCAGATGCAAATGGGAGCCAACGCACCCCGTGCACCATCCCTTGCAGAGCTTCGAGCTGCTTAAATTTAATTTAGTTTCCTTTTCCTTACACAGTTGTACTAAGAAGCCACAATAGAAGCAAAGAGGAAATCAAATCTGGAAAATATGCATTCATCTTGAAAGGCATCAGAAATGTGTTGACAATACGATAAAACACGCACGTGAAAAAGCAACATCGATAGACCTCCTCAAATTCTTCTACTCAGTAGTCCCAGCTTAGGTCAGATTGTCTGGCAACCTGTTTGAAAGTTGTAATACATCTTCCATGAATAAACGGGCATGGTTTAGATGCCAGCTCTCTGCATGGTGAGATTTCCTACTTTTTCTTCTTAATTCCAAACAGAATTGTGGTGCTTTGTTTAAAATGACAATCTTTTGGAATTTGATACCTAAAGCCCAAAAATTTGTTGAACTTCCATAAGGTTTGACTAGTACAAAGAGCAACGAACAGATGGAACAATATGTAAATATTATGAAGGCAAGAATGACTTAATGATTAGATGGTTAGAAGTATATATATTGAGGAGAGATAGATGCTCTGTCTAGAAGAATAGCTGGCTAGAATGAAAGGGGATGGAGAGCTCCATAAATATGCCTTTGTAGAAAGCTTCAGGCAGATTAAATGCTTGCTTGTCTGCTAGGAAAGTGCTGTGTCTTGAAATTAACAAGACAATAAGAACAAAAGCATTTCCTCCAGTGTGCTTTCTGTCCCCTCAGTTAGGTGGATCCTCACAAAATACTTTCTGTATCAACTTCAACTTCATCCATACATTTTTGATCTACTCCGTGTCCTCATGGATAAAATGAGGAAGGTAAAATTTCTTTGGACAACCCTCTGAGCTAAAAATAGCATCTAACAATGTTATCTATTCTGGTAAGTACACTATTATTAATTAGTATTTCTGTGCATGCTGTTCTAGAGAAGTTGTAGAAATACGTAAATAGTCATGAGATGGATTTGAAGCTGTCTACTTTATCACTTCCAAGGTGAAGAAAGAATGATGATTACCTCAGGTACCCTTACAGAGAAGACAGTTGAGGGAATGTACCTCTGCAAAATTCTTCAATGATCTCAAATGATGGGCAAGTTGAATATTTTATTTTCAAGTAGCAGTTTAAAGACTTTTCTTACTTGATCTGTGAAAAACAAGCAAGAAAAGCCAATTCAGGCATGTGGTGTCTCCAGACAGTGCGCCGGAGGGATGCTGTGTTTCCTCACAATCATTTCCTCATCAAATGACTGACACCTCTGTGGGAGTGTTTACAGAAATCCGAAATGGCAAGAGGCTGAAAGGCACTGACTTAGAACATACACCTAAGCCTGTATCTACAGTGGAAACTACGGTGATCTTCCTGCAACCCAGACAATATTCACCACCAATCTCTTTGGCAGGCCAGTGCCCAGTACCCAGCTTGGATGTGGGGAACTCCTGGAGTTGGTGAGTTTTCTGTAGTGGGTATGGAAGTTATTCTCTCATTCTCTGCCTGAGCACAGAAAAGATAAATGAAGAGTTTTTTTTGTTTGTTTGTTTTTGTTTTTTTTTCCTGAATGCAACAGCCAGGAGCTGAAACTCTTCTTCCTTAGGACTCCTCATGGGAGGAGACAACTGAGCTGCTGTAGAGAAACCAGGACTTCCAGACTTCAGAGTAAACCGACAGGGCTCAGTTCCAAGCTGCTGTAATGGTTTAATGGTTGCTGGGACAGGCAGGAGCAACAAGGTCCTTTCTGGTTTTATCCATATCACAGAATCACAAAAATTGAAGTTGGAATGAACATCCGGAGATCATGAAGACCAACTGTCCTGATCAAAGCAGCGTCACCTAGAGTTGGTCACTCAAGGCCGTGCAGTCAGGGTTTGAGTATCTCCAGGGGTGGAAACGCAATGACACCTTGCAATGACACCAGCCAGCTCCCTTAGTACTCATGGGTGCATCCCACCAGGCTCTATGAACTTGTGTCTGATTGATTTAACTGATCCTCCTCCACTGACATTGTCTTCTTTGCTCCAGACTTCCCTTCTCTTCTCAGGGTCCCAGTATTTCTGCAGGCTGATGTTACCAGTAAAGGTGGAGATGAAGAATATTGAGTACCTTAACCTTTTCTGTGTCCTTTGCCATTTTCTCTATTCTTCATTTTTCTGCTGATGTACTTGTAGAAGCCCAAGCCCCCGTGACCATATTGCTGTTGCTTACATGGAAAAGCAGCAGAAGGAAATAGTCTGAGAGCTGAACCAGCCTCATCAGTCTCTCTGCAAAGTCCCTGATCTGAGAACCCGTCAAGCAGCAAACCTCCCTAGACAACAGGTCAGGCTGTCAGATGTGGGCCTCTGTCCCCTGTGAACTTAGCTTGAGAGCTGGTGCAGGCATTGCTATGAGGTATCACAGCTAGTGGCACCTCCATCACACTGCCTTGAGGACCTGGTCCCCAGCCAGTGAGATATGATTTCTGTATCCAAAAGGTAACTTTTTGCTGGAAGCAAAAGATGGCATGGCTGCCAGCAGTGTCCCATATTCAATGGAGCTTTTAACTATCACAACATCTTTTTGATTTCACCTTGTTGCTATCTCATTCTTTCTCTGCCTTGCCCAGCATCCCATGCTTTCTCAGGAAAATCTCAGCACCCCACTTTTAACTCTTTCCCTAGCACCATGTTCTTCAGACCCTAGGACACATCTGAAGCATTTCTGTGACACTGACACAGCAATTCCAGTGGTGTGCGTGGTCCCAGGAGCTGATGGATGTGACCCAGTGTTGTTCCCCCTCTACACTGCACTTCTCGTGTGCCAGAAGCAGTCACAGAGCAGCGGCCCTTGCACAGCATGAGCATATTGGTTTAAATATTATACCTGTTCTCAGGCCACTAGCAGGAAGGAAACGTGAGCTTCTTCAGCAGCTCTTGAACCCAAGAGGACCTAAAACTACACTAATCAATTTGTCCAGGCTGTTGGACAAATCACTCAAAAAAGCAGCACCATGTTGCATACGTTATATTCACTATGACAGGTTGCCACAAATGGTGTTTCCCATCCCAAAAATGAGGTATCAAAGAGATAAAGACAAGCTATCAGATGGCCCAGAGAAACAGAAGAATATTCACATGAACGGCTGTCCTGGCTTTTTCCCAACACAGTGCTCATGGAAAAGATCTAGCTGCATTCCCAGCTTAGTTTCCTATTGCTTTGCACTCTGCGCAGTAATTTATACTGGTGCATTCTGTTTTGTTGCCCCCTTTGCACTGGTACCTATAGCCCAACTTTCTGTGTTGTAAGGAATTAACTCCAAAGCCCCATGTGGATGCCAATAACATTATTCCTTTCCAGGAGATATACCCTGAGTAGTGACATACCCTGAGTAGCACCACAATAGCATTGGGTTGGATTCCTAAGGCTGCCTTTTATCCTGAGACCACAGGTTTGACAGAAGAGTTGGGACAGAGAGCCTAAATATAATCCAACCTCTCCAAAACCACGGACTTGGTGGCAAGGAGTTGGTTCAGGTTTGATGTGATCCAAGCTAGTAAATCTTTCCCTGGGCTGTTTTTAATTTCAAGCCCTCCAGGGAAGCAACGAGGACTCAGGGATTCTTGCTGCAGTGGATGGCTGTGGGTACTTGCTCTGTTTCAATGACTGTAGTGTCACATCTCCTTTCCAGCAATCTCTGTTTTTGCTCTCCTCCCACTGTTTTGGATGTTAAAGAAATCACTCACTGCAAAAATAAAAAGAATCCCTGACCTTAGAACTTATTATAGTGGAACTAAGCTTTTCCCCCCCACACAACACAGCTTTTTTTAGGCAAGTTACATATATATATATATATTTTTTTTTTCCAAGCCATTTGTAATTAAGTGGCTTTTGTGTGTGTGTGTCATTGCTGCCCTCTACTGCAGGGAATCAGAAGTCATTTGCTGCACATCGTGAACCTGGGGGGGGGTGTGCAGGGGCCTTCCCTCAGCCAGTGCAGGAACGGATGTTTTCAGGGCACAGGCAGGACAAGGAGGTGATCTGAGGCAGCCAGCATGGCTTCACCAAGGGCAAATCGGCCCTGACCACTCTGGTGGTCTTCTGCGATGGAGTGACTGCATCAGCTGACAAGGGAAGACTTCTGCAAGGCCTTTGACGTGGTCCCACATGACATCCTGTCCTCTACATTGGAGAGGTATGGATTTGAAATGTGGACTATTTGGAAGGCCACGAAGATGCTCAGAGGGCTGGAGCACCTTTCCTATGAAGAAAGGCTGAGAGAGCTGGGGTTGTTCAGCCTGGGGAAGAGAAGGCTCCAGGGTGACCTCGCTGTGGCCTTTCAGTAACTAGAGGGGGCTTATATGAAAGATGGAGAGCAACATTATTTATTTATTAGTGAAAGAGCAAGAGGGAGAAGTTTTAAAAGAAAAGCAAAAGAAGATTTAGATTAGATGTTAGGAGGATATTATTTACTCAGAGGGTGGTGAGGCCCTGGAGCAGGCTGCCCAGAGGAGCTGTGGCTGCCCCATCCCTGGCAGTGCCCAAGGCCAGGCTGGATGGGGCTGGGGGCAGCCTGGGCTGGTGGGAGAGGGCCCTCCCCATGGCAGGGGTGGGCCTGGGGGGGCCTTTAAGGTCCCTTCCAACCCAAACCATTCCATGATTCTATTGGAGGTTTATAGTACAGGATAGCTCATTTATTTTGTTACTTGAGCTTATCAAAAAATTCTTGTGCTTTCAGAAAGTGCTGTATTCCAGCTATTCCTGAAATCTGTTAGGTCATCTTGAAACAAGAACTTATTTATGGAGCTCTGTGCATCACCCTCAAAAACAAACAAAAACAGGTCAGCATCTTTCCTTACAATGAGCTCTGCTACGCCAGTACGACGACAAGAGGGGCATGATGTCCTCTGATTAGGTCAGAAGAGCAGATTGGGAAATGACACACACTCCAACATGAAGAAATCAACAAGTAAAAGTAAACAAGAATAACTCAAACAGAAAAACTCACATGGGCAACTGCCTCCAGTATATGAGCTGTAAAGTGTCAACTCATCTGGGGCATTTGGAGGGTAGTGGAGAAAAGGGCTCAGAGGAGTCACCTCATTCATGTATCTCTCTAATTGTTTTAAGGAGCCTTTCAGTTAAACCCTAGAACTGGATAGTAGCCATCAGCCAAATGTCATCCAAGGAACTGTTTTGATTTTTAACAGACAAGCTTCTTGGAGATGTCACCTAAAGTAGTTTTCGTTGTTGGACAGATGTATGTTCAGGCTAGGGAGAATACAAGTTTATCCTTGAGGATGTCACTTGCTACGACCACTTGGTGCCTCAGTTTCCCCCTCTCTGAAGGAAAGATAGACTGAGGCCTGGGGAAGAAAGGCCAGTCCCAGCGATGCCTGAGCTTCATTTGAGAGCTGAGGTTTGGTGAGTGCTCCTTTGCAGGGTCTGATTACTTTCTGGGGGCAAAAGGAGGTCATTCAGCATGACAATGTTTGTCATACCAAATGGCTAAGTACTGTTCAGTTCAAAGGAATTTCCTAAGTAACAATGCAGATGTTTATATGAATGAACTTTTCAGAATGTTTATCTAATAATAACAAGCACTTACTCACAGTCAAAGCATTTTACGCACATTGTCTTAACTCTACCAACACTCCTGTGAGGTCAGCTGAAAGGTGCTATCGGCAGCACTTTACGGTTGGCAAAGGTGAAGCAAGGAGCAATTCCTCTAAATTTGGAGGCATCACTTAAACCAAGCACACACCCCTCACCTGTATTTCCCACTGATTGCCCAGAGTTCTTTGGAAACACATGAGGGGAGGCACCATGAAATTGTTTTACCAAAGTAAATTTGCAGGCATCAAACACTACCTCCTAAATCTTAGTCTCTCTAGCCAATGTGGCTGGGGAATTGTTGCTGCCCTCTGAAAACATTCTGGAGATTTAATTATTATTCCTGTTTCATTTTTTAATTCATCTCTTTCAATTTTGTACCGAATAGAAAAAAAAAAGAAAGTTGTGAGATCCTATAGAAAAATCAGAACTCCAAATAAAATATTTTTTCAGCCTAGCTGTAGGGAGTTGAGAATTTTTGCTTTTAGATGAAATCCCCTACATTTTTAATCGGAATGGGTAAATGGAATATTTTTTCCCCAGAGATGGTCAATAAGTTAAAAGCACTCTTAGTTAATAAAAAAGTTCTGATTGGCTTTAGCCACATGTATCCTTTTACGCCTGTAACTGTGGCTTTTCTTCAGGTGAATGATGAAGGTACAGCGATAAACCAAGATGCAGAAGACTTGAGTTAGGAGTTTAAGGGCAGGCAGCCTGCCCTGGATTACTGAGCCAACCTCTGCTGCCGCAGGGAGCCCTCGCACACAGCTTTTCCACCTGTTGAGGTTCATTGCCCTCCTTGCTCTCCTCAGGGAGGTCTTTGCAGGCTCTCACTTCTCCCTCAGGCAGGGATCTGCCACCTCCTTCCAGCCCATAGCCACTCATACTGCGTCACTCTCATCCGTCTTTATGCCCAACATTTCTCTCATCATGATCAGGTCTTTTCCTTCCACGTTATCTGTACCTTAACATATTGATAAAGAGAAGTTTGATCATCAACTTCTGTTTTGCTAGGCTGAAACACAGACTGCTTTTCTCCAGCCTTGACAGCTCTGGTGAGCACCTGACACTTACTGCCCCTCCTTTGCGTGACTCCACGTGGACTCCATCTGTTGTGGATGTGGTTCACCAGACCTCTGCACTGCAGAACCGCAGTGACCTCTCTGGCAGGTTCTCATCACCTTCGTACAACAGCATTGATCCCCTCTAGTCTCTGTTGCAGATACCTCATCTGGTACAGTACAGTACACCACTACATTTTTAACAGCACTGTTGTTTGTTGTCAAGGCGAACAAAGGTGTTGCAGTTTCCAAAAGTGTTGTTTTCTTCTCAAAATATTCTTTTTTCACAGGTGAAATCCCTTCATATCTGCAGCAGAAGAACCATTTCCTTCACCATGACACCCAAAGCCCTTGCTTGCAAGCTAAGGCAAGAAGAGCCTAGCAGAAACAGAAAGACTTCACCTTTCCTAATAAATAAAGTGGTAAACAGAGCATTCATGAGACATGAAGGCAAATGACACATGATGGGTTGCATCCCTATAGTTACACTTTCCATACATCTCTTAACAAGTGTGGCCCCATCCAAACTGCCTGCTGGAACTGGTTTGAGCTAACTCCTGCCCCATGGTTAGGAACTGCTATTTGAGCACCAAAAACTATTTCAGGGAATGAAAGAATAATTAAACATCTTGGCTGCTTACAGGCTTGTGGGTCCCACTTGCTTTAGTGACAGAGATTGTACAAAACAGGACGTTTGGCTGGTGTGCTCCACCACAGCATATAATTTGTGTTTGAAGTTGCATCATGGATAGGAACAGATCTTCGTTTTGAAATATTATGGTCGCTTTTCCCACTCAAAACTGCAAGTCTGTGAGACACTATGCCCACAGTATTGATGTCAGCTTTGTCTTGAGCTCAGGCTGACCTCTTCCACAGGCAAGATGAACAGTATCTCTGCCCTTTCAGAGAAATAAATAAATAAAACTCCAGGACTACACAGCAAAAAGATTATTTGGCTTATTTGGGTCTCACCACTGCTTATCGCACTTTATAGCACCAATCCTAGGTGGTGCTGATTTGGAACAGGAGAAAAATAACTCTGATGAGGGACTTCTGTGTCAATACCTACAAGGAAAACTACGTGGAAAAGTGGCCAGGAAGGATGTTAAGGTTTTGCAATGGTCAAAAACCCTAAAACAGGACATCTATAGCATATTCTTCTAGTTCAGCTGTATAAAAATACAGAGACAGCAAAAGCAGATCACATTTCTCTCTTTATGAATGCATGAACCTATTTCAGGACAACTGAAATATCTCAGTTTCTTATTTTACCATTCATGATTTTCCTGTACTGTGACAGTATTGCTACATTAAGACTTGTTTTCAATGGAATTATAATAAGTAGCAGTCAAAAGGGATAAGGATTGTATCTGGTCAGCAAATGACTAGGAAAATCAGTGTCTCCTGCACTGTTCTGTTGTTCAAAGAAAGTGCTGACAGCACTTGCCTGTTTTTTTCAGGAAAAACGTTCATACAGACCCCACTTTACTGGGAAAGAACAACTATTCTGTAAGAAAGTTGAGTCAGAAGTTAGTGGCTGTTACCCCAGTACATATACTTTTGCCTTTTGTATTTCCCAACCATAGAAGAAAGATCACAAATGTGTCCAGAGCAATTACTTTGAAGATATAGTGTTTTAACTAGGCAGGCATGTGTAAAGCATCACCACCGAGTCTGTGTGTAATTTTCCACCCCACTCCCTGTAGTTCTTTGGGTTGGGTCATCAGGCTCTTCCTTCCCTGTAGCAGGAATCGTCTTTTCTGTCTAGAAGTCTGCAAAGTAGCTAAACCATTTTTTCTTACTCTATCAACAGCAGAGATAACAACTGCACGAAGATAGAAGTCAGGACTCCTGTTTTTGCTCAGATGACCTCTCAGGCTAGTTGTGGTCCTCAGGGAGAGGAAGGACAAAGGCATCTCTGCATAGTGGAGCACTCTACTGAGATTTCTGCTTTTGCAACATGAGCTAGGATGAGATCTGCACGTGGCATAGCTGTGGTACAGAGCAATGTTAAGTCCTCTTGGAACAAGAACAAATCTGCAGCACAGCCTGGATTTACTGACCAGGTTTGGTGCTGGTTTGGAAACTTAGGTGCTCTGCTTCTCTTTGCTGTGTAGACACAACCAAAATGGTCTGAAGCAGACCCTGGAAGCCTGGTTCCATCATGTCTAGTTTTAACAAAGCAAAAATGTTATTAGGCAAAAGGATTCAGTGTGGCACTTATTCAGAGCCCTTTAGGCGAGATCTCAGGTTCCAAAACTCACAATCCATAATGGCTGGCTCAAGACAAATGGAAAATGAAGTGCTCTCCAGAGATGTGGTGACTCTGTGTCTGATCCTAGAAGACTGTAGTAATACCAAAGCATGTGAAAATGGAGAGGGTGGAGGAAGAAACACCACCAGAATAAATGTCTACTCAGTGTTTTCATAACTCAGAAGGGGTTTCTTCAGGATTCAGCCTGGGTTTTAGGCCCAGCAAATGGAGCTGCTCCCTCCCTCCCTCCTTCACCTCCCTTGTTCAGTTCATAAATGTGATTTGTCTTGTGTCATTTGGGGATATCAAAGAGCTCTCCTTTCATGGTTATTTTCCTTTCTACAATGTCTCACATTTTCTGCTGTGCTTAGCAATTTCCAGGAGCTGGAAGAATATTCAGAGAGGGCCATGATGACTCCACTTAAATTGGCATGATAAGAAGAAATGCCAGATGAACAGAATGAGTTTCTCATCCTGAGACTTTGTAATCCATAATGAACAGAACCTGAAAAAAAACTTTGCCATATGATGCACTCCTTGAGACTATTTTTTTTCTTTCCTTTAATTTTTCCTGAGTATCTATTCTAGATTTTGCTAAAGCATAAATTACAGAACATGCAGTTGCCTCCAAATGTGATAGCAATACGTACATGTGTAAATAGCCAGTAACACGAGGGTGTGTTTCTCTTAGGCACACCACACCTGACTGCCACTTTACAGACTTACCAGTGTTACAAGCCTTAGCAGAGACACTTGTGGTAGTGCTGAACCACAAGCAGTTGATCAACATGCTGTAGTTGATCTGATTTCATTTTGGCTAAAAGCTTGCTCCCTAGAACCACCTGGGGCTGAAGGTATCATCTTTGCCACGCACAAAGTGCATGCAGAAATGAGACAAGATAAGAGCAAGGTCTACAGGAAAAGGATGCGGTGAAGCATGCCTATGTTGGGGGAGAGTCTTTCAAGTCAGCGTTGTTAGCAGCGTATCAGGATAAGAGCATGGGAAAATCAGTATAAGTGTGGTTTACTGTTAAATCTGCTACATCTTTGGGCAGTTCCTGCACAGAAAGGAGAAGTGAGGCTTGATTATTGAATGAATCTCCCTTCCTTCCAAGAGATGCACTCAGTGAGACTTTTTGCACCCTTAAGCGACAACGTGAAGGTGTTTCCTTGGACTGTCAGGCAAAGTTGCTATCAAGCCAGGCAAACAGATTCAGTCACAGAACATCCTGAGCTGGAAGGGACCCACAAGGATCACCAAGTCCAACTCCTGGCTCCACACAGGTCTACCCAAAAATCAGAATTCAGACCATATGACTGAGAGCATAGTCCAGTGCTCCAAATCCAGAACAACGAGTGCTTAGTAATCTGTGCTGTCACTGCTTCTGACAACCAAGCACTCAAGAGGAGGCAACAGGAGAGCACGAGCAGCTTCTCTTCATCACAACTGAAATTTCCACCAAAAGTTTCCAAAATGAAAAATTTCTGATTTGAAAAAGTGTAAAAAAAGCAAAAAAAACCAACAACAAAAAAAATCACTCATTTGCTGCACTGAACAGAAACCAAATTATCTATATAATATCTACACATTATTTATATCTTATATGGGTGTGCTAGAGTTTAGGCAAAGCCCCATCGTACTGAGACCAAGACCCCAGTTTGCCATCCACAGTTCCACCAGGAGGGAGAAGGGGACCTGACTGGGTGCTGAGGCTTTCTAAAACCTGTTCCTCACGCCCTGAGACGTGCCCACAGGCCAAGCCCGTGACACCCAGCTAAGGCAGCGATCCTGGAAGTCTCTGGAGGCTCTCCTGATGCAGCCTTCCCTAGAAACTTTCCTCACATGAGGGAGGGACACACGCAATTCTTTAAAAGGCTTTAACTCCTGCTTTTAACACGGAAAAGGCCGGAGGCTCAGCCGCGGCTCCCACAGGGCAACAGGCGGCAGGCCAGCACTGCCTCTCCGCGGCCAGGCCGCTGCCCCTCGGCCCGCCTCACCTGATATGAGGTAAATGGCGGCGGCCCGCGGGGCGGGGAAGGCGCGTCTTTTGAGCTTCCTTCTTTATCAGAACTTTTCGAGACTGTCCTTAAAAGCATATAACCTCTTTCTAAATGCCAGGAGGAAGCTGAGTTTTTTGTTCCTGTTGCATCACAGAGGGCTCTGTCATAGCGAGCAGACTGGAAACACTACAGCTGAGCACTATGCCATGGGGACTGATAATAATTTGCTCCTGGAGCCAGTCCAGGGGTCTTGAGAACGTAGCCTGGCACTTGTTTCTAAGACCCGGATAGATCTCCCCTACCTATGAGATCCTACCAGATTGGGACTCTTCTCCAAATTAGCTAAGGAAGGAATAAGAGGTAACTTACACCCTCTGTACCACTAGTGAGCACCAAGGTGTGATTTACGCCGCCACATACCTGGGTCTCTCTCTGGAGCCACTCGGTGGTTGGCCATCCTGCCTCGTCACCTCACTTTTCAACTGCTCAAGAGAGTTGCAGCAAATCTCATCTTTGGCCCCTAACTCAGGCAGTTGAGTTAGGTGGAAAAATCTGGACTTCCAATGACTTCACGGAGACCACACACAGAGTTTATGGACAAGGCTCTGAAGGCAGTTCTCCCAGGATCCAGACTGCACATGGAGTTGTCCATGACTTCCAAAGTTTCTGAAACTTTAGGATTCGTGTTTAAACTACATTATCATGCTCAGGAATCACACAAACAGGGAGGGAATAGGAAGGAGAGAGAAAAAAATGAACAAAGTATGCCAGAATCTGTTTGTTATCCTGTATTTTCACAACCTGAGGAATTAATAACCCTCAATAATAAATCTCAGGGGCTGGAGGCATTGTTTTACGGGGACTCATGGAACAAGACGAGGTCTGTGTTGTCTGACACTGTGTCATGGTGACCTGACACCGGGCTCACATCTCTTGCAACCCTACTGTGAACCTCCCTGTGCTCCAGAGGGAAGAATTCAGCCTGCAGGGAGGGACGTACCCTCACAACCTGGGGGCCTCGAGGCAGGAAGGCATGTGACAGATCCATCCAGGACGTGCTATAAACAAATGAGCCAATGGACAAAAAGTCAGTTAGGTCCTGGGGATAAGGATTCATACACACACGGTGGGGTTTTGTTTTGTTTTTGTGGGGGGGTTGGCGTATAAGTTCCTGAACAGTTCTCAGTGGATCCGGAGTGATCCACGTACTGAAACTAAACTGACCCTGACTCACCCTGGATTCATGTTTCTGTTGCTGTCAGCTTGCTGTCCTCTATGGGATATGAGTTGCAAAACACAATTTTATAAAAAAAATACACTGTACAGCCATCTATTTTAAACACAATGTCTATTTTTCATTGCATATTGTAAACCACTTGAGCATTTCTAAAATGATTCATTCCTTTATCTTCTAAACAAAGAGCTTGTGGCTGTGCAGGGCTGGGAATTTATGTCTAGCAAGTAAAAGGATTTCCAAGTTAGGATTGAAACAAGGATGTAAAGAGGTCACTTGAAAGCAATGTATTGCTAGAACATAATAGTGTTATTGTCTTTTAGGATAATTTACGTATGATTGGACTATACAGTCACGAACCAGTATATGCCTTCAAGACACACATGAAGTAACAAGGAAAGAAGGAATAACCCTCTTAAAGTTATCCTCACCTTTCAACTGTACCTTGGCTATTTGTGTACAGCATTTACTTGCAAGAAGTGAATACGCTCAATGACATTTTCATGATGAAACCTTTCAGTTATCACAGCTAGCAATAAGTTTCCTGAACATATAACTAAGTGGGTACATGGAAAGAAATGAAGCTAAATACTTCAATAATAACATGCCTCTTCAGAAGGCTTTCTCAGTCTTGTAATCCTAGAGAGTCTGCAGTCTCTATCCAAGTCTATACATCAACATCTTTTGAGAACTCCTGGCTCTGATTCTCCTGTTGTGCTTCCTATGAAGTTACTTAGCCATAAAAAAAAAATTTTTTTTGTTTTTCCAATGTATCACATCATTAACATGTACTGCAAATATTTTTTTTTTCCTGTCCTTCCTCAGGAACAAAGCTTCCTGTTTTTTCTACCGATGTTATTTAATAATTTTAATATTTGATTTCTTGAACTCATAGTTCCAGGTGTTCCATTTTGTTGTTTTGTCCCAGCTCCTTCATCAGTACACAAACGTTTGCAGTTTTTCACTAACCACAATGAGTGTTGTACATGGATAAGGAACAGGAAGATTAGACCTTTCTGAATGTGAAAAATCTGAATCCCATGAAAAAGGAATATGAAACCATATCAAAATTCCTGCAGAATAAAATAGAAATAATCAGGGAATCCTGAAAGAGCATGAAAGATAGAAATACAATAACACTAAAATAGATTAATTCTTCCAATGAAGCTCTACCTGGGAGACTAGTGGGCTTTGGGGATTAAGTGTGCATTGTCAAGAAGGGTTTGACTTGTTCCTTGATGAGAGGTATTAAAATAAGCAGCAGAAAGTATTTCAGCTATGCCAATAAAAAGAGAATATAGGAATAAAAAAAATGCAACAAATATTCATTGGGTATGTATTAGAGAGAGAAAACATTCTGAACATGGCATAAAAAAAGAAAACTGTCTGGGTTTTCATTTAAAATCATGATGCTGTACAGAGCAGTGAATGTGTCGAGTCACCATACTCAGAAATATTCAAAAAGCTAGTCAGTAATTGCCTTGAGCAACTTGTTCTAGGTGACCCTGTTTTGTGTAGGGGCCTTGGCATGGATGGTTTCCAGAGGTCCCTTCCAATTGTAACCATTTTGTGATTCAGAGAAGGCAGAGAATGACAGCCAGCAAAGCAAGATCTAAGCAATGATCAAAGCTGGAGAAGAAAAGAAAAAAACAGGATCTTCTCTGTCCCCGAATGCAAAAGGAACTGGCACATGAATCTGCAAATCAGATAACATGGATGTTAGCTATCTGTGTCAAGACCAGACTAGAAATGTTTGGCTGTATTACAGCAAAGATGAGTCCTAGCTTTAACAATAGGAAATGAACTTTTTGTGAAATTAGTGATTACAATTTTATCTCAGCAAGATAAAAGTGAAATGTTTTCTAGATAAAGGAAATGAAGCTGATCTCATATGACCAGAGTTCAGTCAAGACTTTGATAGAGTGCCATGTGAGGTGTCTTTAGTTAAGAACAACACAGTGATTGAAATAGAAATCACATCAAAACTGTCTAAAGAGGAGATGAGAAGAGGCATCGTCAATAGAGATTATATCAGACTTGAAAGAGGTTCATATAATGGAACAGTCTAAGAATAATATTAGTAACCAAGTTTATTGAACAAAACCTCACCCTGAAAAGGGGGTGCACTCTGATGAAATCTGCTGCTGAGAGAGGAAGCACTGTCATTATAAAAAAAGGCTGAAATATTAAATAGGAGGTAAGAAACACATGACATTGGTAAGTGACATAATGAAAATAGTAATGTAAAGCCCTGCAATTCAAGACTTACCGCCAGAAATTCTTCTTTTTCAGTTGGATATAAGGCAAAAAAATTGTACACATACTATTTTTAAAAAACCTAAGCCTTTTAACCAAAACTCAGTTATTCAAAGATCTTGTGGGATGCATCAAGCCAGGTACATCCAACAGCAACAAAGCAGTCTTCCTGCCTTTGCTGTAGGTATGCTCAGACCTTGTGTTAACTCCTGGAGATTATTGATCATCCAAACAGGAGGAACTGACACTAGATGAAGGATCATGAAAAAGAAAAACTGTCTTCCAAGTGGGGACAACATAACACTGATTTGACTTGGCAAAATGAGACTGTTGTGATTGTTTTCTAGTCACAGACGTGGATGATGAAACATCAGAGAAGAAGTAGAGAAGCAGTGCTGGCAAAGTGGCTAAAAACTGGCTGTGGATAAATTTAGGTTGGACGTGAAAGTTTGTGACCATGGGAGCAGGGAGCTTCTGCTGTTATCCTCCGAGGAAGCTATTGGAAGCAAACAACTTTAACATTTTAAACACAGGCTTGATCACTTTAGGAAAGCAATGATATGTTGTGGTTGCCTGGCTTGGCCTGGGGTGGATTAACTGGCCCAGAAAGGCCCTTCTGGTCACATGTTCTTCTATTCACATTTTTTTTTTCCCCCCTGTACGTGTCAACTAACATCTTAGTACTTCCCTTCCGCATTTCCCTCTCCAAACAAAGGTCTGGTTTCTGGTGAGCTTAAATTTTTGTAAGTGGATCCAGGGAGTTATGGACAAAGGAACTTTTTTTGGTCCGGTATATTGTTTATTTAATTTTAGCAATCTTTCCAACCTAAAATCAACAGCTCCCCTCAGCCTCTATGACTCAGTGGTAGGTGTTGATGTATTCATTCTCTCCCAAGGGAACTTTGGAGGGGAGGGAAGGGGCTGTCAAACACATTATGCTAATACCCTCTATTCAAAGATTGAGGAAAAGAGAGGTAAATACACAACAGCTGGGGTAAGACTGAACTTAGGTGAACCAGAATTTGAAAGGTTGAGGTCAGAAGAGGTTCGCCTGTGGGTGTGTGATCTTGTCCAGTTCTGCATTGCGGTGGCAGATGGGATCCTGAATCAAGGCTTTCACACAGATTCCCTTCTCCTTAATCCTCTCTGTGATCACTACCTTGCTCTCCCTGCTTTTCCCATCTCAGGTGCAAGCTCCTCAGCTTCTCCACAATTATGAATCTTTTAGTTCCATTCAAAGCCCCAGCTGTGATCTTTTTTCTTTTGCTTTTTCACTCTTCCTTCTTCTTTCTACTATGTGTAACACCTCAGGTTCATTTACTCTTCCTCTGCCACCAGCAAAGCCTCCCATTTCCCTTTGCATTCCCTTTATTTTCTCCAACTGGATTCTAGAACCACCCCACGGGACAAAGTTTCTCCTCTTTTTCTTAAGAGAAGTCCAAGATAAGCCCAGGGTCTGGACGCATCTAACACACCATCATACTCCAGTGAAGAAATCTGCAATGCAAGAGCCTGCAGCAGACAGACACACGAGACGAGGTCAGGGAAGAGTGGGACACACAGCCTGAGAGCATCAAGCTTACAAAATACATATCTGGAAAGTGTTTTGGAAGACCAAAGCCAAAAACCTCCTTTCTCTGATCATCTCTGCTGCTAGAATCACAGGAATGCCCAGACCAGTAGTGCCATATACACCTACTTTTGTCCTGATCCTTCCCAGGTGAAAGGGAAGCAATTAGCAAGGGTTGGAGTAGTGTTCAGGATTTGCCTTACCTGCTTCTCTCTTCTCCACGGCAGCCCTTGGTTTGCTTTGCAGGGGGCTTTTCCGTCTTGCTGAAGCTCTGAGCAGCGCTGGTAAATGCCCTGGTGAAGGCACATCCTTCTCTAGGCTCCAGCTGCACTTTGCCCTGGACAGTGTCTGTGTCCTGTAGGGGGCAAAAGGTGCAGCAGCTGATGTTGCCTGGTTTTTCAGAACCTCCAAAAGCCTGGGGAGAAGTAGAAAACCTCGTTTTAGTGCTCCAGAGACTGGAGACCTGGAGAAGTCCTTTGTGAGGAAATGCACACCATGACCTTCTCCTGCAGCGTTCACACAGGTTCAGCTATTTTTGGCCAAAGACAGATGCAGTCTGCATCAAACAGAGCAGAGTTCTCATCTTATTATTTCACTTCATTGGATTAAATGAGGCAATTTTCTCCAAGACAGACTCTGGTGTAGGATTAATGGTGGTTCTCACCACAGACCTCTTCCTACAGGCAGCAAGGATGACGGTGGCATGCCACAGGACAGGCAACACAGCCCTCAGATGTGTATAGACAAAAACACCATACTAGTGAGCTGGACCCTAGCCTTCACACTACTTCAGCCATTTTGAACTGCAAAAAACATCATTAAATTAGGTATGGCAACCTCAGACATACGGGGTCTTTGCAGTGTAGGCAAAGCTTGTTTTAACCCACATACCTGTTCCAGAGCCAAAGGAGGATTCTAGCTTTGAAGCAACATTATTCTCAAATGATGACTTTTTGGCTCTTTCCATTGTACGGTTGGGAGTTACTTGTAATGCTCTGCTACCACTGACCTGCCTGACCCCATGCCTGGGAGGCTGGTTTCAAGATGCGGTTTGTTTACAGCCTGAAAGTGTCCAGGCACAAAATTCAGGCTTACGTCCATGCCCCACATCCCCCTAAGCCCAAGGGGAGCAAAGTGCAAGATAAGAAAAGCGTATTTAGGGAAACATCATACTTCTTCAGAAGTCAGTAATTGTAAAGATGGCTGTAGTCATAACGTAGCGACGTTATTCCTAAAACACAGCCAAAATCCAGGGACAGTGAGAGGTGAATCACACAGTGATCATTCAGAGAGGGGGGAGCACACATATGGGAGTGAGCTATGTCCAGACCATGGATAAGAAATGACTTTAACAAAACCTGAAAAGTGTTCAGACCTGACTTATTTAGATCTATTCTGGTATACAAAATTTTCACGTAAAATTGCCTGCTTCGGGACACGTGAGAACTTCTAACAAATACAAGTCAGGAAGTAATTTTCCAAGGCAGGGCAAGGAAAGAAATACATTATCCTACAACTGTGGCCCGTTCTTCCATTTTCCTGTGCATTTCCTCACTTGAAGATAAGATTTCATAGCTTTCTGAAAGGCATGATTTTATCCAGCTTCTGGGAAAGAGAAAAGGTCAAAGAAAAGTCCTTTTCCAGACAGTTGTGATGAGCAGTGACTGGGTTAGCCTGTATGAAAACTGTTCCTATGTCTCTGTAGCCACTTGCAGTGTCCAGTCCCACATAAAAAGAAGTTCCCCTTGCCCTGCTTTCACCACAGAAGGCTGTCGCCTTTGGTGCCCTGAGCATCCCTTTGCAATCTGGATTGCAGTGCTACAGGGGACAGATGGAAAGAACAAACAAAGCTCCCCTTGGCTATTTGTGTACTATAAATAATATATTTTTAAAGCTGGAAGGGAGCCCAGAAGGCGTTTTTTGGTCTTGGCCACTGGTCCCAGGGGAGGTGATGGTTCTAGTGGGGTTTGGGGCTTAAGGGGAAGCCTCAGACAGCTCCTGCAACATGACAGGATTTTTCCAGATTTTGCTTTTCACTGGAGCAAATCATTCAAAAATATTTAAAAAGAAGGGCTTAATTCCGCTGCTTCTGGGGGTTACACCAGGGCAGCCAAAGGACACGCACCCAGCCAACAGCCCCTGAATTGTTTGGTTAGGAATTAGTGTGTGCATGCACACGTGTGGGAGGGACTGGGGGGCCACGGAGGGGTCGCTGAAACTTCAGCTTTGTTTTTTGTCAAAACAGATCGCACGTGGATGGCAAGCAGGTTTGCATGGGAGGGGCTGGGGGACACGGACAAATTACTTAGCTGGGCTCTGGCTGGGGCTGGAGATACTATTAGCTCATAAAGCAGCTAGCTTTTCCTGAAGGAAAATGAAGAAAAGAGCTACCCCTGTCTCTCCCAAGAGGACTCTGCAAACCCAGGGAAGGATACAGCCTCTCCTTGCACCTCCCAGTGGTTCCCCACTCCATCCTCCCTGCTCTTGCTTTCCTCTTCCCCTATTCAAGTCACCCTGGTTTGAAACCTCATCTTCGCCACACCAGCCGCTATCCTTTCTGCTACCCATATTCCCCTTTTCTTCCTTTCATATCATCCCTCTTCTCTTTTTCTTCTCTGTTAGCTCCTCTTTCCCTTCCCACATCTCTCAGATTTTTTTCTCTTCCCTTTGCCTCCCTTCTGCCCTTCCCTTCTCTCCTCAAATTATAGTCATGCCATGGGTTGGTATGCTCAATCCCAGCTGAACAATTGAGCTGCTCCTTACCTCTGCAAAAGGAGAAAAATCCACATTTGCCAAGACCTTCCCAAGCCCAGAGGATCGAGTACATCTACCCCCAGCATAGAAGGGCCACATGTGAGCTCTGTGCAGATTTATGCCCTACACCAAGATCAGCTGTGCTGGATCTCAGCTGGAGAATGAGGCTGAGCTATTTCAATGTGTGCCAGCTGGTGACTGTTACAAGTTCAGCTGCTTTTGCTGGAGTACTATATCCTCCTCTTCAGGTTTGGCTGATGACTTCTCTTCATAGTGCTGAGCACACAGTCCTGATTTTTTTTTTTAATTTATTTTTTAAAAGCTTGTTTCTGCATGTGCGTTCATCTATCTGGGTTGAAACGTGGTGATGTGTTGCATTTGTTGTGCTCAGAATTTACTCCAAAAATTCCAAGTTATTCCAAAACACAGAAATGCATGAAATAAGAGGTGCATTTTAAACATGCTCTTAAGGAACTCCAGGAGCAGCTATCTGTAAACGTCAACCCTCAGCTTGTCAGGGGTCCTCTGGGATAGCTTGCCATAGAGAAGAAAGGTTAATAACAAGCTGTGTTTCACTTTCTCTTCCACTCTTTCACAATGAAAACTGAAGCAAGAAGCCCTGTAAGCCTCATCAGCCTGAAACTTTCAGTGGTGAGCTGCGTACACATCTCATGTGCACGAGGAGGTGTTGCCCAGGCCAGCTGACTCCCAGTCACTGCAGGGTGACAGGGAACCCAGCCCCAAAACAAGCCCAAATCTTCAAAGGGAATTTGTCATGGCTGAAACGTCCACTGTGTTGCAGTTCTTGTACTGTTTTCTGATGCTGTTTCATGGTGTTTTTCTTACAGGTCTCGTAGGCAGGGTGTTTACCTGAGATCCTGTCCTTAAGGCTCCAGCTATCCTATAGACTCTGTGATGGATGTGCTCTCCCCATCACATGGGAATTTGTTCAACTCACTATGACTTCAACCCTGTCATCACATTATCAAGAGCTAAGTGGGTTTTGTGTACACTGATAAAACAGGGGAAGCTTCACATCTAGGTCTAGGTTATGTTTCCCCAAAAAAATACAAATAAAAGAGATGGTCTTACCCGTCTTTCCATTTACAGAAAGTCCTTGACTGAAGTTATCCTCTGAACAGGTATTTCTTGGGAGAAATCTGTTACTTGGAGCTGGTTAAAACCATACAGAAAAAGAGAAGGGAGGGCTAAGGGGAAATCTTATTGCTATCTTCTGCAACCTGAGGGGAAGATATGGAGTTAGTGGAGACAAATTCTTCTTGAAAATGCATAGCATCATAGAATGATTTGGATTGGAAGGGACATTAAATTTCATCTAATTCCAACCCCCCTGCCATGGGGAGGGCCCTCTCCCACCAGCCCAGGCTGCCCCCAGCCCCATCCAGCCTGGCCTTGGGCACCTCCAGGGATGGGGCAGCCACAGCTTCTCTGGGCAGCCTGCTCCAGGGCCTCACCACCCTCTGAGTAAAGAATTTCTTCCTTATGTCTAATCTAAATCTACCTTCTTTTAGTTTAAAACCATCGCTCCTTGTCTTTTCACTACACCCCTTGACAGAGTCCCTCCCCAGCTTCCCCATAGACCCCTTTAGGCACTGGCAGGCCGCTGTGAGGATTCCCCAGAGCCTTCCCTTCTCCAGGCTGAACAACCCCAGCTCCCTGAGCTTGTCTCCATAGGTTCTCCAGTCTTCTGAGCATCCTCGTGGCCTCCTTTGGACTCACTCTAACACATCCATGCTCTTCTTGTGTTGGGCACCATAGAGCTGAACGCAGGCTCCAGGTGGGGTCTCATGAGAGCAGAGCAGAGTGGGGCAATCCCAGCCCTTGCCCTGCTGCCCACACTGCTTTTGCTGCAGCTCAGGATAGGATTGGTTTTCTGGGCTGCAAGCCCACATTGCCGGCTCATGTTGAGGTTCTCATTCACCAGGACCTCCAGATCTTTCTCCTCAGGGCTGCTCCCAATCCATTCTCTGCCCAGCCTGTATTTGTGCTTCCGATTGCCCCAGCCCAGATGCAGAACCTTGCACTTGGCCTTGTTCAACTTCATGAGGTTTGCACACACCCACAGAGCAGCAGGAGAAGAGGTAACGATGCAAGGTGCAATAAGGGAAATTCTGATTACATATTAGGGGGAAAAAATGTATGTTTTTACCATAAGGATGACCAAACCGTGGGCTAGGATCCGGTGAGTCTGTGAAATCTGCATTCAAATCTAACTTGGCCCTGCTTTGAGCAGGGTGTTGGATAACAGAACTCCAGAGGTCTTCTCCAACCTGCATTGTTCTATAACCCTATTGACAAGTCATTAGACCATTGCTCAAGTCTGGCATATGGTCATAAACTTTCACTAATGTAGACGAAACTTCAGAGTTCAAAACAGCTTCTATGTTCTTCTCTGATTTCTGTTGTTCTTTACTTGTCCTCCTTGTCATTTACTTCTTTATTTTCCCCCCTTTGAGTGAGTTTTGGTATTTCTGTTCCTTCAGCCATCTCCTTTCATATGCTTCTCCTGCTGTTTAGTGTCCTACCTGCTGTGGCAGATGCTCTGCCTTTGCATTTTCCACATAGCTTAAATATATCCCACTGGAGATAAGGGGCTGTCAAAAACTTGAGGAATCCCAGTATATCTTACAAACTCATTCCATTTAATCCTCAGGGTTTTGTTTTGTTTTCATATGGCATTTGCTTTCCAAAGCATTGAGATATCTTGTTTATACCTTTGGTGGATTTCCAGCACTCACATCTGCGTGTAAAGGTGAAAGGAATATCTGAGCTGGAGAGTCAGAGTTTGATCTGTCAGTTATAGGTTTTCAGTGATCCAAGCTCCTGAATATCAGCAGCTGCCTTGCCAATTCATTACATTATTTCCTGTTGAATTTCCACATCAATCATGAGTCTGCCAAAGCACGAGTAAGTTCACCTTTTGTAACCTTTTGCCCTCTAAAAGGCAAGCCTTTAGCTGGGAGCTGCTGGGAATCTCATTGTCTTTATATTTTCATCAGAAGCTATTAACCTCATGTTGGATTTTGTAATTTGGACAATGGTTTGGTTTCTGCCTGCAGAGCGGCCTAGCTGTTGCTCAAGAAATCTGTCTTCAGCAAAAATGCCATATTGTGTTCATCTACTCCAGAACTGTTTCTGCCTTCCATTGGAGAAGCAGGTGGTGGTACCATACAGGACAGGTGATATAATTCATCCTTATCTCACATTGGTATTTTCCTGAACATATAGACTCAGGACTGCTTATCTTGACCCATGAAGGCTGCCCTCTGACCGATAAAAAAAAAAAAAAAAATTTGATCTTGTTGATTATTTTTCTTGGAATACCCCAAAACTTAAGGATGTCCCAAAGTGAATCATAAGAAAGTCTGTCAAATGCCTTCTCAAAATCTGTTCAGTGTGAATTTTGCCATTTGATATTTAATTTGATAGCTATTCTGAGGTCAAAAAATCTGTTTGACGTATGATCTTCCGAGGTCTAAGTGAACCTTGTCAAAACGGGGAAAAAAAAAAAAAACATCGAAGGAGCAATTTTGAACTGAGCTGAAGAACAGATTCCACACACTATAAGATCCACCACAAGAAGCCAACACAGGCATATTCTGGTCTTCATGCTACAGTATCTGTAGTTGTTTGGGTTCATGAACAGCATACCTAACTTCTGGATTAGTAAGGACTTGTTGCACTACATAAAGAAAGATGAGAAATCAAAAATATATATATAAAATGCAACTAAAAATATCTACTGAAAAAGAAGTAGCAAGAACTTTTCATAAAACAGAGGAGTACACAGTGAGGTCTGTGAAAATCCATGAAAAAGTTATGGAAATAAATGGCCACAGAAAGAAGCGAGAGAAATTTTTGTTGGATTTGCCAAGTCTTTTACCAACTAGTAATTCGAGAGAAGCCTAAACATGGAGGAAAAGTTTGGAAAATAACAAAGGCGGTGAGATTTGGAGTGTATTTTAGAAACATTAAGCTCAGGTATTCTTCAAATATCCTTTGATTCTGACAAGAAACAAGCACCTCAAACTAGCTGTCGTATTGTCACAAACCACACTTATTGATGAAAATAAAATAAAATAAAATAAAATAAAATAAAATATAAAAGAGAAGAGAAGAGAAGAGAAGAGAAGAGAAGAGAAGAGAAGAGAAGAGAAGAGAAGAGAAGAGAAGAGAAGAGAAAGAAGAGAAGAGAAGAGAAGAGAAGAGAAGAGAAGAGAAGAGAAGAGAAGAGAAGAGAAGAGAAGAGAAGAGAAGAGAAGAGAAGAGAAGAGAAGAGAAGAGAAGAGAAGAGAAGAGAAGAGAAGAGAAGAGAAGAGAAAGGAAGAAAGGAAGAAAAGAAAGAAGAAAGAAAGAAGAAAGAAAGAGAGAGAAAGCTGTCTTTCTGTCTTTCTTCCCAAATACTGTAAAGGTTTAGATTGCCACTGAATTTTTGCTCCAACTGTAGACCTTCTAAATTTAGGAGACCTCAATACAACCCGAAGTATTTCCAGAGTCAGGCAGCCCTCTGCAGTATCTGTTGAAATAGCCTTTTTTTGACCTAAGCTCAGTGCATTGACACTGAAGTAGTAGGTGTAAATACCACCCTAGATGAGTACGTTATGTGTAGTGATCTATCTTTCAATCTATCTATCTGTCTTCTATCTATGCGTCTCATGCTGATTGAGTAACCAAAGTGTCCCTTGATAGTCTGAAATTGTATGTATCAACACGATGTTCAGATATGATTTCCTTTACAGCCCCATCTTTAATTCTATTTCAATTTCTTATTTTTCTAATGTTCACTAAAAATAATACACAGCAGCATCCATTGTCCTCATACATGCATAATCTCCTGTAATTGGGTATTTCCTCCAATCCATCCTGTCAGCTCAAAAATATTGAATGAACTAGCTGTCATGATCAGTTAAGCTTTATTAAAAACTGCAACCCAATATCTTTGATGTTGGCTCACTGGGAACTGTCTGACATAATCCCACAAATTCTTTCGAAAGCACGGTCATGGGCATGCCCTGTATGTTTTCCCAAGAAGTTTAGACAGCATAGGGCTGTACTCATAAAATCACAGAAATTAGAGATGAGGAAAGGACTTGTTATTATAACATCATTTTGGACATTGATGGGCAAATTTTCAAATAATGGCAGGGCTCCAAATAGGATGCAGGTGCTCTGTCTCCTGGGATCAAGGAACCGATGAGTAAATCTCGTTCTCTCCTACACATTAATGCTAGGGCTGTTGTGGAATCAATATATTTCTTCATTGATAAATTCACTTTACAGTTGACAGCACAAAGTTCAGGCCCTACTACAGCCAGCTGGCTTGAGTTCTGATCGGCAAATCTTTTTGCTTGTTTAAGATTGTCTTCTGACTGTCATGATATTACAGTGCCAAATCCAGAGTGATATGACTTTGGAGAATCTTATTTTTCTTTTCAAAACAAAAGTGAGTCTAGCCCATTTGTTGGTGATAAAAGCTCTATAGCATTCAGCTTTCAAAAGCTGGAGGGAAAAAAAAATCCACCATTACCTCCTTTTTTCCTAAACTCATGATTTTTAAGCCAACTTGAAGAAGTGTGCCAGGGAAAGGGGAACAGAATGCCGCTTCATGACTTCTGAGCATTGGGAACCAGCAATGCAGAACATTCAGGCTTTTGTTGCTTTGCACAGAATAACTTTTTACACTCCAAACCTCACCAGTCAGCTTTACATAACAACAGCTTTTGTGCTATATGACTCACAGCATCTGATACCAAACTGCCAGGCTGCCTGACGTGTACATCTGGCTCATGCAGGTTGTTCCTACTAAATTTCAAGTTACAGGTGAGAAACAGGGAGAGAATTTCTATCCCCAGAAAATGCACAGAGAAACTTCAAAAAGTAATCAGTGGGGTCCTGAAACAGACATTTTCTTCAGACTTCACCAAGCTGGAGTAAAATGACTCAAAAGACTTGGGAGGCAGAGAAGAAGAACATTTCCATGAGGCTTTTAGATGGACGTAGAGTTAACTTTATTGTCTAATGAAGGTATCTAAAGCATTGACAATTCCACTGATGAGCAGGTAGGAAATGGTCCAGAAAGGGGTGTGAGGTGCAAGAAAGGATAAGGGGAGAGCTGAAGAAGGGGGAAAGGAAATAAGAAAACAGAGGGAAAGATTCTGGCAGTCATTAAAAGCAGAAGATCTTCCCACTGAGCTAGGCTGTAGGCAATAATGACATACTCAACAAATAATAAATAATAACAACTTCATATTCTGTACTACATGAAGCCCATATTTTGGCCCTGATCTCTGTACTCATCACGGTGACGTCAATGGGAGCTTTGCAGCTGATCAAGGAGTGTTTACAGCCTTCCTTTTTTATCCCAGCTCATACCAGCCAAGGTACATGTTTAAGACAACATCACTAAACCTGGAAGTCCGCCCTTTCCATTGAGGTTGTCAGCTCATACTCTAGAACCTGGGGGAACCTTTTGCTGACAGATCGCTACTTTTTTTTTTTTTGCCATCTTGCTCAGAAAAAAAAATGGAGGTAATTCCTTTTCCATGATGTTCAGCCATGTTTGGCTTTCTTTTGCACACTTGGCAGGAGAGCAGCTTCTCCAGAGCTTCGAGATCTCTGCTCTTATTTCCTGCATCTCTTGGTGCTTGCCAGGACTCTCTGACATGCTGGGCAACTTCTTTCACTGCAGAATATCTGTCAGATGAAGTTCTCCAAAAACTGTGAGTTGACACAGCCAACTTGTGTTTTTAATCACTGTCCTGATGAACAAATGAGCAGCGTATCTGTAGGAATCATGGAATTATCAAGTCTTTTCCTTTAAACGGTTGCCCTGTGGAAGAATTACCCCATGCTACTGCAAACAAAAAAGCAAGCCACTCCCAGCCTAAGTCCCTCATGTGCTTCATAAAGAGAGCAGGAATGTTTCAATTTTTTAGAGCTTTTTCCCCCAAAAAAGATTCCAAGAGCTGAAAGAAAGGTCTTGCATGCTGTTGACACTTCAGAGGCTGGTGGATGGTGATGGAACAGACATCAAAAATCTCCTTCTGCTTTGATAAAGAGCTTGGAGTCTCAAAGACGGTTGTCATAAGGCTGAGGACAGTTTTTGATTGCCAAGTTCATGCTAAATAAGGACTTTATCACTGTTAGGGCACTAGTGTGTTGTTAATGATGTGTGAAGGTGCCCAAAAGGTCTTGGATTAGATACTGGTTTTGTTGGACTAATCCAAGACAAATAAATAAATAAATGTGTAACTTGCAGTGAGCTCAGCAAGCAAAGGCACCGCTGACTCTTTATCAAATGTGTTCCTGTTTCTTTGTGGCTGTATTCCCGAGCTTTAGGCAGCCTTATGCTTTAGCAGAAGACAAATAATTTCATAGAAAGAAAACAGCAAAACCTCAGCCTGGGCGATACTCCAGGCCTGTAGCAACTTATTGGTCCCACATAAACCTAAGACTTCAGTCGTGACTAGTCTATAAAGAATTAGTAAACTGCTCACAAAGAGCTAGAGAGCATTATACAATCCAACAGTGCAGGAAATTAAGTGGAAATATTTATAGTGCTTTCCACTGAAGTGCTTCTTACTGTCTGCAGCACATGATCCTCCAACCCATAACTTGGACATGTTCATGATTTTTGCTGTTCATATATTCATCCTCCATAAACTGTACTGAACAAAGTCTTAAAAAGGAGTATAACCAGTTTATTAGAAATAAAAAGTCACCTGTGGGAAAGAGAAACTTTATCAAGTCAGAGAGTCAGGCTTTTAGTACTCCTTACAGCATCACTCCAGAGACCCCAGATATTTCCTACAGTAGTAGTTTCCAGTGATTTTTTATTTGCAGAACTCCAGACACTTCCAGGAAACGGGCCATCCCGATTGAGTGGTCTGAAGCTTTCTGACAATGCGTTAGCACCTCTTGACCTCTTGGCTATCTTGCACGTATGTCTTTCGTGTATTCCAAGGATTTCCAGATATCTGTCAACTACAGCTTGGAAACCACCTTCATAAAGGAAGAGTCCTGTTCTATGTCTGGACATCATTTGTCCAAAACTTCTCTGTAACTACTGTAACAAATATAGCAATAAGAAACACTGCTCCCCTATCCAAAGGGTGAATATTTCATTGACAGACAGTATTGGGACTCAATACTGGCTGACAGCTTGAAAATACAAGCCTGATACATGGGTGAAATTTGTACCTCGTGAAAAGTTATTGCTATTATCATTCATGACAGAACTGTGCACTATCTATGTCTATTGTGAGTTTGCATTCAAAAAATGTTGCCTTGGCAAAAAAGTCATCTCCTTTTACTTCATACATTTCCAAAAAAGGCCATGATTTGCAGGCAGACAGCAGTCCCCACTAGTTTGAGAGCAGGTGGAAGTCATCTAATACAAAGCCACCAGAAATCAGTAGCACTGGGAACATGCCACAACTTTGAGGCAGAATGGAAAATGATGACATTAAGTCAGAAATGAGAGGGGAGAGGGAGGAGATGAGATGCTCTTCATATAAAAGTGGGAGTCTTTCATGTACAAAGAGTAGTTCCCAACTTCCAGGAGGCCACAGCACCAGCTCCAAGCAAAACCTACCAGGTTGCTGGATGACTTATGCTTTTTTTTTTTTTTTTTTTTAATACAAGTGAAAAAGATTTACATGCCATGTAACATGAGACAATTTGTGTGTGTCTGTGTGTTTTTCCTCCTAAGTCGGTGTGTTTTTAGGCAAAATAGCATTCATGAACACATTTGGCAAGTTGAGACATTAAAAAAAAATAAAATAAAAAATAAAAAGAGAAAGACCCAAACTCTGATATTTTGGCATTCCATCAAATCCCATTAAAAAGAGAGAAAAACCCACCCTAATATCTTTTTCATAATCCAAAATGCAGGGACATGTTTTAGTCATTTATGGCTTATGGGCTCAGAACTCCCACAACTGCTTTGAATTACGAAGAGTTTTTGGTCCCATTTTCCCAGATTTCATCCTGTTACAAATGCTTGTTTTCTTCTTCCTTCCCTCCTTTTTCAATAACATAACATATGGATTTATGTGCAGATTTAATCAGTTCAGCACTGTTCCCATTCTTACTCTTTTCCCCATCGAATGCAGGTGACAGTGAGTGGGTTTCACAGCAAATGTCAGGACTCACCTTAGAAAGAATGGCCTCTTACTTGCCACGTATTTTGTTATGAGTTGACATGTTCTAGATGTTGGATCTGCCATGTAAATTATGCCAGGCAGGGCCATTCAGAAAATCAAATTTGTTACCTTTCTAGACCATCCTGATCTTCAAACCTGTAAATGAATGCGTGGACTGTTTTACTCTGGTGAGACACTGGATAACCCCAGGAAGTGCAGGACTCTCAACCTGCCTGGACAGAAGCCAGCTCATAAAAATATAAATATGGCCATAGATTAGAGAAGTCCATCTAGCCTTTTATCCTGTTTCCAGCAGTGGTCTTCGTGGATACTCAGCACAGCATAAGGACACGGCATGTACAGATTGAGCTTTCTTTTTCTCTCTTCTCCAAGCTTCTGGCTGTCATTATATCCAGACCTTCTTGCAACTTCTTGATGGCTCAGTTCTGCGCTCTCTGATGTCCACAGGAGTTCTGCTCTGTATTTCAGCATCTGGTTCTGCTAAAAGAGAAAGAGAAGCATGGAGAGAGCAAAATTTAGTAGGAGAATATTTTTTTAGGTAGAAGTGATGTTTTTTGTTTTGTTTTGTTTTCTGTCGCTGATGTAAAGGCATCCTCTGAAGTTTGAAAAAATGTTGAGTCACATGTCAACATTGAAGCTGTGATTGTCTCCACAGAAAATTTCTACTACATTAAAGAAAAGGCTACTATTGAAATAAATATGCCCAAATCAGTCAAATATTTGGGTTTATGAAAGCATAAGAGTAGGTTTAAATCAGCTGTGTCCACACTGTCAGTGAGATGTACAAGGTAGCCCAACATAAAAAGGATGGAGAGGGACTCTTTACTGAGGTAGATAATGACACGACAAAGGGGAATGGTCTTAACCTAAAAGAGGATAGATTTAGATTAGACATTAGGGAGAAATTCTTCATTGTAAAGGTAGTGAGGCACTGGAACAGGTTGCCCAGAGAGGCTGTGGATATCCCATTCCTGGAGGTGTTCAAGGCAAGGTTGGATGGGGCCTTGGCCACCCTGATCTAGTGGGTGGCACCCCTGCCATAGTTGGATGGGGATGGAACTAGGTGGCCTTTAAGGTCCCTTCCAAACCAAGCTGTTCTATGATTCTATGATTTTATGATTCTATGATTCTGTGATCTTATTCCACTGAAATATAACACAAAGATCTCCCATTACTGTGTAACAGATGGGAATTAATGGCATAGATGAATGGCAGATTTTCCTTTTTGTGAGAGTGGCTTGGGGACTGGCAATGCAGAAATTCAGCTTAAACCTTGCAGAAATTAAATTTAAGCCTTCCTTTGTCATGTTTGTGTAGTTAAAAACACTCTCTGCCTCCTGCAGCAAAAACCTGGTGTCCTTTCTCCCTGGAGGCTGCTCCTCCTATTGACTTTATCCCAGCTGTCCCATCTTTACATGAAGGGAAAAGTCTCAGAGCAAACTCTCAAAGGACAACCTGACTGTTTTTTCCTGGGTCATTCAAAGGGAGCTCCCTGCAGAGCAATGACACAAGGGTTCAGCACAGTTGATTGGTATGAGGATGTCCAGCCACAGCCTGAGTCCAGTGGGGAAACTGAAGAGAGCTTGTTAGGACACTGAATGGATTAAAATAAGATAGATAACTTTTTTACTGGTTTTGTTGTTGTTGTTGTGGTTAAAATTTTACATCCAGAAATCTTAACCATCAACAGAGCACTCCTCCTACCAGCTACAAACAAGGACAAGTTCATAGAAAATGTCACTAATTTTTCCCTTTTTTATTAAGAAAACAATTCAGCGAGTTTTGAGTAAGTTTTACCCCTCTGCAAAAGAGATAACTTCAGCAGAAATGGGACCGTTAGAATCTTAGTAAAACAGAGACAGCATCATAAGTTTTTTGCCACAATATTTTTCAGGGACTTAATAAGGATCAGAGGACAAAACCCTACATATTTTCTGAACTAAGAGCAGCAAGAGCAGATATCTGTCACTGAAATGGTGTATTTCCACTGCTCCTAGAAGATCATATTATATTATTGCCAGTTATTATTAATTATTACAGGTCTCTTATTAATTGTCTATTATTATTGTCATTATCATTATCATTGTCGGTATCATTATTGACAGTACTGCTGAGCCTAGCCGTGAGTAGGAAGTGATTTTGTGCACATTGGCAGTTAAAAATGGTTGGCAAAAAATCAGAAAGGAAAGAACTGCTACAATACATACAGAAAAAAAAAAAAGCACATAACAGATATGTGCTCTGCTGTCCACTGCATGATGGGGTACTGTGTCCAGTTCCAGGTTCCCATCCAGAAATTGTGAAACCAGAGGAGTTTGGTGGACTGTCACGGAGACATTCAAGGGGCAGGAACTTGTGAAATGTGAGGAGAGGCTGAGGGAGCTGTTTTTTTTCACTCTGGAGAAGAGATACTAAAAAGGGGATCTAACATTTTTCATGAAATACCTAAATGAGACTCTAAGAAAGGATGAGCCAGGAGCTTCTTAGAAGTGCACTGCAAATGATAAGAGGCAATGAACATCAAGAAGGGAAAAGTTTCATGATGCACATAGTAAAGTATTGAGAAAAGTATCAGGAGAGCTTATGGATCCCTGTGTCACCAATACTCAAACTAACTGGACAAGGGGCTGAACAACCACCACTGAAAAGGCATGACTGGCTGTGACAGATACCTGTCCAATAGATTGATGGATACCTTTGGTGTCCACCAACTCATGGATGACACGAAGTAATGAAAAGTAGATTCTTATGCATTCCTTCTCACAGAGCAAAAAATAATAGAGTGAAAATCTTACAAAATTTTAAAACACAGAAAAGAAAAATTTTTGCATAAGCTGCATAATTTTCCTGTTGAGCACTTTTTCACATGACTTTGTTATGGTTGTAGGTATGAATCACTTTTTCAAAATGGACAGACGAAATTTTGGAGACAGAGCCATCGGTGGCTGTTGAATATATTTCTTTGGAGTACAATGTCCCTAACTCACTAGCAACCAAAAGCTGGAAACTGGTGGCTAGGAAGAGGGTCACTCTTGTCCTGGTCCTCCATTTTTTGCAAAAAAAAAAAAAAAAAAAAAAATCTTTCTGTCAAAGATAGGAAACTAGACTAGTTGAACGTGCGGCCTGAGCCAGGATGGCCCTTCTTGCATCCTTATGAGATGGCAATTGGAAATGCAGGATGAGATCCTCAGCTGGTTTGTATTGATGGAGCTCTGTGGATTTCCCTGGCTCTGGGCCACTTTACACCAGCCAAAGATCTGTCCTGCAGAGTTTGGATCCTTGTAACTAAGCGTTTCCCTGTAGTTTATGATGATGAAACAATAGCAAAGTGCCCATCTGTTGCTATCAAATCATAGGCCAACATATTTTCCGCAGTCATATGTTAGTGCCTGAATGGCCATGACAGATTTACTACAGTTTTAACATAATAAACTTGGGGTTATGTTTTAGTAGCTCTCTGCCTAGTTAGTGGAGTGGAGCTGTAATAGGCACAGCATGCTACACCAGGACTAGGTCTCATGACTCAGTAACGTGTTTTATTGCTCCTTTAGTTCCTGCTGAACAGGTTTTTGTTGGACTAGCCCAAGTTTTTGACCAGGTGAAGGCAAAATC
This sequence comes from Anser anser, assembly GCF_964211835.1. NCBI lineage: Eukaryota > Metazoa > Chordata > Aves > Anseriformes > Anatidae > Anser > Anser anser. The sequence continues at coordinate 77,869,377 of NC_139724.1, forward strand.
CATCAAGAAACAGTTATTTTTCTGTGATGTTTACAGGGCTTAAAATAATGGATGTGGGTTTCATCTCATGGGGTTGTATGGCCAGTTGCCAAAGCTCCCATGTAGTGCTGGGATCCTGTGAGCAATGCAGGCTTCAGGTATGATCCATATTTGCCTGGGAGGTCCCCCAGGTGGTGTTGGATGTATGATGAGCAGGTTGAAGCTCACTTGTACCAGGGGGAGAAACCAGCAAGGAAAACATAGTGGATTTGCAGGTTGAGCATGGTCAGTTCAAGCTTCCTTCACTAGCTGGTATTGGTTGGACTCTTCACCATGGCATGAAGTGTTCTCATGCTCCGCAGGGTGCTGCTAGTACACGGTCATCCAAGGCTCCACTATCCTTTTTCCCTGTGTGGTGGAGAGGCTCCCAACACCAAAGCCAAGTCCTAGCTTCCTTGTCCTGTTCTGTAATCATACAAGGGACTAATTATCTGCGGTCTGTTCCCTTGGATATGAGCTTACACCAGACCCATGTGAGTCTGAGGTCTGAGTTACTCATAGAAAGCCCATGGGAATGTTAGTGTGACTTAAGGGGAAAATATAAACTAGCTTCAGTGGATCACCCTAACTCTTTACTCAGGAAAGGCTTTAAAGACATTCAGTGAATTTGTTCCGAAGCCATGCCTTTAATTAATTTGGAAAACTGCATGTATCAGTGCACTTAAACCTTAGTCTGAGTAAATGCATCAATTTGTTGCTATTGTTTAGAGGTCCACCCAAAGAGCCCACACAGATAGTGTTGTTCTTCTGTTGTTTTGTTTTCATGCATAATCTTTGTACCAGGTGACTAGGTTGAGTGGTGCTGTCCAACGCCTGCTTCATGCTTAATCTTGCATTTGGACAGGAGACAAACTGTAAAGCCCACATGAATAAAATTGTAATGACTTTCACTGTGATTTCTCACAATTTCCAGACTGCTGCTTCCATCAGAGTAGGGTTTGCTTTACTCAAGGGCACACAAAATCAGAGTGAGCACAAATCCCCTTGCACCAATTTCCTAGTTCCAACACCACCTCTCCAGAAATGCCATTTATCTGCACTGAATCCAGCCATGCACCAATTTCCTAGTTCCAACATCACCTCTCCAGAAATGCCATTTATCTGCACTGAATCCAGCCATTCACCACGGCTGGACTTATTTTTCTGCTGATATTTACAGCTGGGCAAAGAGGAGCTCACACAACCTTTGGCCCACACAATGGTGTTTTGGGCGGCTGTTCTCTGCTCCAAAGCCACCAGACTCTCTTTGATGAGTGATTTATGTCCAGGAACTTATGAAAAAGATTACCACATGCAAATGTTAACTAACCTCGATTACAGGGAAGGAAAAATTAAACCACGCTGGCCATTAAGTCTTTTCTAAAGAAAATAGTTTTAATCATGAACAGAGGTGGTTTCCAAGAGCCAACTCTCCACACCAGGTTCTGCAGTGTGGCCTGGATGCAGTAAGAATAACAGATGCGGTCATCTTCTCTCAGCCCTTTGAGAACAACCGTACCAGCCCTGTCACACCGATATGATGTTACCAGCAAGGCTAGGGATATGAGGATGTTATCTCTGACCGGCCCGTGAGAGTCAGGGTGGGGAACATTTTCCCATTGCCTTCAATCTGGGCAAGGATACACAGGAGAATGGTGTTAACTGACATTTAGGTGACTTCATTTGATGTATATTTTTCACATTGTCCATGCCTAATGTCGGTATGTTGACATTATTTATTCCAGGCTGGAGTTCATGTTCTCTGTTCTTTCTCATGGCCATTGATTAGGAAACAGAATCTTATCACTTGAGCAGGAGAAATTCCAACCACCTTGCAAAACACAGTTAATAGCATTGGGCCCATTTTACAGGTGAGGAAGCTGAAGCATAGAGAGGAGAAATGACTCATGCAATGGTTTCTTAGCAGACCTGCAACATATGTACACCTTTCCTTCTCTAATAGCCCACAGAGTGGATTTGGAAAAAAAGTAAAAATAAAAGAAGAAAAAAAAAAAGAAAAGAAAGAAAGAAAGAAAAGACTTTCCTTACAATGAAATGCAGCTGCCTCTGGGGTGGGGCCCAAGAGTTCTTTGTAATCAATACATACATATTACAAACATCTGTCCCCTAAACTCAGAGCCCTTTCCTGTAAGATTAACATAACACTCAGCAGTTACAGCAAGTTGTCAAAATCTACAACTAATCATCCAGATGACTACAAGAGCTTTTACAGCTCTTTGTGGCAGTGGGGTTCAGCAAGCAGGGATGAAGGTTCATGGGAATGTGGACACACAAAATGTAGTTCTTGTCATGAGGGCTTGGGTGATTCAATTTTTCTCATCATGTCTCAGCATCTTGCTCATTTGTGGGAAATAGGTGCAGGGACTGACTTTCACAGTCCCTGAAAATGTTTGAGATACTGAAATATTTTCTGCACTTGAAGAAGAGGGAAAGAAAAGAAAATCTCCAAATTGATCTTGAACAGCAAACCAGTGGTGAAAGTGAATTTGAGTCAGTAATTTCAATTTAATAATTAGGAAACATCCTGTTGCACTTTAGCCCACCAGGTATGGTTTCTGCACTATTAGTTTACATTCTAAAACAAAAAGACACTTGCAACCAGAGAAATAACATTTATCTTTTTCTTGAAATGGAAAATATTTATATTTTTCAAGTAATGCTCATGTTGAATCTTTGTCAAATCCAACACTTTGTGGGAAAACAGTATTGATATAGACAAACCAGTACTTTTCAACCAAAAATAATAACATAAATACCCGACAACTCTCAAAATTCATTCATGGCTATAGAAAGTAAATTACCAGAGCTATGAGTATTTTCTACTTTTACAGCCATGCAGTGTGTGTTTGAAGCAATGTGCGTGAGGTTGGCTGTGTTTGTATGTGACTTTTTGCCCTGTAATTTTAAATCTTCAGCCCTCAGACCTTCAAAAATCTTTTCAATAGATGTGGGGACAGAGGTGTCAAAGGCGTTGTTTCACCTGGGGTTTATGAAAACAGACACCGAGGGAAAGGCTGTGTTGTGACCTCAACCACGATTTCAGATGCTGAAGAATCTACACCAGACACATTATGAGGGCTCCAACTACAGTCATCTTCTGGGGGACTTTGCACCTTACTAAACATTGCTGTCAAACAGCCAATGAATATACTTTCAGAGGAGACCTTATTTCCTTCTAATGGTCCCAGCAGCCCTGGTTTTCCACCTGCTCTACTGGAAGGAGCCTGGGAGGAGCCATCAGACCTATAGCAAGCTGTGCTGCAGCATGACTTGGAAATCCTGGGGAAGAGGCTCTGACAGCAAATTTAAATAAATACATATAAGTTTGCTTTCTCACATTGTAATCACTGGGTTAACCCAAATCTGTAGGGACTGGGAGATATGGATGTCTGACTCAAGGCGGGGATCCCAGCGTTCCCACAGAGAGCTCAGCCCATCACGCCCACCAGGGCTGCCAAGCAGTCATATGCACCAGAGATGGGCAGGAAGCTGTCTGTCCTGTGGTCAGGGCGCTCCAGAGACAATTCTTTCAAAGCTACATAGGCACTGCCTAAAACCAGCCTTTCTTCTATAAAAAGAACAACATAAAACTTGGATAGGAGCACACAGACTTTGGGGAGTTTTGGGCCTGGATCCATCGGTAATAAATTCATAAGACATGCAGCTCACCCTGTGACTCCCTTTCACTGATTCACTAGGAACTGCAAACAGAATCTGGAGTTTTGGGTTGCCTTTCCTACAGAAGAGAGATGTACATTCCCATTTTTGTTTAGTGTAGGAAGTGTGTGTGTACTTGAACATAGTTAAACTATTGAAGTGCTTCTTGAATATGCAGCCAAATGCTTCGTAAGGACCAAGCTGTCAGAAACAAACCATCAGCTGCCTGCACATTTTCTGTTGTCATTGTTGGTTCTAATTGTGGGTTTTTTTCCTTTTTTTTTTTTTTTTTTCTCCAGCGTGGAAAATTCCCATGTAATAGAACAAAGATAAAATCAATCTGGTGATACAAGATATTAGTAGTACCCTATGGAAATGATCCTAAGAACTTGAGAGTTTATTAAAAGAGGTCCTTGTATAATTGTTAATGAGGTTACAGTTCTCTATTAGAACTAAGGAAATTCAGGAGGTGACCTGCTCACAGCCAGCTCTAAAACACTTGTGTACATTCCCCTCTGTTATAAATGAAGAGACCAGCTGCCCCCTATGGCAGTTTATCCCACCCTAAACCAGGATTGTTCAGGTATGGTGACGCATCTGCCAAAGCTGCCTCTCCTAGAGAATGGAGGGAACCTTGAACAGCAGATTTAACTGGACTTTGAACTTTTAGAGATGATGTTAGGGCAGAATAATTTCATCTAAGTGGCTAAAAATGAAAGCAAGGCTCTGGTGGGCTGTTCTCAATCCACCTCTGCCTGCTTTCCTGAACTGATGGATTGCCATGGGAGCTGGGCATCTGTACACTGTAAATGTCCACAAAGGGCTTTGCCTCATCCCTTAATTGTGCAAATACCTTTTGGAAATCCAGGTTTCCCTTTCCTTGGACTTCAGGTCTGCAAGGGAGATAATGTGGTTCTTCTGTCTCCTGGAGGTGCTAGAAGGCAAAAGATGCCAAGTACTGTGAGATGCTTGTGTAACCAGTCACAGAAGTGCAGATTCATATCCAGTGTGAAATCTCTGCAGGTATTTCTGATTTTTGTTTGTTTTTTTTCCTCTCTGAACATTTTGTACACATTACCCACCTTGGGAAATACTGGCAATAGTCATCATCATCACAACTTTGTTTATCTTTCCCATAGCTTCCTAGGAGACTAACAGGTTTTCAGAAAGAAAAATAAAAAAATGTATATAACAGGGATTTTGGAAAATAGGTACAATATTTTGGAAAAAAAAAAAAAAGTAAAGATTTTGTTTTCCAATCAGCAGTTCTAATGTAATCCTACAGATGTTCATACATACTATAAGACCAATTGTTTTCTATTTGTTTCTCTAGGGGTTTTCTTTTAGCCACAAATGGGAACCATTTCACATTACAGAAGTTGAAGGCTGTTCTCTACTATCACCATACTTCGTATATTTCCCACTAACAGGACATAAATAATTCCAGCGAAAAAGCACGTTAAGAGGAACATGATTGCCAGAGGATGCTGCTTCCCTCCCTGGTTATAATTATGAGGATGTGTGGTTTTGCTTAAATGGGAAAACAAATAGATTTCCCCAGCCTTTCCCTTCCCCTCCATCTGAGTAGACACTGCCTTTATCATAAGCTAAAAGAGAAATATTTATAGGAAAGCCTTGTTAAAGTGCTGGCACAGTATTACTGCCTCTGGCTGAGCCGTAAACTCACTTGGGGGAAAAAAAATCACCCTGTGAAGGATGCCAGCAGAAAGCCAGTGTGTTGTTTAACTGCCAGGCTTGAACAATGCATGGGTCTTGCCTCAGATCTCCAGCCCTGCCTGGATTTCCCCTGTCAACAAGTCATTTAGGGCCAGATGGTTCGTGCTTAGGGCTATCTTGGGCAGAGCTGATCCCACCCTTGGGGGAGAGCAAGGGATCCGATGGCCATGGAGGCTCCCATCCTACTGTTTTCCATGTTAGATTGATTTCCCAAGAGGGTCAAGCGGGGCATGGGAAGGCGGAGAGCTGAAGACACAAAGACATGCTAAATGCTCCCTGGAAGCCTCGATGTTGTGTTGTTCTCAGGGGGAATGGCCATGCAGGCAGTCCACTCCGGCGCTCACACATGGCTCTTTTCCTTGATGGCCCAGACTAAAATCCCACGTTGCCATATAAACCTGCAACTTTGCATCCTGTTTCCAGTGAACATGGAGAACATCTGGAGCAAGCTCGGGCCCTCAGCAGCAGAGTAGAGGAAGAAGTTCCACACTGTGAAGGCATCTGCAGATGAACAATGTCAAATGCACAATGCTACTACCCCACAACTGGGAGCCCTAAGCAGCTGATGCACATCCCACTGCCTGCCAGCTCCTCATGGGCTGCATGGAGCAGAAGCCTCTGCACCATGCTGCAGGTGGAAAGCAGCTAGTCTTGCAATGCCTGGAGGAATGTTACTCCACCAGCATCCAAGCATCTTGTCCCAGGCCTTCAAGGGTTGGTCTGGAGCTGCTCTGGCAGCCCAACTTTCATATAATGGGCCATGAGTTGGCATAAAGAGACTCCTAAGAAGCCCAACCCCATCTCCAGAGCAGGAGGCTGAAATAAACGACAATCCCCAGTGGACAGAAAACTCAGCGGTTCTTAAGCCAATGGTGCTGATAAGAAACATTTTTAAATGCACATACATGTTTTCACTGAGTGCTGGAGGCATTGGTAGGGACAGGAGCAGTCATTCCAGGCATATGTTTAGTCTCTTTGCTGTTCTATTTTCTCCTTTTCCCCAGAGAAAAGATCAGAAAGGTTTTCTGTTGCTGTAATGCCTTCCCTTCATCACCACTCCAATAAATCTGAGCAGGGAGCCACACGCTTCACATACCGGGAAATTTCTCTGCAGCCAAGGAGCAAGCACAGATTGTCACTGGCTGGGCAATGTAGCAAGGACCTCTGTGGTCTTCTCGGTGAGGACCACTCTCTGGCTGTACCCATAAACAGCAGTTCTTTAGAAGAATGCTATGGAAAAAAAAAAAAAAGCCAACTGACCAAGTATGGGCTCAGCTCTTCATGCAGACTCAGCAGTAGATCCTCTTTCAATTTAAGGATTGTTGTGATTTAACTGACCCACCAACCAAGAATGTACATTTTATCTAGAGTTTTTTATTATTATTATTATTTTTATCTGGAAAGTACAAGACAGCTTCCTAAGGAAGTTCTTTTGCTCAGGAGAAACTGAGGCACAGAGAGCTGGCTTCTCCACGTTCCTTTCAGCAGGCCAGAGCTGGAATAACAAGTCATTCTTCTGAGTCCAATCCAATTTTCCAAATCCAATGCAAACAGCCAGCACAAAGCCTGCATAAGCACTTCTAGGATTAGGCCAGGAATGCCAACCAAATCCTCTGCTAATCTTCACCGTAAAGTTCATGAAATCAGGCTTCCTCTTGAAATGTTTCTTGCATCCAGCTGTGTCAGAAACACCTTCCAGAAAATTAAACTCTCCAGGCTGGAGATTCACTCTCAGGCAAAGCCAATCCATCCGTATGGAGGGAGATTTCAATGTAAAATTGGTCTTCTGGCCATTCTCTGCATGGAAATGAAGTTTGCCCGTAGACAAGTGACGGAGGGCCACAGTTCTCCTCTCAGAAGCTGCTCAGCATCACTGCCAGCTTCATTGCAAAACCAGGTAATGAAAGCCTCTGAATTCAAAGAAATGGAATATATAAAAATCAGCTTAAATTTTTTTGGTCTATAAAAATGACAGGTTTGGTCAGGAGCTTACAACTACATCTCCATCTCCATATTTATACCATACGAGCCTGTGTTTACATGGAGTTGGCAGTCAAGCCCCGTGATGCACTCACAGCACGAGATAGATGATGTAGCCCTATAGGAGCAGGGGGCCTGCCACAGCCCAGAGAGCTGCTCAGCCACGGATTAATGGAGAAGGCACTTAGTCATTTTGTCTGGGCTGGCCTGTACAAATTTGTGATTTTTGAATTTATGGCCCATGATTCTGCATTTACACAAGACCGTTCTGTAGACCTGCAGGTTAGTGAGAAAACAGTCCCATATCTACGACCAGGTATCCCTGACAAGAGAAGGCAGGGAATTCGATTATAATGATACTGATGATGTGCCTGGTGGATGTCACCATCAGTCCTGGCTTCTTACCCCATTCCCTGTCCTCGTTAAAATCTGCAGAGCCATTCCTTTGTTTTCTTCCCCGGCCCATGGGGTCGGGTCCCGTGGGCTGCTCAATGCCCCGTAGATCTTGCAGTGTGTCCCCATGTGTGCCTCCACCAGATCTTAATGAGCATTTCAGATGTTCTGATGCTGCTGCCAATGAGACTGCCGTGCAGCCGGTGCCCCTGGGAGTCCGGGCTTGCCAGAGCAGTAGCTTGTGTGAACCTTCCTATTGTTCAAGCTCAGTGTTAGTGTGGCCATTGGTACTTATCAGTGGCTGCTGTTTTCCATTACAGCCTGCTCAAACATGAGCTGGATACGAGCACTGGGCTACAAGCCGGGCTCCTAGGCCTCCAGAGCTCTGCCGAAGGTCTGAATTGCTTCCAGCTCCTTCTTAGAAGTCGCTCTGTATTCAGCAGAGAATCACACTCTTGGGCTCTTCACTTCTCAACCTGTTTCTTGCCAGCAAGTTCAAATCAACCCTATAGTTGTTCTTGTTCCACTAGAGCTGAGAGGATTTTCCCAGATGCTTGTGAATTGCTCGGAGCACATCAACAGGCACAGAAGGTTTTTCAGGCCAGAAAATACGTACTAGCTCAATCTCTCCAAAGGCTCAGAAATTGATATTGCACATGGACGGGAAAGTACAGTTTTAATTTCAAGAATACCTTGCATTCCTAGAGCATCCTCCTTCCTGGGACTGGAAAAGATTTCATTGCTCTTAACCATCCCAGCTTAGCAGTTGGTAAGCCTTCCTTCAGAGACAGGTGTGCAGACAGGTTACAGGCCTCTTATATTCCCTTTTCTGCATTAATGAGTGCCCTGAAACACAAGTACTGCACAAAGAGAAATACAGTCATGATGAGGTCTTCAGTGGCATCCCTTTTATTCAGCATTTAGAAACATTGCAGAGGAGAATGGGGGCATTGCTCAGCCGGTGGAAAAAGAGCTGGGAGATCTGAGTGCAAGTCCTAACAACCCTCCAGCCTCTCTTATCATCTTAGACACATTTCTTTGACCCAGACATCCTCAGCACAATTCCTCTAAGACACAGTAACTAAAGATTTTTGGGACCACTTTTAGGCTTTCATTAGTGCCTTGCTGGTGGGAAACACACCAGAACCTGGGCAGAACTTTAGTTGAGTTTTACTTTCTGTAACTCTTCCTTCCCTATCTGTAAAACAGAGAGAATAGCATTTCAAACTTGGACTAAAAAAAGCAGAGCTCCTTGTGAGTATGGGCTGCATCTTACTCTTGGCTCTGGCTTTCAGAAAGGTAGTAAGAGAGAATCCTTTCGAGGAGATCTGACGGCGTTAGTAGATGAGATACTGAAAGAAAGTAGTTTATTCCAACTCAAGAGAAGAGGATGATAAGACAATAAGATTTCTGTCCCACTCCATATTCTGCACATGCAGCAGCTGATCCCCAAATCAGAAGCCTTTTGATAAAGCCTATACTTCCCAGTAAGGTCTAACTAGACAGCACTGTAGCCCCTGTATCCACTGGGTCTCCATTGGTCCCTTGTGCAGGAAATACTAAACGCATGGACCTCAGTGAAATTTATTTCGCTGCCTTGAGAGTGCAGCTCGATTTATCCACAGAACAGATTTGGCTTAAAAAATGTCCCCCCCATGAACTCACTCCATCAGCAGGTGTTTACAGAGGTGCTCTGAACTTGATAACAGGAGTTCAGTTCAGAAAGGTGCAGTCCCCCACTGTTGCCCCATGCTGTCCATAAAAGAAGATATCTTTATGCTTAAAATTCCACAGTTTTTCTGAAAAGCAGTGAGAGGAGCTGTAGCTGAATTGCTAGAAAAGTGGATCAGCTGAGCACCAACCCAAAAGAGAGATTTGTTTCTATTTTTATTGTGCGGAACAAATAATATTGCATTTTTATTTCAGAGCAACTCTGAATGTTTTGTTTCACTCCAAGGTGCTTTGTTTTGTTTTCAGCTTATTTAATCCTTGAAAAAAAATGTTTAAATTCCATGCTGAGACAAGGAATCGTTTTGAAATAGAGAATTCCAAATGCTTCATTATTATTATTATTATTAAAAAAAAAAAATAGTCCTCAGCACTGTCTTACTCCCAGAGGAAACAATTCCCTGAATTTCTGTATCATTTTAGTTCTATTACCTCTGGAAAAAAAAAAAAAAAAAAAAGACACAGCTCTCACTGCAAGTCACTGGAAGAATTAACACCAGATGTGGCTGTATCCCGAAGCAAGTTACTTTCGGGTTGCCATTAAAAAAGCACCTTCTTTCCTGGAATTATTTTATCTCTGAGTACACAATATCCCCTTCAACCCAAAGGCTAAGAAATCATTGTTAAAGGGGGCAAAAATAGGATACAAAGACTTTTCTTTCATAACCCTCAAAGACATACCTGGAAGTTTGGAAGGCAAAGTCCAGTAAGTAGAGGTGGGTCTAGAAGAACGTGTCAGGGCAAGGCAAATAATGGAGCTGGAAGATGAACCACCACAGTATTTGTGCTTAGACAGCCTACAGTTCATCCTTACATTTGTATTTAAAGACCGATCCAAAATTATTTAACGTGAGAGACAAGCGGTGCAAAACGTTTGTATTGCATCATAGGGCTGTGCATCTTGCAATTGTTCAGTGAGGGCACCGTACTGAAATGGGGTCTGTAAAGAGTAGACATGGGGTGATCCTGTCCAGTTCTTTCCCTCAGCTTCAACAGATATTGGGAAACTCAGCTGCAGGCTTCATGAAAAAGAAACCCCCTGCTCCAGAAAGGAGGAGGAAACTCCCTGGGGACATGGCGTTTGGACACCCAGCACATTCATCTAGTGCCACAGCTGGAAGGTTGCTCTCCTGTTGCTGGCTGCTGCTCCAAACCCAGGTGCTGGCATCCCTCTGTGGGGTGGAAGCAATCAACTTAAAATGGCACAGGAGCCTGGAGAGGAAACCATGACTCCTCCATCCAGCTTCCTGCAGGAGCTTGTCACTGTTTCTCCTTTGGAAAAGGGACATCTGCAGCGGCTGCGTTCCCATTTCCAAAGAGGTGGGAGCTGGGCCATGTGATCCCTTGGGAAAGCAGCCAAAGGCTTGTGTTTTAGGCAGTCTAGGCCCGTTTAAAATCAATATTTGTATGTGCACTTGATGCACTTTTTTGTGGGGAAATAAAGACAAAGCAACTTTTTCATATACGTACAAGGTGCATTCAAAGGGCTCCCTCCTGTCATTAGCACACCTCTGCACTGTGCTCTTCGTGTCCTCAGCAAAGCCTTGTGCTCTCCTCCGTAACCCCTTTCCCGTCCCTGTTTAGCACAAAACAAACCTCACCGCTGCCCAGCCCTCCCGTTCATCTCCCCTACATCTGGAAGCCATCTGGGTCACACTGCTGAGCTTCCCCAGCTCCCCCTTCCCGCTGCACAGGCAGCCTGGGAGGAGAAGCTCCGCAGCCACAGCAGCCTCGCGTGTGCCCCGACCTCCCTGGCTCTGCCTCTGCAAGGCTGCACCAGCATTTCCCACGCTCCTTCAGCAAACGATGGTGGGCTGACGGGGCTTGAGACTCTGCCCAGATCCTCTGAGGTCTGTTTCCTTCACTGTCATCCTCTATATATACCCGCTTCTGCAACGGTGGGCTGCAGGCTTACGGACTTTTGGATAGAAGGCTACAAGTGAGGCAGTTCTGAGTTGGATGAAATGTTGATATACAATATCCTGTCTCCGGCTCTGGCCAACAGCAGATCCTTCAGCAAGAATGCAAAAAGTGGGCAAACACATAGTAATACTTCTCCAGAACACTCTTCCAGCCACCAGTCCATTTTGGCTTGGACTTTCTTGAGCCAAGGGAGCCAGTTTATTGTTCAATAATGTAGCACAGGCGATTGTTCTCCAGATTTTTCTTTTAGGCACATAAATTATTAGTCTCTGCAACATCTTTTGTCAAGGAGATACACATCTTGATGGCACACTACAGAAAGGACCACCTTCCTTCTTGCCATCCTCTCAAGCATAAGTGGCGTCATTTTCATGGCCACTTCAGGCCATCCCACCCTGCTGCCAAAAGGCTGGCACTGGCGCCCAGTTTTCACATCCACGATCCCCTGCAGTTCAGCAGTGACTTTGGTGACTGCCTGCCTGAAGCAGGGACAAGGAAGAAGAGAAAGTTCACGGCCTTATCCAGGACATTGAGCTCTGTGATCCAAGGGTTCCTTCATGTCTATGGAGCTGTGAATCACTGTGTTCTGTGGATCCTTGGCTGTTGTAACAACACTTGAAGGAGCCAAAGACAACTGTGAGCAAAATTCAGAGCTCCCTAGAGGCCAGTCTGGAGGTCCTCTGAGTGCCAGACCAGCTTCAGTTGGATGGAGAAGCAGGCACAAAGCCATCTTTGCCCAGCTTTGTGCCAAACACAGCTCTACTGGAACATGAGGCCAGACTCATTCTCTGAAAAAAGCATCCCTTCTTTTTTGGTGTGTCTGTTTCAATTACTGCTTTTTCTCTCACATTTGCTGTTCTGTCCTTAGATGAGGTGCAAGGCCAGCAAGCAGCCTGAGGCTGGCCCTATAATGGGGTGAAAACAATTTCAGAAGAAGAGGGGAGAATCAGTTCTCTCTGAGACTCCAGACCCTCCTTTAAGTATTGCCACTTGCTTCCCTGGTCTCTAGACAAATGCTAACTCAGATCAAAGCATTTCCCACAGTGGATCATTCCTCATGCAGGTCCACTGAACTCTGCTGCTGTCGCTGCCGTCACTCCAAGTCCTTTACTCCACAGAGACATTAACCTGGGTCTCTGTTTCTCTCCTTTCCCCAGCCATTAATTTTCACAGCACTTGTAGGAACTTCTGACAGTATCGATAGCATGTAGACATCCTCACTGCTACTGCTGGTCTCTTCTTGTGCTAATGACCCATGCTCCACTAGCTGGGCAGTCAGAGAAAAAGCTTGTGACTCCTCTAAATGGCCTTGGCTGTCAGCTTTCTGATGATACAAATGCATATTAGCAGTTGTAATTTCTCTCCCTTACCATAGCACCAGTGGAGACGTCTGCACCCTGGTGTCCAAAGTGAAGTGAGCCTCATCCCACACTCGGCATCTTTGTTACTTCCAGCTGCTTTCTTCAATGTGGCTGAAATTGGTTTACTTTTTATTTATCTAGCTAACGTTTGGAAGGTTTGAAGGTTGGGAGGAGGAAGGGGGACAGACACACACATTGAAAATGCACAGATAGAGAGATCGATTCCATTAGGAAATGTTATGACAAATAACATTTACCAGGGTCCTGATTATACTCCACTGCTAAGAGCCCAGTAAAAGTGAAGGTGTTCACAGCAGGGGCTGGAAGTCTAACACCCCCAGCACTTGCTGGAAGAGCTGCTCTCAGGGCTGAACCAGAGTAGAAGTCGTGCAGCAGACAGCAACTGAGGCCATCCAGGGACACCAAAAAAAAGGCATCCCAGTGCGTGGCCCACCCTTGCAGGTGAATTGACCTTCACAAGGAGATGTCTAGAGCAACACTACAACCAAGAATGGCCCTACAACAAAGACTGCCTCTGGTGTCCTTTGGTCTCTCTGGCATTACTCTAGGACACAGACTATTTCTGTTTCTCTCTGCCACAGCACTGTTGCTGATGTCTTACGCTGGGATATCCTCCTGCTTGCTCAGGGCAAGGTAAATACCATGGTGTGAGCTGCACCGCTGTGGTACTGCTCATTTTCCCTCTCCACTTTCTCATTTGCAAAGCCTGCAGGACTGTGCTTTCCACATCGAGAGTGAATATTGGGTGAGTTGCTCTGTTCCAGAAATAAACACTTTCCTAATTTCCTAACATAATATGTTTTTCCCTTTTATTTTAATAAAAATAACAATAATAAAACAAAGCACCCTTTCTCCGTTTCTCTTTCTTACACAAACATATAATCCTGGTGCCTTAATGTCTCATCAAGAAAATCCAGACTGGAGGCTGCAGCCAGGACTCTGTGCCACCTAGATATTTTGGACACATATTTGGACTCTCATACGCACATACACACACACTTTGCCTTCCCTGCCTCAGCAGGACAAGGCTTCAGATCTTTTCTTGCATCCACAAGCTTGAATGGATACACTGAGCCTCAGCAGGGAAAGGTCATTTCCACTCATTGACATTCACGCTGTCTCCCCATTTGTACACTTCAAGAGGTATTTATATTTAAAGAGCATCAGCCTGGCTGAGGAGAGACTTTCCATTAGTCAGGATTTCTGGGAAGAGGGAACTTTCACACCTGTAGGAATATGGATTTTTGACAGAAAAAAAAATAAATCGTAATGCATCTTCTAATGGTCCTGCTCAGTTACTGGGATGAAGCTGCTGCCTGCCCTGTGGTATGGTTCCCTAACAAAAGAAAGATTTTGTGAGCACACATCTTGTGCAAGGGTGTGTTTATCTGCCTGTCAAACTATTCTCCCTCTGTTCATCTAATAACTTCTGAGCCTTTTGACTAATTTCTATCAAGTTTCATAATAGGAGACCATTTTCCAAAAAATAAATAAGTATTAAAAATGAAATTATATTCCTGCATGAAAACAGCCAGGAAAAAAAATGATCTAGTTTGTTAACAAATTAGGGGAGAAGTCAAAAGAACTCAAGCCATATCAGACACAAGAGACTGACACAGTATAAGAGGAAGCTGCAGGAGCAACTGTATTTGCACCACTGGCCCGAGAATTTGATCATGTTTTTATTTTGTGACCTGAGAAAAGTACAGGTACAGAAATATAAAGACGAGGGTGCACACAGTTAGACGCTGAGGTGCTTTAGGGTAAATATACAGCTCGTCATACAATAGGATCCCAAACAGGAACCCTATTGCCCACAGCAGTAGACATGATTTGGTATATTAATATAGCATGGCTGAAGTCTGAGTAACGTTTGAGGTAGAGAGGGAGACTTGGAGAGACAGAGCAGGGCAGTTGGTCTGCGGTCCTGTTCAGTGCCATGTTAAGAAAGATTAACAGGGTGCTAAAGAATTACCAGCAGCCCATGAGTCTTTTAGGGTGTAGGTGGGATGTGAACAGAGAGTTCCAGCCAGTCTGTAGACGTGATTCCCTATATTACAGCTCAAGTTAACACTCCACAATTAAACCAGCTGTTAAATCTTAATGACTGTGCTGTACCCATTTTGGGGTGAGTTTGAGGTGGGGTAAGTAGTTGGTAATGCAGAGTAGACCTGAGACCGGCAGGATGGAGCTTCTGAGGGGAGAGTACTAGCTGAAAGTCGGATTTGTGTAGAGATGAAGAAGAGCAGACAAGTTCAGAGCTCAGGATGCAATAGTCATGCTGCTCAAGGGGTAAGTTAGCTGAGAAAAACTCGAGTTCACCAACTCTGGGCTCTTTCTGTCACAACCCCCAATTAACCCGCTGTTCTCTGCCTCCCCACCCGGTTTTATTCCAACAGCCAGAAACAGAGGTCCCAGTGTCATACCCCGTTATCCCAGGGCATTCTCCAGACCACCTCTCTCTGTGCACTCATAGTGCAGAGGCGAGCACCACCCCCCTTTTACCAAGAAGGAATGACTTACCCCAGGTCACCCAGCAGCCCCACAGCTGTGCCAGGAACAAAACCCAATCAGATAAAAGTGTCAGGGAAAGAACAGCCAAACTGCTCTGGAGTGGTTGGCTGGATGAGGTAACACCCAGGGAAAGACGCTGATGGAGTTTGGCAGGACGCAGGAGTCACACGCACCTCCCACTTTGGCAGAAATAAGAAATGGCTTGGGCTTTTCAGGTCTGCTGGCTGGAGCACCCACCCAGCGCTGCACGGTTCACAGGGAGCATTCAGGGAGCGTCCACCCGCTCGGTGACTCTCCCATGCCTTCCTTCCATATGCAGCAGAAGATGTTAAAGACGTTACAACGCAGGCAAAGTGAACCCCCTGCTGAACTAGTGACTGAAGCGTCAATTAGTTTGGAACCCAGGTGTGCAAGAATTTGTACAGACAAGTTGCACCATCTCCATCCTAGAATGTTTTTAAGATCTTGAAAGTCTGGATAAAGCCCGGAGCAAGCTGGTCTGACCTGGCTGACCTGCTTTGAGCAGCAGGTTGCATTAGAAACTTCCTGAGGTCCCTTCTAGCCTAAACTATCTCACAACCCTGTAAATTGCAAAGCTCAGCTGCAGCTTCGCCATCCACAGGGTGATTACACCCAGTTGTTTTTAGTAATAAAGGCAAATTAACTGCAATAGCACCACCAGATTACCATCAGGACCTACCTGCATGGTGGGACATATCCCACACAATTCTTCCAAAAATTCCTCAGAAGAAGTAATGATCAACTGCTTTTTCACATGCCCTACTTCATTCACTATGGCTTTCCCTTAAAGATGCCACAGAAGCCACTCTTTCTTTCACCTTCTTCCTCTTCTTCCCTCTCTTGCACTCTTTCAGCTTGTCTCTGATTCAGTCAGTATATTTTAAGGCCCCAGACCCCCAGCTGAGATATCACAGCCTTCCAAGCCACTGCATGTCAACCAAGACACCATAACTACCCACGCACTTGTGCCCAGCATGCAGCAAATGTGGGCTGAGTTGGTTTCATTTAATGTGGAACAAGAGCAGGGAAAGCTCAGGTACACTGCAACAAGCTCTGAGCAGCACCATGCTCAACCACCATAACCTGGCCGTGTGCCTGCTGCTCTTCTGACTCTGCGCTTCACCCTGGGGCTGTCCACAACTTTGCAAACCCATCCAGGAGAATTTTGTGGTGTGAGCACACTGCTTTCACTTCTGACCTGAGGAGGACCTCAGACCAAACATCTCAGACTCCAGCCATCAGCCATATCACCTTGCTTCTTGTTTTCCATCACGAGCTCCCTTCTGCTCCACTGCTCTCCTGCCAGGGCTAACTCATCTGCTGCTGAAAGTCCTCCACCGCACTCCCTTCCTTCCATAATCCCTAAGACAGCAAAACATTTGATCTCTCCTCTTTGGGAAGGCCAAAGGGATAAGCCCTGGGCCTCCTTGGCCCACATGGTGGAAAAGATCTCATGCCAGGTAATCCTATTGTTCCTCATCCCCCTACCTGACACACTCACGTGGTGTTTTGCTGCGAGATCCCAGACGTTATAAGACGACGGGGGAAGTTCAGCTCCGTACTGACGGCTCCAAACATATTAGTATTAAATTCTTATGCAATCAAAGCTGCCCACAAAATAAAGCCAATGATCTACCTGATTTGGATGTTCTTGGCACCGGACAATAGACTGCAATTTTCCAACAGAATCAACTTGTTATAACACAAGGATTTTTTTTTTTTTTTTAATGTTAGCTTGTTTGCCCTCCTGCCAGATTTTGTTAGTAATACTGTGGCGTGGGGCCAACTTGCAGCTTGTTTGGAGTTCATCTGAAAACCTCTAGTAAAAGAAGATAGAGGTTCCACATTTCCCTTGGAAGATGGAAAGCTTCAAAAAGCCATTTGTGGAGGCATCAAGCCGACTGTCTGGGGTCCCAATCCTCAAGCAATTACCTCATCCTGCTAATGAGGAGTTTGCTTCAGGCTGTACTGAATAAAGATCTCATTCTGACTCTTTATTTTAGCAGCGCAGTTGTTCAGTCAAAGTTGGCCAAACAAGCTCTTTTACTGGTTTCCCTGTTTCACAGAATCACAGAATCGAAGGGGTTGGAAGGGACCTCCAGAGATCATCGGGTCCAACCCCCTGCCAAAGCAGGCTCCTTAGAGCAGGCTGCCCAGGTAGGCATCCAGACGGGCCTTGAATATCTCCAGAGAAGGAGACCCCACAACCTCCCTGGTCAGCCTGTCCCAGTGCTCCCTCACCCTCAGCGTGAAGAAGTTCTTTCGCATGCTGGTGCAGAACTTCCTGTGCTCTATCTTGTAGCCATTGCCCTTGTCCTGTCCCCACAAACCATTGAGAAGAGGTTGGCCAAATCCCTCTGTCTCCCACACCTCAGGTATTTATACACATTGATAAGATCCCCTCTCAGTCTTCTCTTCTCCAGGCTGAACAGGCCCAGGTCTCTCAGCCTTTCCTCATAGGGAAGATGCTCCAGGCCCCGTATCATCTCTGTGGCCCTCCGCTGGACTCTTTCCAGGAGTTCCCTGTCTTTTTTGTACCGGGGTTTATCCATCCTTTTCAAAGTACGGTTCTGTAAAGAGGAGATGAAAATGAATGAAACGCACTCTGATTTTTCCAGCTCAGGATACACCATTTTCCCAGAAAATCAGCTTCCTACCACAATAAGCTTTCATTTGTCATATTTTGACTTTTTCTCTTTTTGTGAGACAGATTTTTTCACAAGTGTTTCCCAGTGTTGATAAACAAAACGGAGAGCATGTCAATGCTCTTTCTTCAACGAGCCGCTCAGCAATCAGGGGATAGCACTTCAAAACATGGATGTCATTTCTCATGGCACGATAACAGTGACAGAAGAAAGCCACGTTTTCCATGGAAGCTTTCAGAAAAGTTGCGTTCACTTTCTCCATAGATTCTGCTTCTCTCATTTTTGGCCTCCTTACAAATACTAAAGACACCTGGGAGACATCACTTTTTTCAGACTTTGGCTTGATGTAAACCCATTACCTTTGGGCTATTAGCAGATGTGAACAAGGTATTCATGTAAAGCCAACTCAGTAAACAATTCTGTTGATGATGTAGAAGAGCAACCTGACTCCAGATCCCTCCAAATCCCACACTTCTGTCTGCTTTACAAAAGTCAAAGGCAGTAAAGAAATCTGTTTTTCACAACATTATCGTCTTTAACCGAATACAGTCTGTCTGCAGGGTGTTACAGTTGGGTGTGAAATGGTTTCCCTATTCTGTGAATTTTATTTTAAAATCTCAGCAAGCTTCCCATCATAAATTGCGATAAAAAGCTAAAATATTCAAAGTGCTGACACCCAAAAATCTAGTGATGGGGGAAGGATTGTGGGCTTCATTGAAATAATCTGTGTTTTAACTTTTTTATAGAAAGCTTAAAAGCTTTCATTTTTATTTCAAAGATTTTGATTTATGTTTGCATTTTCATCCAAATTAGTTTTAATTCCAAAACCAAAATCACATCATTTGGTCATTTAAAATATTATATTCATAAAATACAACATATCAAAATGAAGCAATTTCAACACTTAAAATTCGATGTGAATCAAGAAGGTCCTCTTTTCCCTTAAAACACTCACCTTGAAGGAAGAAGTCTTTTTTAGCAAAGAAGAGTTTGTGCTTTAATGCAGATGGTGGTGGCTGAAACACACTTTTTACAGAATTTCTTGTACAATGGCAGAAATACAGTCTTTTGCAGAGCCAGGGAATTTCCTGTAATACCAGATAAATCTGCAATGGAGAGACTTTTCTTTACTAAGGCTTGGATAGAAACGTTGAACACTTATGCCTGGAAGCACTTTGAGATACACCTTAGCATTATCCAGTAATAATACAGAAAATAACTGAGACTTAGCCACAGGAAAGCTGATGCCATCTCACAGCTCTATCTGATGTAAACACATGCAGTTGTATTTTTTTCCCCCTGTCTCTTTCTAGCATGTTGCCAACTGTCCAACTACTATGGTGTTTAATTCATCTGAAAAATCAGGTGTTCATAGCACCCCTTCCTTGCCTGGAGTATTTCAGAAAATGTGTGGTATAGTATTTCTATTTGATCCATGGCTTTATCTAATTGAAATTAATTAACTCCTAACAGGAGTTGGACTTGATGATCCTTATGGGTCCCTTCCAACTCGGGATATTCTATGATTCTATGATCCCACCTGGTTCAACCCACTCTAGCAAGTCGTCCTTGGCAGGCACTCCTCCCTTAGAGGGTCACTACCAAGTGACATTGCCATCAGTATGCAAAGGCTCCATGAGGGCTGGGATTCTCCTTCCCTCCATCTGTCCCTATTGAAGATACAGTGAAGAACAGCAGCATCTACTAAGTCAAATACTAAGGTTACTTCAAACTGCAGCGTGGTTTCACCATGTGAGCAGTCAAGGATGGGACCACAAAGGACCTACCTGGTGCATAAGCACTTGCAGAGTTCCTCACAGCACGGCCTTAGTGCACTAGCAAATAGTTTGTGGGAGCATACAACAGTTTTTTCCTGTTCTGTATGTCTTCTTCAGAGGCACCGTTACAGAGTACAGATCCCTATGTTGGCATTTCCACACAAAACTGCTTTGAGGTTTTCCTTTCATTTTCTCTTGTTTATAGTGAATTAGATTGCAAAGCCTTTCATTGCCCGCACTGCTTACAGTTTCTACTCTCCCCTCTGTCTTTCCTTTGTGAATGTCAACCAAAACCTGAACTCATATTGAATTCATTTCCTCTCTGGATGCTTCAGTACCAAACATTTTGTGAAAGAAAAAAAAAAAAAAAAAGAGTGAGCTGACCTTCTCCTATTGAACTAGGAGCTCCCCTTTAGCTTGGATCTCAATCCTTTTTGATTACTGCAGTCTTCAGTAGCTCTGCAAAAAGAAATGCACATGAAAACCAGGACCCTGAATATCAGATCTATTGGCTTTGAAGGGCCTCAAATCACCCTGGCCCCTGTAAAACCCCACTGACTCCTTCACCCATGATTCAAACCATTTAGATCAGCCAGCAGATTGCTCAGTCTATGCGGAGTGTCCAGGACCTAAGAGGGCTGCCAGATGATGCAGACAAAAGTCTACATGGCCCATTATCAGGAAATCGGGACAAAACATCAACAGTCCCAGTGTTCCTGGAAAGCATGGTCTACATGAGCATCAGGAGCCACCAAGGGGAGTCAAAAGGGGGAATCATTTATAGAAGGTGGAATAGATGAGACATATAGTCTGGATACAGGGAGAATTGGCACTTCCCATTCAGCCATGGGAAGGTTTCCTAAGCAAAAGTGCTAGAAAACCCAAAGTATATAAATTTGAACAGTCCAAAACCAGGAGAATGGTTATGTTTGGATCTAACTTCCATGTCTGGGTCTTGGCTTTAAAATTACCAGCTCTCCACAGATTGGATCACACATCTCTGAAACAGAACAGCTCAGCCAGAAAGCAGTGACCTCAAGGTAGGAATCAATGGATGAAATTCTAGAGTTAAGAGGAAAGTAACTGCTGGATGATCACACTGGCCCTTTATACATCTGTTCATTAAAAAAAAAAAAAATCTTCAAAGTTTGGAACTCTCAAAAATTTGGATTCAAATTCTGATATTTTGGCTGAACTCCAGCCATAGAAAACACAAAGCGGCTAACCATCCTACAGCATAAGCTGAAAGTCAGAAAACCCTTCATCTAGTGTTAAGAATGGGAAGATGAAGTTAGCAGTTTTTTGTTTGTTTGTTTGTTTTATTTTAGTTGGTAAATCTCTAAAATTTTAGAGGTTTAGGTTTGGACAAGTTTCAGACCCTGACTGCTTATCATGGTCGCGTTTTCTTCAAACGTCCTTGATTGAGAAAATTAGACAGAAAATACTTTGCAGTGTCCAGCACTTCCTGGGCTGGGGGAACCAGAAATCCCACAAGAACAGCTTTTCCTCATGGTATTACTGCTACCTTCAGACTTACCTCACTTTTAGTGGACACAAATTCTTCTCCGTAAGTGCCTACACTGATAGGCTGTTGATTGCTGCTAGTGTTAGACACAATTTCAGACAGGGATCATTAGAAATAAAACCAAATTCAGCTACACATCTTTTTCTTTTTTCCTTTTTTTTTTTTTTTTTCCAATGGAAAATAGTTGGAAGAAATTGTGGATCAAAAGTTTCACAGAGCAAACACTTGGCTTGCTACCAGCTTTGGCTGAAATTCATCAGACATGAGGACATGAATGTTCATCTGTGAAGTGAATGTTCATCTGTGAATCTGCACGTTAATACACCCATAAATTTCCCCTACGCATGAACCATATATACAGTGGGAATGCAACAACCTGCATCCACTGGAGAGATGCTAAGGAATTACGCACTTGAGCACCAGGGGGGATGATTACATCTTCCATCTTGACACAGGCTGTGTAATTCTGTTCAGCTACCTCTGGACTGAGCTCAGCGATCGCATGTGATTTGCACCGAATTCTCACTATCAGCTGAATCAATTGCATGTGCCAGAGCACTTGGACTACAGAAATGTCTCTGATAGTCCCCACCTGGTGTCTGAGAGCCGCCAAGGTTTACGGGTCTGAGACTACCAGGCGGTGATGTGGGATGGGCACTCACTCAAGGGGCTGCCCTGGCCTGTGGCTTGTGGCTGGTCTTTTTGCAGGTGACTAGGCTCAGCTGAACACCAGGAAATAGGATAAGAAGGACATATAGGAAAGAAAAGCAATTTTCTTTTGGTCTGCTGCTCATTGGTCACTTACATGTACGAAGGGGATAAAGGTAGGAAAAACCACTTTCCTGAAGAAGTGTTAAAAGGATGGAACCATGGAAAACCTCAGGCATAGGTCTCTGAACCTGCTTCTGCCCAGGGTACCGGGGGATAGTCACAGTGACTATAATTCTGTGATTGTCCCAGTTCTCTGATCCTGCAGGGGACAGAGCTGTCGTGCCTCTGCTCTGCTCTGCTCTGCTCTCCTCTCCACTCCTCTCCTCTCCTCTCTTCTCTTCACCCTTCTGGGACTCTCCAGGGTCTGCTGGTGGCAAGTGTCCAGCCCTTCCCGCTTCAGATCCTGCTGTGGGACTGACTTGTCCTGGGAAATGAGGGCTTTTCCTGATCAGTGCTTCAGAAAGGTCCCTTCACTGGTGGATTCTGAGAAGAAAGGCTGTAACCCTGGGCCTGCTCGCAGCAGTGGGAGCGCTGCCATTGCTTTCTTTGGTTCTAACACTTCACACTGTTCTGGTTTGTTTTTCAAGTTATTCTATTTTTTTATTATGCCCAAACATTTTCTTTTCCCCATAGGGATGGAAAATGCCAGGGGCTGACACTATGATCACATGCTCACAAAGGAGCTGAGGCCCCCTCCTTCCTCATTTTTCTAAACTCTTGAACTGTTCTGGCCCAAGCAGATTTTTCTGGTTATTTCCAGGAGAAAATTATCTGCAATGTTAACAAGGCTTTGATGGAAAAGTCAAGTCGGCTGGAGAGCCTCTCAGCACCCCGGCCTCTTCTTTCTCCACTTCTCTTCTGAGTGGATCTGTAAGAGCAGGGAATGCAATCAGTCTGGCCACGTATAATCCAAAGCCTGTCCCATTTCCTCCCTCTCCAAAAAAATCTGAACTCCATTAGAAAGATTTCCTGGTTAATGAGGAGAGAGAGCACCGGCACCCAGGCTAAACAAATTCCTCCCCCCCCTCCCCCCCCAAAAAAAACAAAAAGCAGAAAGCAACAACAACAGCAAAAAAGACATAAGGAATATGTAAAAGGCACAGGTGATGAGAGGATCATGTAGAGCAGATACAGCAAAGAGAATGTATGGATTCACCACGTTTCCTAGGCACAAACACAACCAGGTAGAAAAGGGCTTTCACACAGGAGTTAATAGTAACCTGTCACAGTGACCCAACCTGAAAATCCCAAGAGTTACCCTCACACCCAGCATCACCTGGCCAGGGGGAATTCTAAGGGCGTTGGTGCCTTTAGGGAATATACAAGAGGGAGAAAAAATTACGTTGGAAAATAAATTTATGGAATATAAAGCTGCTGGAGTGATGCTTCAGAGAACATATTCCCTGTGGTTTCATACCTGATCCTGTTAACACAATGCTCGCAAATCCTTTGTCCTATATTAAGCACACAGTAAATTGCAGCCTAGAAATATGAGCAAATATGAGCACCTGCTCTAGGGAACCTGCTTTGGCAGGGGGGTTGGACCCGATGATCTCTTGAGGTCCCTAACAACCGCTGCAATTCTGTGATTCTGTGATTCTGTGATCTCAGACCTGCAAAGCCTCTTCTGACCTCCCTTTCACCATGTTTGCATGAAAGGGCAGCCACCCCGATGCAGGAGCAACCCGTCATGGTTTGCTTAAAGCTGGTGGGGCTGGCCCAGTCTGCGGCAGCGGGGAGCCCGTCCCAGAGAAGACAAGTTCTTCTAAGGTGACTTGTCAAGGTCACACGGATCAGGTGAACCAATATTCTGTGAAGCCATAGGGTCCAAGCCCCTGTCAAAACAACTGTCCTCCTGTTTGAGGGCCTGGAGCGTCTGTCCTGCGAGGAGAGGCCGAGAGTTGGAGTTGGATGGTTTGGGTTGGAAAGGACCTTAAAGACCATCTCATTCCAATCTTCTCCCACCAGCCCAGGCTGCCCCCAGCCCCATCCAGCCTGGGCTTGGGCACTGCCAGGGATGGGGCAGCCACAGCTCCTCGGGGCAGCCTGGGCCAGGGCCTCACCACCCTCATAGTAAAGAATGTCTTCCTAATACCTAATCTAAATCTACCCTTTTTTAGTTTAAAACCATTACTCCTTGTCCTGTCACTACACTCCCTGACAAATCATCCCTCCCCAGCTTTCCTGTAGCCCACTTTAGGTACTGGAAGGCCACTATGAGGTCTCCCCAGAGCCTTCTCTTCTCCAGGCTGAACAACCCCAGCTCCCTCAGCCCATCTCCATAGGATTCACCTGACTTGATTACATGCAATGACACTATGAGGAGCAATTGTCCCGGACTGGAACTCATTCACAGAAAGCCTTTTGCAGGCACCATGAGCTCCACCCTCACAGGGTGGTTGAATTTTGCCCAGGTGAGAATTGAGAGGCTCCAGCTGGGTGAGAGCAGTCCCTGGGACCAGGTTTTGGAGAAGGCTGCATTGAAGGGAGGAACTCTGAGCCTAGGAATGCAAAATTCCCCTCTTCCAGTGGGATTTCTTCAAACCCCTTTGAGCGCATGCTTCTTCCTTGAACGCAAGTGCCAAGAAAACCCGTTGGCTGCAACATCAGAAAGAACCTAATGCAGAAAAGATTGCAAGCCCAAGGGGACAGAGTTTCTTTGAAAAGTCCACCCCAGGCATGCATGCACCAGCATTCACAAACAGCCGCCCCAGTGCATACACAGCATGGCCATGCTAGCAGGGAGCCTGCTAGGAAGAAGAAAACGATTGAGGACTCTCCAGGTAGGAGGAAATGAAGCTTTTGCATTGCCAGAGGCAAAGCTGATCGCTTGGATCAAGCTGCAGCAGGGTGTGGATTTCCCTCCGAGCTCAGGCTGTGATTGAGATGTGCTGACCAAAGCTCACGCAGGAATGTTCCTGTACAGCCTGGGGTGACGTATGCCAGCCTGCCCCAACACATAAACAGTGTGCACACCACAGGGGTTCCCGCACAGAGGTTTCCTGGCACACTGACGTGGTCTGTACCTTACTGCATCTTGCTGACCGCTGGGGATGCCACAGGGGCCAGCCCAGCAGCCCCAGTGCCTGTGGGATGGAAGCAAGGGACACGGGGTGGTGTGGAAAAGCCATCTGTTATTAGCAGGGCATCCCTGGAATGAGATGTGGGACACGGTCCTGGGCCAAGTGTGGTCAGACAAGCATTGCATGGCATTTTACACAGGCAAAGAAAAAATAGCAGCTTCACTGGCCTGACTCCTCTCTAAACAGGGAATGCTTTTAACCAAATGCAACCTTTGTAGCCTGGAGCAGATGCTTTCCTTTATGGAAACGTCTCTGAAAATACAGCTAGTGGAAAGTGGAAAATGACAGCCGTGCCCAAGGGAACAACACACAAACTGCAAAGCCCAAGACCAGCAAGGAACTTCTCCTGGGACATCTGCAGAGCCCCATACAGTGCTTCACTGAGAAATGCAAAGACTGCAGCTTCCCGAGGTACAGTTAGTCCCTGAAAAGCAGAAGGAGGCCTTGCCAAGTATAAGGTAGTAGGCTTTCCTGTCTAAAGGAAAACAGAGCTGTTCCGGGTCTGTCTGCTCCAGAGCCTCTCTTCCCCTCTGGGAGCTGCTTGCCCTCCAGTGGGCTCCTTGTGCTCACACAGGTGATGGCTCTCCCCATCCTTGCACAAGGATACAGCTCTCAGAAACTCCCTGATGCTTGTGTAGCTCTGAGCACCTGGACTTTCCTCGGTCGGGGAATGCAGTTAGGAGGGGATTTGTCCCAGCTGAGGAGGAAAAGGAGAGAACACTGAGCAAAGTAAGAGAAAAACAAAGTAAAGCTGTCCGAGCTTGCATGCTTCAGAGATGCCTGGGAAAGCCGTCTGGCTTCCCCCGGAGCAGAGGCTGCTTGTGCTTCCGAGTGGAGCATGGGGACGAGCCGTGCTGCTGCCTCTGCAGAGCCATGCTGGTCCCTGCAGCCTCAGCTGCGAGGCTGGCTGTTTGCAGCAGGCTTCCCCTCTAGCGGAGGACCTCAGGAAGGGATTCCCATGCTGGTAGGAGACAACATAGACCCCTCTGGGCCTGAGTATGGCCGTCATGTGTTGAGGACCCTCCTCTGCATGTGGAAGGTAGGAGGGCTCTATCTGCAAACCTGTCTCCACCACCACCTGCAGAGGTAAAACCTTTTATCAGTGACCCTTTGCCTCTGCTGCTTCAGTCAGCAAGACAGCCACGCGGTGCAATGGGAAGGTTTGCAGCCTGGGTGTGAGTGCCAAAGGAATTTGGTGAAGACACCTCAGGTTTGGTCTGCTGACTTGGATCGGCATCTGGGGCCAAATTACTGGAAATACGTCAGGGCCTTACTGGTAAAAGGCCACATACTGAAAGGATGAGCAGCCTGTAGAGTGTTCCGTGAGCTGTCAAGGTCAAGAAGCCAGGGCTTCCCGGTTTTCAGAAGCAGGAAAAAATTACAATGAATTATTTTGATGTAAGTGCATCCAAGTTGAAACACTCTCTAATAGATCAGTACAGTACTTATTGAAAAGAAAGAAAGAAAGAAAGAAAGAAAGAAAGAAAGAAAGAAAGAAAGAAAGAAAGAAAGAAAGAGAAAGAAAGAAAGAAAGAAAGAAAGAAAGAAAGAAAGAAAGAAAGAAAGAAAGAAAGAAAGATGAAAATAATAGAACAGAAAAAATATAGAATAGAAAAGAATAAAAACAAAAACACATTAAAACAAGTAAGCAAGCAACAACCCGTTCTCAGCATGACAAATCTGATCACTACCAAGTAACACTCTCCGAGTTTTCCAAGAATATGCATTTCATAGAAGCATAAAGTAATTTCCATTAAAAGAGACCTCTGGAGGTCCCCTGGACTGCTGGCCTCACCCCATTGGAAAGCAGGATCAGCAGCGTGGCTTGGCACACAGATTGGCAAGCACAATTAGTCCCCCTGCTTATGGATGCAGGATGAGGTCCTGTTGTGACCGGCGCTCACCCGGCCTTGCGCCGCCTCTCCTGGAGCTGCTGGGAAAAGTCCTGCAGAGAGCAGAATTTCTGGATACCAACGTAGGAGACTGAGTCAGAGCTCCTCTGGGCTGAGCGGCCGGAGAGGGGGGGGCCCATCTGGTTGCGATTTTGGAAACGGCAGAAATCGAAGCGATCTCTACCCAGGAAAAGGCTGGAAGGCTTCTGACAGGTGATGGGGCGGCAATGCTGCGATCTGCAAGGCAGACTGCGATCAGTGGTGGGAATCTCTGGGACAGAGGAAAGCTCCCCCCTCCTGCCTTCTCTCCATGCACGTGTGAGAAACCGCCATAGCCAGCTCTGACATGACCACGATGCCAATGGAAAGTCTGGCCCCGAGGTGTCACACAGGTCCAGGTAACCTAATGGCTCTTCTTCCAGGGACAAAGCTGTTGTCCACCCCATGGTCAGACCCTCCTTAGCAGGCCCAGTGTTACCAGCCACCAGCACCACAGGTCTTCCTGACCAGCTAGCCATTCCTAGACCTACAAATCCTGATCTGAGATTACACAAGCACATTGGTTTTGGCTGGTGCTGTGTCTCAGAGGATGTGAACCCCAATTACTGGTGAAAATGTCATAGGCAAAGGAAGAAAGAGGGGGATGAATCAGACATAGGGGGACACCGCGTCAGATCCCCTGATGATGGGTCAGTTGGGTAAGAGGCTCTGCACTGTCCCATGACCTGAAAAAATATTTTCAGCTTGCTGAGGCTGTTGCTGGGAAGAAGCCTCTGAGACTCACCATCTCTCACATCCTTGACCACAGTTCAATGACGAAAATGCTATCGTTCCCCAAATACCACTCAACTTTGAACTTTCCCAAGGAGCCATTTTCATGCACCAGCTGCTAAGCGATGGACACTTGATTCACTGACTCAGAAGTTGAGAATAAACAAGGAAAAAGAGAGGTAACAAATGTAATTTAGGGTGTCGCAACATGGTTGGGCCCTAGCTCAGAAGGACACAGGACCTTTGTGACAGCAAAACGTGTGGATCTTCATGCGGTAGCTCATTTCCTTCCACAGCCTCAGAGACCACATCTCATCATGCAGGACTTAAGTGATGTGCCTAGTTTTGTAATATTGCTTTTTTTTCTTTTTTAATGTTTTATTCATTAAAACCAGATGCTTTGACCCAGTTAACCTTCAGGCTAAGTCCGTTTAGGATGCTCCAGATGAGTTACCATCCTGATTGTCCAAGAGTGCTCGACTTGGCCTGCTGGCAATGTGCTGCTCCAGAGCCGGCTGAGCTGTGCCATATGGAGAACATTTCCTCCCAGAGGTGCCCACTGCAGACCAGCCAGACCAGACTGATTTGGACCAGCCTCACGCTTCCCGAGTGCTTGCCAAAGAGCCAGGACAAATCATGTTCCAGGGGATCTCTCCAAAGGGCTTCCCCTGGCTGCCCAGCCTGCAGTGTGAGCCTGGCTTCTCCTCCTATGTCCTTGCTTTGGCAAGAAGAGATAGCACTGGTGCTGGGGAGACCTCCAGTGAGGGATGTTCACCCGTGACCAGGGTTCCACAAACCCTCCCAGCAGCTGATTGCTCCCTTCTCAAGTATACAGAGTAGCCAGAGCATCCCCAGTCATATTTTTCTTACACAGATGTATTAACCTGCACAGAGAACCATTCTATTGGGATTTATGTTGCAGAGGCTTGAACTACTCTCCATCTATGTATGTATTCTGTTGTTATCTTCCCTACACAGAAGTGCCATCATTTACTTAGCATACCCCACAACCTCCTAACAGTACCTCAGTCTCCTGTGTCACTCAAACACTCAGGCTGGCTGCTTTTACGTATATATATGTATACATATATGCATATAAATAGCAGTGGTTACATTTGTCCTGATGATTAATTCAATTAATTTGGCCCATTACTATTTAATATCATTATTAAGAATTGAGATGAAAGGTGAAGAAATCTTGGTAACGAAATTCGAAAGTGGGACAAGGATGTGGATAGGAAAAAAAATAACGAAAGTGTTCTGGAGAAATCAGTAGCATGGTCAGGAAATGAATACACAAAATCTTCCACTTGGAAAATGAAAGTTAAGACTGCTGGAGAAAAATGACCTGAAACAGCTATTCAGCTCAGAAAAGTAACCTGGCGCAGGCATGGGTTTTGAAACTAATGGAGCAGGGTCAGCTAGGAGCAATCAGGGCAGGCAGAGTGCCTTGTCAGCATGCGCACACAAACCTTCTCCCCAAAATCTGGTTTTTTGAAGCTGCATGTACAATTCTGAATAGGGGGTTGACAATTAGGACAGGCAGAAAACATACCCTTGAATTTTTTTTTGTTTTGTTTTGTTTTGTTTTGTTTTTTATCAGAAAATTAGATTTCTAACCCATGAAAATGTTTAGCAAAACAATATTTGCTTTCCCCGACAACCTGGCTGTATTTTTTGCTTTTGCTTTTCATAGATGTATGGATTAAAAGGTGAGAAGTGACTCTTTTAACCTTTTAATCTGATTTGTTGATTCCATCCAAGGCTGAGTAATTTCATCTGTTTACTCTGTGTTGTGCTCCGTGATTTGGGTTTGGATAGTGTGCTGCAGGCAGGTGTCCCACATACTCTTAGTTAAAGAGAAACTTCTGGAGTTTGGGTTCATTTTTTTAAAGTTGTATTTTATGATGAGTTGAAATACTCTGCAGTTACTTCTGGTGTACCCCTGTAAAGAGGTGTAGAGAAGTCATAAGAAGGAATTTAATAATCTATGATTCCTGACTTGTATTAATCATTAACAGAGACATTGGTCACTGCCAAAGAGCAGATGCACCAGGACTGCTAGGTCATACAAGTGTGTCCTTGGAGATGCTTATTTTTAACAATGTGGTAAAAGATTCAGAAAGTAATTTAATCCAGCACATCTCTCTCATCTTTCCTTTTTCCTTCCTCCCATCATAAAACCAGCCTAGATGAGCTAAGCCTGTCCCTTTCCCATGGCACAGCTGAACCCACACTCCCTTTGCCACAGCTCCCACAGAAAAAAAAACGTGGAAGCCTCCTCTGAACCTATCTGTTGTGGTTGGGCAGCGCGGCTCCAGTGGGACCTGCTGCAGCTGGGGCCAGGAGATACCACCCCCAAAAAAGAGCAAATATCAGTTATTCAAGCGCCACCTCCAAGAGATCCCATAACTCAGGAATGATGATCAAACTGGTATTTGAAGCTGTTATATCAGATTCTCCTCTGTCTCTTTCTGGCTTTACCCCTTGCAGCTGTGACTCAAGAGCAGATCCATTCCAGACGCAGCCCTTATGATCTTTTATGAAGGAAAGATTTTTGTTCATTTCAGCGCAGCACATCCGGGGACCCAGTCACCCACACTACAAGCAAATCCCATCCACAGAGCATCACAGGCCGACGGGCTGCAATGACAGTTCACAATTCACAACAGAGGACGCTGCGGAGGACTGAAGAAAACTCACATCAAGAAAAAAGTCTGGACCTGAGCTGTGGCAATGCACACAAGTGTGAGCATGCTCTCAAGACAGAGCCAACTCCTACAGCAGTACGCAGCTAGGGCACATCGCATTTTGGGGGTGCAAAGTGTCAGCTTCGATGCTTGCTAGTTACCTGGTCAGAGGTGTAGGAGCTGACACCCCTCTGCAAGAACTGGCTTGGCCTCACAAGCAAGATGCACAAAAGTGATAGCCTGACTAAAAGGGGGGGGTCTGTCCCCCACTCACTCCCTGTTTTGCAAGTCACAATGAGTTTTCTAAAAGGGGATTGAGGTGCAGAGTGTTGGTATTCAACCTTCGTCTTCTCTGGGACTGAATTTGTGTGTTCTGGAGGGAGTGGGGGAAGCTTTTAACCAGAAAGATAAACAACAAAACAACCCGGCCATTCATAGGAAACGCTGAAAAAAGGGCAACTGTTGACCTGTGTGCTGTTGGAATAATTAACTTTTTTGTTCAAACATTCTCATCTCAGTCTTGTTTCAATTCTTCAGGTCCCAAACCATCTGTTCTCTGAAACCTTCAGGTTAATAAGCATTAAGAGCTCCTCCCCTAAGATTAATAAGAATGAAGAGCTCTCCTTTTCAGGGCTTTTCTCCACCTACAGCATGGTCTGCTGAAGAAAGCCAACGTGTGCAAATTCATCTTCTTCACGCACGTCTCCAAACCCACCGCTCTAAATCCATGCATGCAGAAATAAAGTAAATAAAATAACATCTCTGGCGGCTGCCAAAAAATTCCACAGTTTCTGAGCTGTTGCAACTGTATTCGTCAGTGAATAAAAATGTCCTGGAAACCTCACTCGGATGGTGATGGCGGGAGTGGGGGGGCCGGGAGGCGAGGGGCGGAGAGAGTGCGGTCAAGGCCAGGGCAGAAGTTCATGCAGTTGGTGGTTTGCGAAAATGTGTTTTGTTTGTTCTGGATTAGGCTGTGGATTCTTAAAAGAAAACATGTTTTAGTAAGCTAATTTCAAATCAGGAGGGGAAGGAGCAGGGTCAGGGGGAGAACAAATTAGCATGTGGATGTCAGCAGAGTAAAAGGAGGATTCAGACCTGGAGGAAAGTGAGTGACAGAGGCTGAGGTCAGCCAAGTCGACTTGATTATAACTCCCCTTTAAAATAAATCAAGAAATAAATAATAATGCAGCCCCAACCAAGTGCACACAGCAGTGCACGTGCAGCCCAATCTCAGCCCGCTCCTGCAGCATCCCTCCTGGGGCGGCAGGCAGGCTGCTGCTGGGCTGCGTGGGGAGGGTGATCAGTTCACACTGCGCCACGCTCAGACGCTCCTTGGGCCATGTGAGCGGCTTCTGCATCTGGCAGATCGGAGACTGCCTCCTGGGAGGCTGTTTGCAGTCAGACGTGGATCAGATGGGAGCCCGATGAAGGCAGGGTGGAAGTGTGCTTAAAGTCCCGTTTCAGTACACTCGCTGCTGTTGCTGTGGGTTAGGGAAGAGGGGTTGTGTTGATCTGTCAGCCTGCTGGTGATCACACAGAGCAAAGGAGTCTCCCTGAGCCTACCGAGGAGTTAGTGCACTGTGCCTAGAGACTAGACTTCTTGTCTTGTGAGGATATGTTCCTCTGCATTCATGTTCCCCAGAGCTCTTTCTCATACTGTGCAGGTAATACTGCGGTTGGATGTGCCACTGGACTGGTCACCAGCATTAGCGCTGGGCTGTTGTTCATTCAAACCATGCTCAGGCTCCTACAATCATAGAATGAGCAGATCCGGGCAGAGAACGCTGCACAAGAGTTTTACGATGGTAGAGCATCTCACTGAGATCTGGACTCCTCTGTGTGTGATTCTGCAGAAGTCATGAACATCTGCCCCTGGCTGGCTTGTATTGTATTGTAACTGGTATTCTTGTTTCTATTTATTTTATTAATCTTTGTAATTGTCATGTGTTTTTGGTGCTTTGTTGGCTTGGGGTGTTTCTTTTTTTTTTTTTTTTAATCTTCTCCATAGAATCATGGAATCCTAGAATAGTTTGGGTTGAAAGGGACCCTTAAAGATCATCTCATTCCAACCCTCTGCCATGGACAGGGCCCCCTCTCAGAGCCCAGGCTGCCCCCAGCCCCATCCGGCCTGGCCTTGGGCACTGCCAGGGATGGGGCAGCCACAGCTCCTCGGGGCGGCCTGGGCAGGGCCTCACTGCCCTCATAGCAAAGAATTTCTGCCTTATATCTAACCTAAAACCACCCTCTTTTAGTTTAAAGCCATTACTCCTTGTCCTATCGCTGCCACCCCCCCCCCGACGCAGAGTCCCTCCCCAGCTCTCCTGCCCCCCCTGCAGGCCCTGGCAGGCCGCTGGCAGCTCTCCCCGGGGCCTTCTCTTCCCCAGGCCCAACACCGCCAGCTCTCAGCCTGGCACCACAGCAGAGCTGCTCCAACCCCTGAGCATCCTCAAGGCCTCCTCTGGCCCTGCTCCGACAGCTCCGTGTCCCCATGCTGGGCCCAGAGCTGAGCACAGCGCTGCAGGGGGGGCTCACAGGAGAGGGGCAGAAGGGGAGAATCACCTCCCTCGACCTGCTGGCCACGCTTCTTTTAATGCAGCTGAGGATATGGTTGGCATTTTTAATTTTTTTTAAGATTCCTAGAAGAAATACTCTGACTTCTGCAGATTTATATTACGACAAAGATTCTAGAAGGAAAAAAAAAAGGGGGGGGGGGGGAAGAAAATAAGCATTTAAATTTTTTTTTTTTTTCCACAGTAAAGACTTGTGGTTAAAACCCCTGTGACAGGGAGCAAAACCTAAGTCTAGCATTTAGCACTGTCCTGTTGTTTCGTCTGTAAATTTACACTTGAACTAAAAGCAGTGAGAAACAGGGGAACTGCTGGAGTGCATGAGGTCAGAGGTAGGGCCTGTCAACCTGTCTCAGAGTGGGCAGCAGCAGATGTGTAGAGAAATTTGCTTTTATGGAATAATCTCTCTGTAAGGAAAATCACTTTGTGCTCTTCCTTTTAGAGATCAGCTTTCAGCAGCAAGTTCTATATTGCATCCAAAAGGTGACACTGCTCCTGAACCCTTAACTCTGCATGTTCCTGGAAATACCTGTCTATGCATTCCACATCAAGGTCAAATCATGGTGAAAACGGAGACTGTCACTAGACTGACTAGGCTTTCCCTTTCTCTTCTCCTGGAGATCTCTGGCAATCCAGCACCCATCTACCACACTTCACTGAAACTGCTCCTATCAAAGTCTTTACTGATCTCTTCCCAGTCAAGCTTCAAGCCTTCCTTGCATGCACAGATGGCTTGGACCTGCCAGCCCCATCCATATTGTCACTGGGCATACTCTTCTCTTTGAGGTCTTGTTCCTCTTGATTTCTATTACACTTTCCCACTTGGTTCTCCACCCACCTTTCAGTCACCTTTGCAGGATTCTCCTGATCTCCCTGTTCACTACCTGTGGGACTGTTACAGGGTCACACACGGTCTTTTTACCTCCCCGTGCCCCAACTCTCAGGGAACCTCATCCACAAACACACCGTCTGTACTGATGACTCACAAATCCACCTCTGTCTTCCAATACGTCTCTCTTTCTGTCCGGACTGAAATTTTGACCTGTCCTTCTGGCTTTTCCTCATGAATGTCTTGCCAGCAGCTCAAATCTAGTCTAGACTGGGCTTTTTTTTATAGTTAATGGGGGAAACAAAAAAGAACTTTCAGGCATGATTCACCTCATTCTGATGTAGATACCTAAAATAAGTCAGATGAGTCGCAGCCTGCGAGTTCCTGTTTCTACCACAGACCATCCAGGAAGTCTAGATGACAGGTAGGGAAATCCACACTGTCGACGTCTACATTTGTAGGAGATAAATCCCAGCTGGTGTGATCCAGGTTACAAATCAACCTCTGCGATGCTGCTCAGATGTTTGCAGGACTTTTGGTTTTACTTTAGGGGCCTGGTGGAAGACTGAAGCTCAAAACCTTAGTAGCATGAATGGCTACCAAAGGCCCTCACAGAGCAGCTTCTCCAAGGCCAAAGCGGAAGAGACAGAGACCAAGGACTCCATGTTCCTCGGTAAGCAATGATTTACTTGTGTGCTGATATTCACCAGCATCGGAAAGTCTCAGGATTTAAGAAACAGTTATTGCTGGTTGCAGTGAAGCTAACACAGGTTTTGCAGCCCAGGAGTATCCTATCTTCTCTGCAGTGCTAAAATACTGCTCAGGGATTGCACCTAGTAAAAATATCCATGAAAAATGGCAGTAGTGAGGCCTGCAGCCTTGCTGGCTGCATGCTGGAACTGAGGCAGACAGGGTCCCCCGTGCCCTGCGGTTCTCCCTCTGCCCCAGCAGGGCCCCCCCAGCAGGGTGCCCAGCCCCACGTCCCAGCAGCTGCTGAAGCTCCCCCAGGAGGAGCCCCCCAAGCTCTGGGCAGCCTGTGCCAGGGCTCCGGCACCCGCCCGGCCCAGCAGTGCTGCCTGAGGGGCAGGGGGAGCCGCCGGGGCTCCGCGCTGGGCCCGGACACGGACAGGATCCCCCTGGCCTCTTCATCCCCAGGCCGAGCAGCCCCAGGTCTCTCGGCCTCTCCTCGCAGCAGAGCTGCCCCAGGCCCTGCAGCAACTTGGGGGGTGATGCTGGGCTCTTGTCAGTATGCCCAGGAATCTCTGGCACTGAGGAGCCCAGAACTGAACACAGGGCTCCAGGGGTAGCTTCATCAGTGCTGAACAAGAGGGGAAGCACCACATCCCTTGACCTGATGGCGATACTTTGATGAATGCAGCCAAGAGTACTGTTAGCTTTCTAGGCAGCAAGGGCACATCACTTACTCATGTAATAATAGCAATAACAAAGCTACTGGTCTGCTAAGACAACCTTTGTTGTTCTGGCTAAGAGTGGGCATTGTTTCCTTGAACTTTCAGCTTATGATCATTAATAGTGTGCATGATGAGTACCGTGGAGAAAGGATCATCTCTTTCCGTGTTTTCGTTCCACTATGACCAGGGCTGTCAAAAGCATAGGTGAAAGAAGAGGGGGAGGAAAATACCAAGGTAACTGGACCAGTGTAAAAGGAGCCCTTTCTACTCTGATGATGCAGTAGTAAACATGCAGAGAGGACAGCAGTGGCATTGCTTGTCCCCCCAGCTGGTTCCCCTTCTGGGTTTTCCAGTCTTGGCCACGGCCCATCATGGGCTTTCCAGCCTGTCGTAGACCCCTATGTTAAGGTCTGCCTAATGCAGGTATCTATATGTGCACTGGGTGTCTGTGTCCCTAGACAGTTGCCAAAGCATCAGTATGGTGCAGAATTCTGAAATACACTTTAAAGTGGAAACTTCTTTTCTTTTTTTTTTTTTTTTTTCTTCACACCCTCACCCCACATAACAAGGAAGGTGGCTGGATGGGTACGTGAGCCAGGAGGGTCCTCTGGGAGAAACTAGTGTCAGACTGCGCTCTATGAAGGAGATCTCTCAGGCATTCTGGTTGATACACCTGCAGCTGCCAGAGAGCCGAAACACCAGGTAAATCAATCTGCAAATCCCAGAGCCACACACTCACATGTGTGTGCTGTGGGTCCACAGATCAGGAGGGAGACCAGGACTCTGCTTTGTCATTGTCCCTGTCAGAGGAACGGCTCTGGGTGAAAGGTATCTGGGACTGCTGTCGGCTTCACACCCTTGTGGAAGGACAGCTTATGTTCTCTGCTGTGCCTTGGTGGTCTTTCTAACTCAAGTTGTCCCCACTTTGCCCTCATTTCAGAGCTAGACCTACGGTCTAAAATGAGAACTTAATGAAGAATAGGGGGTTGACCTTTTCAGGGTAAAATGGGGCTTTGGGTCTAAAACTAGATACCTCTGAGAGTTAGGCAAGGAGTGTGTGGTGCTGGAAAAAAAATAAGTTGTTAAACTAGCCATGAACGTGGTGACTCCAGTTCTGGATCATTACCCTGCTGGCTGGCAGCAGAAAGCTCTTCAGCTTCTGAAGGAATTTCCACCCTGAGACTGGTGAGATCTGAGCAGCAATAGCCAAGTCTCCATGCATGAGAGCGTGAATTAGGACCTGCTAACTGCTATGGCCATCGTCATGATGGGAAGGAAATTCCAGCAGCCACTGAGCCTGTTTTATGGGGATGCCGAGGAGGTGTTGTGGGAGGCAGTGGAGGGAGGCAGTGGAGTTAGAAGCAATCATCATAAGATGCTGAAAGGGAAAGAAATGGGAATGTAAGGAGACAGAGGTTCCACCAGACTTTTCTTTTTTTGTTTTTTTCCTTCCCACTGGAGAACAAAAAAGTGAGGGGGCAGGGGGGTTAGAGAAAAAAATAAACAAAATCTGGCCTGCATTCAGCTCTTCTGAAGGGTGCTAACAGCAAGGAGCTGAATCTGCCACAGATGCATTTAAGCCCTTCCAGCACATGAATTCTTTTTCCAGAAGTTTCCCAGAGTAAGTAGAGCTAGTCCAAGACCCAGAAAGCTTTGACATTTGGCTATAAATCTATGTGTCAGCAGCTTGGGAGTGAAAAGGGGAAAAAAGAAGAAGAAGAAAAAGGAAAAACAAACCATGTAATGAAAGAGGGATGAATTCAGTGCCTGCAAGAGAGAGGCTTGGAGCCGGGGCATGATGTTGTGAGGGGCAGCTGGTGGAGAAGGAGGGATGCACAGGGCTGGGGGAGGTGGTGGTGGTGCGGCGTGGCCAATGCATGGGACCGTGTTCCTCTGGCAGGAGAGCTGGCGGAATGATCAATAGGCATGGAGAGCTAATGGTACCGTCTGGAAGGAACAGGATGGTTAGTGTAATCCAAATCCCATTGGGAGAGCAGCCCGTAGGTTACCCCAAAGCTGGCCATGAGCCACAGACATCTTATAACCCTGAACGTGTCTTTTGAGTGAACTTTCAGAACTTCACGTTTTGGTAGGATTTTTCTTTTTCTTCCTTTTTTCCTTTTTTTTTCCTTTTTTTAAATACAACAGGATCTCTGTGTGTAGAGGCAATAATGGATGAGGGCTCAAGCAGCTGCTATGGATGCTGTTTAGATTCAGGGGGTGTTTTCTTGAGGGGATGATTGATGGCTCCTTTCAAGACAACCAGGAACATAAGCCTCCCCTCCCCCTGATCCAGAGATGGTCTGCACACATCCAGTGGCTGCTTCAACAGGCAGGATCGAGGTTAAATCCACCCAGATGCAGGCTGTGAAGGCAGATAACTACTCTAAGAACCCTGCAACCCTCAGTCGCACTGTCCCTTGGAGATTAAGGCCTTTCAAGTTTAAGCGGACAATATGGTTTCGATCAGTCCTGACAGATTTTACAGGAACTGCTTTTGTCTTGCTTTAAGCGCTCAGATGCTTGTGTTAAGCTTCTTCCAGCTAAGCAAGGTCAGGCTGGGTTTCCAGGGAAGGGGTTCAAGGAACAGCTAAGGGAAGGGGAGATCTGCATCGCCCGCCAAATGAAGCACTTTTATGCGTGGTAATGTTGCAGCAGGGCTGGCCAAAGGAGATATGTGATCTGAGATTCCCTTGGGCTTCAAAAGTGCTTTTCCCCAAAGCAGAGCTCTTTGTCCTGCTGCGCCTCCCAAAAGCCCCCAGTATGAATGTGGGGAGGTTGCAGTTACATTCAGGTTACTACGGCAGAGTTTTGCAAAGTGCTGTTAAAAGAGCTCCCCATCCCAGAGTCTGCTCCTCCATGGAGGGAGAAACTTCTCTGGTTCCTTCTGCTCACAGAGCACGTTGGGTGGTCAGGGTGCGCTGCAGCCCAAATGGCCTTTTTGGCAAATTCCTTCCCATGAGCCTGCCTTGCCTCCTCAGTGTGTTTAGGCTGCAAGACAAATGCAAGGTCCAGCATGACGAGGCAAGAAAAAAACATTTTATTTGGTGGTTCTAGTATGTCTTTGGGGCATTAACATTGTTTCATAGAAAATAGCAATGTGAATAAACCACGTCCCCATTTCTGGCCGCATTGGTTTAGTTCTTAGCTTAGAACCTTGTAAGAGATCCCTGCAATTTGGCAGAAGCACGTTGTGGCTCTTATTTTTTCCATGTTACCTCATCGCACAGATAATGGGACAGACTGCACCCTGTCCAAATTGACACCAAAACAGGGGGACTTGCTTCTGTCTGGGACTTGGAATAGACTCCTCCAGGGGTCCTTTCCAATCTCATTTATTCCATGGGTTTATGATGACCCCTTTAAATCTTAAATACTGAACACCACTGTACCACCAGGCAGCAGGTGAGAGCTGACGGTAAGCTATGACCAGCCCATTGAACCCAGCTATGAAATGACAGGAGAAGAGATGCTGGAGTCCATGCCAGCTTTATGCAGTGTTGGGAAATTTTACCACTCTGTACAGAGGATACAGTTCAAATCTCTCTTTATTCCAAAGCTACTCTAAATAATCCTATGTCTTTTTCCACTTTCCACACCAATGTCTTAGCCTAAGAAAGCTTCTGACCCTAGGAAAGTCCTATTTTTAATTTCATAAGGAAAAGGTGCAGATTTGGGGATAGGCAGCAGTGGATTGCCTGAAAATAGAGAGATGAATTTCAATCCATCACATTACAGATGGATGTGGCTTCTGCCACATATGCTCCTGTGGGCATTTACAGACTTTTCAAAATACATGAATTCACTTTATATTTCAAATCTATATGAATCAACTCATAAACCAGAGCTATATGAAACTACAGAAAGGCTGGAAACAACTTCAAATATATATCAGCTTATTATTTTGTCTCAGACATACCTAAAGCAAGTTTTACCTAAAGCATCTTTGGAAGGTGAGAAGAAAGCAGAGCAAATCTGCACTGTAATGATGGGACACAAGCTACCTACAGGTCAGCAGGTAAAGTTATCACATCATTTCAGCTGCCTGCAGAGAGTTTTCTGCGGAGAGTATTCAGTATGCCTGCAAGTAGCAGAAACCAGCCAGTTCCGAGTTAGCCCATGAGGCATGAAAGTTTCGCTGCTCGTGATTCAAGACACCCTTCACACTATTAAATTAAAATACTGGGCATGCATGGCAACTTCCCTGAAAGAAATGGAATTTATAAGGAAGCTAGACAGCATCATA
Source organism: Anser anser (assembly GCF_964211835.1). NCBI lineage: Eukaryota > Metazoa > Chordata > Aves > Anseriformes > Anatidae > Anser > Anser anser. The sequence continues at coordinate 77,908,900 of NC_139724.1, forward strand.
CTTTCCCATGTCCCTGCTCTTTTGAAGTCTGATGTTCCCTCTTCAGCCCTGCTCATTGGTCCAGAAACTTTACTTCTGTTACCTTGTGGACAATTAACATGACAAAAGGGGAAAAAGCAGGCCTAGAATGGGAGAAGTCAGGGGAGGAGGTAGGTAGATCCCGTTTGGTTTTAACAAGGGCTGGAAACACTCTGCTCTTCTGGAACCAAGAGCCGCTTTGGTGCAGTCAGCCCCAGCAGCAGATCAGCAGCTCTGAGCACAGATCCAGGAGAGTCTGCTGGGCTTCATTCTCAACACCTGGACCTGGACCTGTGCACAACCGATGGGGAATTCACAGCCCCATTTATACCCCACCCCACCCTCAACATACACCCTGTTTTAGGTCAAAATAGCACAGGTGAACTGGAGTCTAGCCGAGTGAATCTGATCCTTTAGCCTGGAACAAGGGATTCTTCACACCACAGAGTTTGCATCTGCGTTTCTTTTGGGTTTGTTCTCTATCTCAGACCCTGGTTCAAGGTGAAGTGAAGTTCAGATACTGCGGGGAAGGAAGATAATTGTTACATTTTTAGCATACTAACAATTCTTCTTTTTGCAAACTCAGAGACAGCAGCCTCCACATATCAGAGAGCATTTACTTAGTAGCAGGAAGCCTGAAATTTGATGCTGTCTCCACGAAAATCCTCAAGTACATTTAACAATGGCCCTTGTTTATAGGCACCAAGCCGTTTGTTTTCCTCCTTTCCCTATAGTGATGCAACAGCCGCTGCTGAAGAATTTGCTTTCTGAGCCAGAGGCTGCTTTCTGGTGTGTTTCAGTCCACGGATTTTTTGGGTTTATTTCAGATTTACAGGGAGCAGATTCTGGCTTCATCTGTTAGACTCCTTCTACGATGTTGGAGGGAATCTGGCCTCTCCAAGGGGTGATTAATCTTTTTTTGGTGTTAGTATTCAAAGGGGTGCATAAATGTAACTCAAGAACAAGGTTGGGACGCGAGAACATGGGTTTTTAGTCATGCTCCCTGTTCAGGGTTTCATGTATGGGCTCTGGCTCTTTGCTTAGTCTTATCGAAAGCAACTCGGTGTCTACCCACAATGGGAACTGACCAGTCTCTTGGGACTTGTGTTCATATCTTCAGCATGAGTGTCCTCATGCTGTGCCCAAACAAGTAGGGGTTCTGCTGGAGCAGAACTCCGAAGACCTGCATGCTGCTCTAGGTTTGTCCTAGGGAGCAGAAGAGGTGCTCTGTGGGGTCAGACCTGTGATTAAGGTAGCCCATACTCTGCCATGAGCAGAGGCAGTGCTTATTTTGGGCCACCTTCTGTCGTCCACAACTCCCTGATTCCTCAGCAACCACTGCTCTGGAGAGGTGACAGTGCCCATCCCTGCCTGGTCTCTTCAGAATTCACTTATTCCTGTGTCCATCAATTTGTCTGATCCTTTGGTGATCCCATCTGCCTCCAACAGCAGCCAGTTCCAGATATTCACGACCCCCAGTGCAGAGTCACATATTTTCATCTATTTTAACTATCTGCTAGTTCTCTGGCTGCCTTCTAGCTCTTGTATTATGGGATTTGGTGAACAACAATTCTGCATTCAGCTGACTGATTTACTTTTTCCAAAGCTTAATTATACCCACCACAGTATGGTTTTAGCCAAATTGAAGAGTACTAACCTTTTATGTCTAAACTCACAGGGCAGTTCAAATATATTCAGGCTAGTCACAAGAAGGTTCTTGTGCATGTTTTCAGCTTTGGCATCTAGGAAATCATTCTTGCTAGTGAAGCAACTCTTTTGGCTGCTTCTTTCACTCAGATCCCTTCTCTCCAAGAAGCTCCAGCCATTCATGAGCTAACAAAATAAAACAGAATAACAGAAAACTCTTGTTGGCAGTGCAGAGCCTAGGAATCACAGCCATGTAGGTCTGAACCCACTTCTTGAGAGGCAATGCATTCTTACTCTGTCCCCTTAAAACAATGTTCTCTGGTTTTTTTTTCTTTGTTTATTTGTTTGTTTGTTTGTTTCTCAGAAGTGTTGGGACTCCAGTAGCATTTCTGAAGGCTCTCCCTGTTTCTTTCTACAGGTTCGTGAGAAGACATTCCTCATGGATAACTCATACTCAATAAAAATAAAAATAAAAATAAAAAAATAAAAATAAAAATAAGAAAATAAAAAATAAAAAATAAAAATAAAAATAAAATATAGAACCAGCTATCTGCAAAGAGTAGGTGTCTTGTGCCATGCATGCAATGGAAAGTGATGTGAAGAAGACATGGAAGAACCATTTCAGCACTGCATTAGGTAAATTTCACCATCTGTCACCTCCCTGAACAGGACTTCCCTGTACTGTTCTGTACTGTTGTGTCCTCTTTGATTTGCAATAAAGTGGGCAGTATAGATAAAGAATCTCAAAGACTCCAGATTTTGTGAAGTATCTGTGACTGCTCTGTGAGCAACACAAGAGCTGAATGAGCCCTCCCTTCTCTGTGTCTGGAGCCAGGTTCTCTACAAAACTACTTTCTTCTGAAAGGGTTTCAGTGTTTCTTTACACTTGGTTGTTTGCAACTATTGCTAGCAGCCTGATAACAGCCATGGACAGCAATGATGGTTTGTTACATTAATCTCACTGTCCTTCAAGGCTTCACGTGACATCTTCTGCCTCTCCTCCAGGCCCACAGAGCATTTTGAGGAGGAATGCGATTATAAAAACAAATTGAGAACTTGTCATCTTTCATCATCAGACAGGGGAAAGAGAACAGAAAAATATGTGCTACGTATATAGCTCTGCTGGATGAAATGCTGCTTTGGCACTTACAGAAGTAGCTTCTTGAATCAGTCACCTTCATAGCATCATTTTTCCTTTCTGTGGATTTATTTCTGATTCTTCTTTTTTTCTTTAGACAGCAATTGTATGCAATGGGGATTACTTCTTGCAAGCACACTTGGTTGTGTGTTTTATTGCAGAACACCTAAATATTGGTCAGAATCAGATGCATTCACAATAAATAGGTGAGAGACTGAGAAGCTACAGTCATGGCTTAGCCCAGTGATTCTTGCAGCACTTTGGGCAGCAAGATCTTGCCTGTAATTTTTTATTTTATTTTTTTAGACTTTATTCAGGTCGTGTTCATTGAAGGCTCGTTCCACACTTCATTTCTTGAAATGCGGCCACATGCACCTCACTGTCCTCACTATATCATATCTCTGGGTTCCCCATGGCATTAAGGATTTGTTCAAATACTATCATGTTGTCAAGGTGGACACAGCTTGGTCCTGAGATCTTGCACTTGCTCTGCATCGTTAGGCTGTTTAGGGGCATGGACAGGGTTTTACAGAGAAGGTTGAGATTTCATATTCAGTTTTAATCCACGGAGAAAATACCAGATCTGCACAGAACTCTGGACCAAGACATGCCCTGTGGAGACCAGTCGTTCTGCAAGATGGAAGGTCTCATTCTTAAGTAAATGTCAGTGATGTCAGTCAGTGCCTTCCTCTGCAAGGGCTGATCCATGAACATGCTTGTGGCTAACAGGGCTACTTGGTCAGTGGTATAAAGTAAACCAGCTGCAGCAAGCGAGACCCACTTTCTCCCAACGCTTGCCTCTCATGTCCTGTGTGTCTAACTAGTGTGAAATTGCAGCCTTGCTCATACGCCTATCAATTGCAGACATGCCTGATAATAGAAACAAATGAGGTCTTGGCCATACACAGATTAAATTAGAGGTAGCACAGGAACCTGACCACGAAGATGGAAGCTCAGGTAGTGGTGAGGAGGACCCAGAATGAGCTCTACCAACAGAACAAGGTTTTGGGGACCCATGTGGTGCTTGTGCTATGAATAAATTAAATGTGCTTCTCACTATCCATCCATCCAGCACCTCTCAGCAGCACAAAATCCTCTTTAAATAGACAGGCAGGAAGAAGCGATCCTTTATCTTGCAACACAGTGAAAGGCAGCATTGTTGGGCCGGATGGTTTCATTACCCCCTTGTGTGCGATTCTGTACACCAGAGCTTGTGTTCCGAGAGGTGAAAAATGACCTGCTATGTGTGTGCACGCATGCATACACGGCTTCTCTCCACGTCTCTGCAGCAAGGCACCCAAGCACACTTGGTTAGTCACATACCTCGTCTGAGGGACAAAGGCCCACTCTGAGGAGCTGCATGTTTTGGATTGGCTCTATGTTCCCTCGCCTTCACCGGACAATTAGGAACAGGCCTCCAGGAGTGCGCTGTGCTCTGAGAAACCCAGAAAAGCCTCCGCCAATCCCCCAGTGACCCCATGACCCGGAGGTAACATCCATACTAAGCTGTTTTTAAGACAAACAGAAGGAAATACTTAGGTGTAAAATTACTTGGCAGAAGCCGATCCGTTTCCTTTTTTGACAGGGGCAAAACAAATAGAATAATCATCCATGATCCTGAAAATCCCAGCCACCCACTAAGAGATGAGGGGGGCTGCATGCTCCCTTTGGATGAAACTCTGTGTCCCCTTGAACTGGAGAGGCAGGACTGTCCTTGGCTCTCCTCTGCCGTGCCGCCAAGTGCACAAGAGTTCCTGGTTCCCCCTTGCTTCCCCATCACCCTCTTATCAGGACCCTTCTCTCCTGCAGAGCTCCCTCAAGGGATTTTCTGCAAGCTGGAGGGGCTGGAAATCCAAGGAAAAGGGCTGGAATTCTGTCCAGCTGCCCCAAGGTCCTTAGTGGTTGTGTTTAAAGGATTCTTGGCAATGCCAAACTGCGTAGTCCCTCTCCTCCCTCTCCATAAATGTAAGCTATATGGAAGCACCAGAGGCCCAGCAGGGGCTATGGGCAATTGGAGCTGTGTCAGGGTGGCAGCCCACATTTCAGTTGTTTCATGGGAGCCCTCCAACCTGCCCCTGCCCCTGCAGTGATGAGGACACAACACAGGTCACAGGGAACAGTTCGGGAGACGTGTCCTTGCTATTGCTGACCAAAGGACAACACTTTGGCATTTCAGTGGTCACACTCTGAGTGACGTAGGAGAGTAAGGCCAACACCACCCCTTTACCACATTTCATGTCTGACCAAAGCTTCCCTTCTAGAGAAGCCTCTCAACTAAGTGGAGGGAGACAGACATCTCAAGAGGGTATTTTGCCCATCCAACTGTCCGTAAACCTGGGACAAACTCACCTATGGAGCTGGAGAGAGCAGAAGAGGCTAAGCATACCTGAGCAGCCCAGAAACCCTCGCTTGCCTGGGGGTCATTGCCACCAATCCCAATTTGCCTACACATTTTATTTTATTCCTCATGGAATTCAGTGTACAGGTAACACTATGCTAGGCCATGCAATGTAACGCAGCTGGTGCCCCAGGGCCACGGGTTGCAGTAGGTGCTGAGGCACCGCTTGGCCATGCAATGAAGAAATGTGTGGCTGTCTCAGACGCAGGGTCCACTTGCATCTGTTGAGATGCGGTAATGAGAGAACAGCAAAGCACAGAAGTGCACTCCTCCTGGGGAAGGAGCACGAAGCCACAACTAGACAGGGGCATCCTGCTGGTCTCTTCTGATGTCGCTGGTTGAGGATGTGTTTCTCTGTGCAGATTACCAGTAGGACTGGTAAAACCAGCAAAAAGACCCCAGTTAAACATCAGTTATGAAGGACTGGCTCAGGCAAAGGAAAAATCACATCCCAGACTGAAATGATTGATTACACTGGCACATAGCCACGTGTAGAGCAAGGCACAGACTATCTGCATGAACAGTGTAACTTTAAATTCCCTTGTCTTTTCTCTTTTCCTAACTGATACTTTTCTTTTCTCCCCCCACCTTCCCCCCCCCCCCCCCCATGCACACACATACACTATCCCATTTAAAAAGATTAAATAAAAAAAAAGCTTTTCTGTATAATGTAAACTGGGGGAAACCGTTAATACTGTTGTTTAAGGAAATAATTGCTTTTGTTATGCAGCAAACATTCTAGCAAAGCCAGAGATTTGACAGTTCAGTTCAATTCAACAGAGGCTGAAAGCTTAAATATAATTTAAATTTATTTTACAAATATATTAACAAAAGAAGTTGATTATTTTCGTTTTAACTGTTTCTTTAATGTGACCCTTTTAATTTTTTTCCAGGTGCTGACACACATAGCAGTGACAACTAAAAAAAAAAAAAAAAGTGATTAAAATTGTCATTTTCACCAGTGTGTCTGCCTGTGAGCTGCTCTTAGCACCACCAAACACTATCTTCAGATGTTCCCTATACAAATTGTCTCGCTGCTATCCCCTATCTTCTCTTTTCATGGTTTTCAGGCTAATGCAAATTTGTAGCTTGTGCTTATCTTTTCTTCCCTCCCAAAGGCAAAGGAATAAATATTTGAAAGTCAAATATAGAGATTTTTATCAGACAATATCAGGTGCATTTTTAACTATTGGTATAGATTAGGTATAGACTCCTAACATTTAATAGTTCTCCAAACTAGTTTTAAATAAAGAATACAATTAGGAGTAGTCTCAGTAGTTTTAGATGTTTAAGTGTAGATGTCCACAACTGCGTAAGTCACTCTAAACTCCTTTTTGCATCAATGGAGAGACATTTATACCTTCCCTGACTCAGACAGCTCATCCTAAATAGATTTGCAAGCAGGTCATGTGAGTCACAGACTAGAAGGACTTACTACTTTTTGACTGTAAAGGACTTTTAGGTAAATCACTCATATGTAAATGTTATCATTAAAGCAGTCTCGTATACAATGCAAGTTTTGATCACATTATTGCTCTAAATATCTGATCACACTCAGCAAGCTGAGATGGATTCAGATGGGATGTTCATCTCTGTTTTGTGTCACAGTGGAGGGTAACCTTAAAATTTTGGAAACCTTTTTCACTTTTGCTAAAGTTCTGCATGCTCTGACCATACACAGTACCTCTGCTGAACAAGGTTACTGTCCTTTTTGTTGTCTAACCACCTTGCAATGCACCTTACAGTGACAAAAGCTAGACCAGCGCAAGTCTGGAACAAGGACGCTAGCACACATTTCAGCGGACCTGGGAAAATAAACAGGGAATAGATTTGGTCAGAAATCATTTTACAATAATGCAGATGATGATACACATTCACATTTTTTTGCTTCTGGCTTTTCAATGAGAGTATAATGGATTAGTAAGAAGAAATTTTGGGTCTTTTATTTTTTGTCTTAGGACAAATAAAGTTTTCTTTCCACTTGTTCCTGGGAAAATAAAACTTCAGCAGGCTAACTAATACATTTTGGAAGCACAAACATCATCTGCCTTGTGTCAGATGAGTCAACCTGGAACATGACCAGTGGGGACAGAAATCAGATGCTTTCTATATACAGTGGCAACTTCTGAGGATCTAAATGACTTGTAGATTTAGGAGCCCCAAATGGAAACATCCTGGCTTCACCAGAAACAAAAAGTGTTCCTTACAAAGTCATACTTGTGTAACTTTGGGGAAGTGTCTGGGAATTCCCCATAGTTTCAAGATTCTGGAGAAAGCCCGGCTCGTGGCCATTGACATCTTTGCACGGAGGTTTTGAAGTAATTTCATCCCATTATCATGCTTCTCTTTACGCAGGATTGAGGAGGAAGCTGAGTGACCTTTGCACACTCAAAAAGGACACTTAGAAAACAGCTCTATTAAAGGATGTTTTTGTTGCCTGCATGCAGGCAGCTTGTACCATCTGAGGGTGCATAAGGTTGGCAGGTTTCAGACAAGATTTGAGAGACTTGTGCCTTTCTAGAGCTGCGTTTGGAGGTTGTCAGTGGGACAACCCAACAGCATCTCAAATGCAGCTAGTAACTTACACACAGGCAACTGAATGAATCCCTCATTTTAAGTTGAGGTATAAAAACCAAAGTATTTAAGAAGCTTAAAAAATTTAGGTTGTTGATTTTACAGGAGGGAAAAGAGAGAGAAAGAGAGGAAAAAAATAATAACATGAAGGGGGTGGAGAGTTTACTAACGTATGAAAGTCAGTGCTGAACTCCAAGTACCAGTGGTTTTTAAAAATAGATTATCCAAACACCTGCAAGGCCTCTTGTGCACAGACGATCCTCCCTCCAGAAAGGAAGCTAAGCCAAATGACCTCTCAGGGACCTTACCAGGCATATTTTTGTGATTCCTACTACAGGTCTGTGGCTCCAACCATGATGAGATATAGGAATGCCAATGTGATGTCAGAGGATGGAGTTTCTGTATTTCTTGGAGTTACTTTGTTAAACTGGAGCAACACTGACATCAGAAATGAAACAAAGCTATGCTAAGAGGGGATTGGCAAGATTGTAGAGTCAACCATCCAGAGAAAAGGAAATGCCAAAATTCAGACTGCCTTTCTCTTTCCTGGACTAAGCTACCCCTTCTTCTCCTTGGTCACTATGGACCATGTTTTATTACCTGTATAGCTTTTCTTTCATTTTTCTTTCTGTCTCTTTTCGAAAGGACACTGCCCCAGTCAGGACACAATTATGTCAGCTAATATGTCCACCAGAATCACAGTGGAAGAATTGCTTACGTGTCTTACAGAATATTACTTTGTTTATACATCCCAGGACACTATGACAGCAGAACATTGCTGACTCATACTCACAGTGTGACTCATTGCAAACCCCAGATCTTTTCCCTCATGCTGTCCCTAGCTAGCCTTCTTTTTTAGGCTGGTTAACCTCACCTGAGCATGGGTCTTTGTGTTCGTGCCCATGGACTAGCATTCTATTTTTCCAGGCTGTTTCTCCAGTTTGCAGAGTTTGCTTTGGATTCTCTTCCAGTCTGCTGGCAGGCTCTTTCCTATCCAGCCCCAGCCAGTGCCACCTGCACATCTGATAAGTAAAGTCTGTATTTCTTTATGCAGCTTACCAATGGAGATATCAAATTGTTCTAAAGCCCTGGGGAGTGCAACACTGTGCAGCCTTCTTTGGGAACAAGCCATTCATGTATTTGTTTGTTTGTTTGTTGCCTTTTTTTTTTTTTGCTTGACTTGCACAAATTTGTTACTTCCTTCAACAGAGCTGCTGACACTAGCAGGTGTACTCTTAGGATCTGCACAGGAAGGCAATGGGGTCCTTACCCAAGGCTTGGCAAAACAGCTAATGAAGTCAGGAAAGGGTGACACTGAGTGGCTGTGGTAGAGAACATTCCAAGTTAAAACACTCTTCTATGACAGTGATAGCATCCATCATAAGATAATAACAGACCTGTTTCACAGCATTGTCAAGCTATATCTTCAAAAAAACTCTTAGTTGTCTGATGTAAGCTGGTTTTCTATGGGTATAGCAAGCAATACATTTGTAAGGCAAAGGAGAACATTGTTTACTCCCTAAATTTCAATGTCCTGTTTCAAGAATAAGCAGTGCTCAGATTTAAAAACAACCAGCCAACCATAAATAAATAAATAAATAAATAAAAAGTGTGCAGAATTTTAGAATTCAAAGCAAAAAATCCCTACCCCATTCCCTCCATCCCCTCCCCCCCCCCCCCTTTTTTTTTTTTCTCGGAAGTGACTGAACTTTTGTAACTGTAATTTTTTTTTTTATTTATTTATTTTTTAAAGGAGGGAATCCCCACTGACACCACCTTCACTTCCTCTCCTGGGAGAGGGAAAAAGGTAGGAAAAACAAAACATGGACCTAAATTATAGTAACACCAGTAGGCTGGGATACAGTGAGATTTCATCCTTACTAGTTATGCTGAAGTGTTAAAAAGCAGAAAACAGATACTGTCTTAAACAGCCTGAATAATACCCAACAGAACTAAGTCTGCCTGTAGCTTTCCTGGAGAGCATAGCAGCTACAAGAGAAAACAGCCTACCTAAGCAGAAGTAGGTTATAGGAATAAATGCAGCAAGCTTGTACCCTTGGTGGAAGAGAATCAGGTCAGGGAATACTTAAACAAATGGACTTTTATAAGTCTGTGAGCCCTGATGGGACCCATGAGTGCTGAGGGAGCTGGCAGATGTGATTGCGAGGCCACTCTCTGTAATCTTTGGTTGATTATGACAACTGGGAGAAGTCCTGAAGACTGGAGGAAAGCAAATATCACTCCTATCTTCAAAAATGACAAGAAGGAGGACCAAGGGAACTACAGGCCAGTCAGCCTCACCTCAATCCCTGGGACCATGATGGAGCAGCTCATCCTGGAAACCATTTCCAGGCATGTGAAGGAGAAGAAAACCACAAGGGGTAGTCAGCATGGATTCACCAAGGGAAAGTCATGCCAGACCAACCTGATAAGCTTCTATGATGAAATCATCAGCCTGATGGATAAGTGGAGAGCACAGGATATTCTCTTCCTGGACTTCAGTAAAGCCCCCAACACCATCCCCCATAAGATCCTCATAGAGAAGCTGTTGATTTAGCCTGGAGGTGTTCAAGACCAGGCTGGATGAGGCCCTGATCAGTGTGATCTAATGGGTAACATCCCTGCCCATGGCAGCGGGGTAGGAACTAGATAGTCTTTAAGGTACCTCCCAACCCAAGCTATTCTATGATTCTATGATTCTACGATTCTACGATTCTACGATTCTATGATTCTACAATTCTATGATTCTATAATTCTACAATTCTACGATTCTATGATTCTATAATTCTACAATTCTACGATTCTATAATTCTACAATTCTACGATTCTATGATTCTATAATTCTACAATTCTACGATTCTATGTTTCTGTAATGCATGGGTTGAATGAGCAAACAGCGAGGTGGATCAAAAACTAGTAGAACAGCCTGACCTAGAGGGTAGTGGTCAGTGGTGCAAAGTCCAGTCAGACACTAGCAATCAGCGGAGTACGCCAGGGGTCAATACTCAGCCCAGCCCTCATCTTCATTAATGATCTGGATTATGGGGTAGAGCACGCCCTCAGTAAATTCACAGATGACAAGAAACTAGGGGGAGTAACTGACTCACCAGAGGGTCATGCTGCTATCCAGAGGAACCTCGACAGGCTGGAGAGGTGTGCTGACAAGAATCTCATGAAGCTCAATGAGAAGTGGCTGTTCTCCTTCCCTCAGATTCATGTGGAAGGTGGATTCTCATGATTCTCCATTCTATTTCTTTTGTGATCTAACAGTAACTTTCCTTTTTCAAACCATAACTGCTTATTAATTGGAGATCTTTGCTGGAGCATTTTGTCACAGCTGCCAATTTTCTTTCCTGATCTTACAATTTTGATACTCACCCAAAAGGTAAACTATTTCCAGTAAAGCTCTAAAATATGGAGTATATTTGTTCCTTGCTTAGGACTGGCTTGGTTTTAAGACCCTTTAAGGTGCTATGGTGGTGTCAACTAGACTGTTAACTTCAAACATCTAACAGTAATTTATTGTTGAGGTACTGTGGTATCTATATTCAAGGGATCACTTCATGGCTTTCATGGCCACCAGATTCTGAAAATCATAGAAGACATATGGGGAAATATCCAGAAATATCTATGGTACTTTCACACTTCTGTCATCTGGGCTACCTGCTCTAATTGCTCCTAGGAACAGGTTGAACTGGATGGTTTCTGTAGGTCTCTCACAGTCTACACCATTCTGTATTTCCTCTATCAGTGTACTATACGGAAAGGCAGTGTCATTTGTATTTAGCAGAGGAGGTCTGAACACAGCATCTGTTCTTTTGAGCCTTTTTTCCTTATTTGAAATCCATCTCATTCATGGCAGTTCTTACAAATTACTTTGAATGAAAAATGGCAGTGCAGCAGATCAGGAGGTACCAGCCATTAAGCAGCAGATGCCACCAGCTGGAGAAGCTCAGGATTCCCAAATGGAGAAAACTTCTATAGCCCTGCCTGGGTCTAAGTAAAAGCAAACTGCCATCTCCCAGGGTTCCCATGATAGGTGCTAGAAAAGAGCCCAACCTACAAAGTGCAGATCTGATTCCAGTTTTACTATGGTTTTGCCACTAAAGGCAGAATAGTTAGGAATGTCTAAAGTTATGGTTGCCTGAAACTTTTCACCTCAAATCCTTGTTTTCAGCCACTTACAGCATGGTCAAAAATGAAGCAAGGAGATGTAAATGCAGGATATATGCCATAGGCTGGATTTCCCTGGTACTTCAGCCAAAATAGTTAAGCCAAAACAGTTTCTGAGAACAAGGCAGGGGGGAAAATACATTGTTTTACCTATGGTAAAAAATCTGCAGTGTGCCTTTGACTTAGAACAGATCCTCACTATTTAGCAGGGAGCACCCTGCTAAATCTCCCTGTTGCAGATGTGTGTTTTGGCACTGATGAAAGAATTTTCCCAGATTTGGTTGCAGAGCATGTGTGCACTCAACAAAGCCTTGTAATAGATGTACAGTTAACTTCTCTACCCCACTAAGGCTCCCACTGTACAGTCTGCTCCAGCTAACGCTGTCAAAAGGCTGCAAAGATTGCCATGAGAAAGTCAACTGTAAGAGGCTTTCCTATATCCTATTCCCTCTTCTGAAGGTAAAGATCTATGAAGTAGTGAGAGGGTTTTCTTTTGCTTGCATTATGTTTATGTCACTTGATGTTTACATTAGAGTTGGAGCAGAGGATGGAAAGGTTCACAATGGTCCTTAATTTCTGCAGGAATTTCTTCCACAGTCTCAGACCTGCACAACTTCTGATAACTGAGAATTGCATTTGAGACAGCTCCGGTTTTGCCCCAGAGTTTTAAACAGTCCTTGATTCCTGTTAGCCCAGCTTCTGCATCAGTTTGAGGGTAAAGACTGAAATGTCTTAACCAATGTAGAATTCTCTGAGAAGATATGCAGGTAAGCAGAGTACAAGTCTAGCTGTATGACAGTATCAGATGTTGCCAGGGAGACGAAACACAGGATTTTGCCTCACTTGGCTCATGTTGATCTGGAATTTCATTCTATCCAGGGCTAAGATGCATCTGATTATGTGGCCTCAGGCATTTAGATCAGGATCCCTCTAGTAACTAACCTACATCGGTGTGTTGCGTTGTAAAGTTTTTGGTGAGATGTCACAGGAACAACAAGCTCTCACAGAGTACACTGGATTTTGTATGCACCCTAACATACCCCTCCTATATTTTCTGATGCTCGGCAAAGGGATGAAGGCACATGCGATTCTTTCCTGACAGAGTAGCAGTAATCTTTCAATGAGTATAAAATTTCTTTAACTGTCCAATTTTTATTTATTTATTTATTTTCCAAGTGGAAATTTTGGAGTGCAGTATGAAGATATCAAAGTATCTCAGTATAATCTGGCTTGCTGTCCATAAGAAGAGCCGTGATTAGCCAAACCATTAATTTCTTTTCATCAACAGGTCTTCTGGAAGTGGAGATGTAGGCCCATACCATACTCATCTTTGAGAATACCAGAAGGTTGGAAAGAAGGACAGAACTGGTTATTAGGTAAAAATGAGTTAAGCTATTTCTTGGAAATTAATCCCAAGGAAATATATAACTCTTATACAATCACACATGCACACACGAGCTTGTACACACACCTATCATTGGATTTAACATGATGTCTGAGAAACCTCATGAAGTTCAACAAGAAGTGCAAAGTCCTGCACATGGGGAGGAACAACCCCAGCACCAGGACAGTGGGTTTGATCCAGACGGCCTCCGGAAGTTCCTTCAACCTCAAACATTCTGTGATTCTGAGAGCAAGCACCGGCCTTCATTACGTGAGAGAGAAATCAAGAATTCGGATCTGGAGAATGAAATTCAAGACTTTCACAGTGAACTTGTTCACCTCTGCAGCTGCTGCATAGTTGTTTAAAGGGCTCTAGTTATGTCTGCACCACAGGTATGGTGGGTAGTTGCAGCCAAGATACTGCCCTATCTACCCGTTTTCTTGGGCTAAATTAAAACTGCAGCTGGAGAATTGTGAAGTCCTAAAAAAATCCCTTAAGACAGATACAGAGGTGTCTATGCTTCTTCCCTTGGATGTCACTGACTACCCAGTTCTTGGGTATTTTCCTTTGAACATTGTAGGGGACCCTGCATCACACTCCCCCCTCTCTGTCACCCTCTCTCACATTCCGTTTCAGATTTCTCTGGTAATCGCTGCCTGGGGGATAGGGAACAGAAGACTCAGCTTATATTAGGGAAATCAAGTCCCAGAGCAGAATGCCTTATATTTAAACAGTGCTCAGTGTGACTGTCTGGTTCTCTCTGGTTTAGTCTCCCTATCTGTAAAGGATATTTGTAGGCAGAAGCAGTACCGTGCCAATTATAGGTATGGAATAAATGTTGAAACTCTACTTTGATGTTGCCACAATGTACCAAAATAGAACATTTTATCTCTGAAATTGAGAGCAAAGGCACATTGCCTGTTATGGAGGAGGAAAGAATGAGGGTGAGCTCTCTTTCCCCAGTTCTAGTATTTCAGGCTTGGATTTAAAGAGCCGCCAGAGGAAATTTGGCCTTGACTTCCTATCAAATTTAGCTATTTTACAGATTTAGGCACCCCTGATTAAAAAAATCAGGAGGGAAACCCTTGTTTTCTGCTGCTTCCAAAAAAATGTATGCTGGAGCCCTCTGCTTTCCAGAGGAAAGCACTCCAAGATGTCACCAGGAGCTTCCCAGCTGCAGCCAGCGGGCAAGGCGCTCCGCTGCTGTGTTTTTCCCTTCACCATGACTCCACCCTGCTGACCTTTAAGCGCAGTAATAGGCTGATGAGAACACTTCCAAAGCGGAGCACTTTTCCAACTGCCTTACAACCCCTCGCTTTCCCTCTGTCTATCAGACCCAATAAGCATAAGCCTCAAACACCAGTCCCACCGGCATCTGCCATGATAGATTTCCAAGTTTTTTTATGGGCTTCATAAAGTTGGGATCAGGGGGATTTTTCCACAGGACTTGAGTAGAAAGAAAGACTTTCCCTACCACTTTTTTTTTTTTTTTACTTCGTCTTTCATTCTTTCATTTGGGAAACGAGCTCATTCTGAGAACAAAAATAACCCCTTGATTTGTGTACTTCTTCCTTAAAACAGAGCGAGACTTGTTGGTGGACCTAATAACATTTTTTCTCTCTCTCTTTCTCTCGTGCACTGTTAAACTGTAATTTTATCCAGATGCCTTTGCTACTAATAGCCTTCCACTTCGTGTTTTTGTGTTTCATGCATATACATATGCCAGGCCATCTTTTCTTGACGTCTCTCACATCTTTTCACCTTCTCCCGAAGACTTGCTCTGAGGACTGCTAGCCTCTGTCAGACTGTTCCTCCAGTCTGTACCTCCTCACTTGTGTGTTTTGCAATTTTATCTTGATTATTGTAATGCCTCTTATTCTATTTGCTTAAAACATGTCTAAGGCGTCTAGCGGCCAGTGCCTTTATTCGGTACGAGAAGACCATGGTTAAAGGAAGAGCCAGCCAGCCCAAGCAGATGACCAAGACAAACCAAGGAACCCAGCAGTAAGGCTGCCTCCATTACCCTCTGCCAGCGCCAGGTGGAACAAAAAAAAAAAAAAAAGATACAGTCATAATTAAAGCAGAGAAAAAGGCAGTAACATGTTAAGGGAATAAAAAGGACAGAGGTGCCAAAACATGTTATTCCACAAGTGCATGTGGTGAGAGACATTAGTTACCCACCAACAGGAGGAGATGTCAGAGATGCTGGCCACCAGCTGCAAAAGTCAGATTCACAACCTGTTCCCAAGTACCAGGTCTCTGGCACAAGGTTTATCCTTTCTCTGTGTGTTTACACAGCATTGCTGACTTCCACGGGGTCCTGAGGTAGTGACTGAACTTCTTTGCCATGCAGGTAATGTAAATAAACTTGAAACTAAGAGCAATTCCACCCTGGTCAAGCACTTGTACAGGCCAAACAGTATAAACAGCTGGTCAGCAGACCTGGAAGATGCCAGTGTGGGACTGAGGAACACCATGCTCATTTTGCTTCTCTGCTTGAGGTGTCTCAGGAGAAGTCAACATATTCCTCTGTACCTGGTTAACCATCTGCAAAATAAGGATGTCTTTGCTGACAGTGGGCCTAGCAAGAAGGAAGACTGGTATTTGTTATCAGTGCTTGGAGCATTGATAAATGTGTTTTGGAGCATAGTCTAAGAATTACAAACTGATGATAGTGGTCACAGTACGAAATTAATATATTTCCTGGGAAGTGGTAGAGGTGGTAAGAGCACTCTGGTCTTTACAGCCCTGGTTCCCAAGACGTGGCCTCTAATGTTGTCTATGATGTTGCTCACAAGCACAAGTAATTGAGGATAAGATTCAGTTACCTAAAATCAGATATCTAATCCTATTTGGCACGTCATAGGTTACTCTAAACACTTACAGAGCTGTTGGAAATTATAGAGAAGCTAAGCAAAACCCTTGGCCTTCTGGAAAGTCAGTGGTATGCCAGTAAGAAACAGCTGCAGATGAACTTGCTTGAGCAACTGAGTTCCGTCTTGAAAGACTGCTTCTCCAGACAGCAGAGTAGGCTTTGCCACCAAGTCTTGATTGCTCTGAGGAGTCAGTGAAGATGGAAGGACCAGTCCATCCCATGGTGATGTGTCCCTTCCAGTAGGAACCCTGCTGCAAACATTGACACCAAGGGGTATTTCTATGGACAAGCCTGCTTCTGGCTCATACCACTCCTTAACTTGTACCTGGTCAGAGACTGATGCTAAATCTTTTGAAAATTTAGAGTAAAGCTCAGTGAAACTAAACCTAGTCAAGGCCACAGAAGCCCTCTGATGTATAGCAATAATTTTTTTGCACACATACCTCATCACATAATGAATGATGTGGACTGGTGAAGAACATTTGCACTGTGAGGGAGCTCTGCTCTGGCAAGAACAGACACATCAGCTGCCCAGCACCGTGTTACTCCTACTTCTGACTAATCTCATCCAAGCACTTGCACATTAATCAACCCGTGTTGATCTTTCTATGTAAATACTTTTCCTCTCTGCACACACCTGACTCAGGATCAAGAATCAGCTCCCCCAAACAGGCTAGTTGATATCTAAGTGCAGGTTCAGTTGTTGTTACTGCTCCCTAGATGAGGGCTCCGACTTTTCCTCCTGTAAATGCAGTCTTCTCAGCCATTTTCTTCTCCAGCTGGCTAATCTGTCACCATTTTTTCCTTGAAGATATTTCTGTGTTTTGGGGCTTCTTTGGGAAACTGTCTTCATGAAATGATAACACTGTCGAAGCACTGGGACCAAAGCTTCAGCAAGGTGGAAACTGTGAGGGTTCACAAAAGTATTTCTCCTGAACTGCCTGCACCATGAGGGTCCAGCGTGCTGTCTTTATCTCAGCCACCTTTATGCCCCATCTTTTCTAAGCTAATCCTTGACGTTCAAGTGAAACCTTCCAGTTTGTTGGTCTGTTGGCTTTATTTTTTTTTAAGGGTTTCAAATATTAATGAGTGACTTTGTCCCTTAAATTAACCCCCTTTCCTGGTTCAGTATGCTGCACTCCTATGAGCTCAGGCTTCTGGATTATACTTTAATCTTCAGTATGATTTGGTCCAGGCATTATTTATTTGAGCACCAATTAGGGGTTAGGTCTGCACAGCCCTGGGTGGGCAGAGTGGCAGAGAAAGGCACTACAGGGTGGTAACTTTGCCACGCGCTGGGCTGCTTACACCTCCCTTGGAGGTGGTGAGGAGCACAGAGGAGGGAGAGAAGGTGACCAAAGGTAGACTCAAGAGCAGGAGCATGTCTGCCAGCACCATCTCCCCCCAGCTCCCAGTGTTTCAAAAAGAGACCATATCCTGAGAACTATCTGACATTGGTATTTTGTGTCTTTCACTACATGGGTTTATGAACCAAAGTGTAAAACACGCAAAAATTAATAATAGAATAGAATAGAATAGAATGGAATGGAACAGAACAGAACAGAACAGAACAGAACAGAATAGAATGGAATAGAATAGAATAGAATAGAATAGGAGGTAAACTACCTCTAAACATAAAAGAACCTACTTGGTATTTGTGTGCGCTGTTGTGGCCTTATCATGTCCCATTTCCAGCACAATGGGACTCGCCAAACTGCTGTTCTTAGCCCTTGCCCTATGCTGAGGCATATTGCCTATGCCCTTGGGCTTTCTCAAGGCACCAGCAGAAATGGCTGTGGTGTGGAGAGCAAGGGAAAGAAAGAGGATGAAACAACAGATGCAGAGGCTTCTGTTTGCATTTGTTGGCAGTATGCAGCCAGTCCTGCTGCAAGAATTTAAATGGAAATGGAAACAAGACCAGTTGTCTCCTCTGCACTTGTGAAATACCTTTGCTAGCAGGGGATCTCTGGTGGATATCAAATAGCCCATCCCTCTATCCTCCCTTCTTTATTGCAGATCTGTACCCAGTTCTGTGCTTTATTAAAGGGCATGTGTCTACAGGAGTTATAACGTTCCTCAGGTCACAGAACAGAGGAGGGCTGTTATGAAACCCAAGTGCCCCTTGGCTTCTCGCAGGCTCACTAAGCTCTGCTGCCACAAGATCTAATGAGAAAGGGGAACCTCACAGACAGCCACTGTGAGTCCGTTTCTTCTGATTTCCCTGGCCAGGTGGGAAAGGAGACTTCAGCCAGCGTATGCAGGTGCTTTCTGTCACTACTTCTGGTCTTATCTGGATACAATGGTACTTCCTTCTCCTTTGACTCGACCAATATAAAAAATCGCCCACCCATGTCTCCGCAGCAATTCATCTTACATGTGCAAAAAAGGTAACATTCACTGCCTCCCACTTCCATCACCCTCTCAAACATGCTTCCTCTGCTGCCTCTGAAAGCAGTGTCTCAGCCCATTCCTCAGCAGCTGCCTCAGAACAGCAGGAGGTCTTATCAAGCCAACCGACAGAAGCAAGAGCACAGCACGTCCAAACTGAAGGGGGTGGAAGATAAGAAAACAAACACCCCCTCCTTCCCTCCTGCCCTGGGGAGAGAGCAGCAGCAGGCTTCTCGGCCAGGGCTGGGAAGCGGCCGTGCACTGGGAGCGAAGGAAACGCCAGCGGCAAAGCTCCCTGCGCAGGGCTGAGGTGTTAACTGCATGGCCTGCCATTTATGAAGGCAACACGGCACTTACTAGCTTACACTGCAGCCTTGCAAGGGAACAGCTATTCCCAGTCAGAGAGAGGCTGGAGCTTAAATTTAGCAACATATCCAGTCTCTGCTAAATCGATGCATTCCTTAAAAGAGCTGGGCCATTCATGCAGCATATTTTCGGTTTACCACATGGCTTCTTGAAGTGATAGCCAATGAGTAATCTGAAAAGGTTCCCACTTCAATCATTTTTAATATTGCACTTTGGTCACTTTGACTTAAACGTGAGCCGTCCCAACCCCATTAAATCTGCCCGTCAACCCCTCTCGCTAAGTAAATGTCAACAACAACATAAAGCGCCTGGGATTCATTTTGCCATTGAATCATGCATGATTGGTGGCAGGTTTTCAATCGGAAAAGCACTGGCTTCCTTTCCCTCCCTCCCTACCCCATTTCCCCGCCTGACTCACTGTTCCAGTCCCTCGTGACCTTTTCTACGCTTGCCTTGTGAAACTGTCAAAGTGCCACCAAAAAACAAATAGGCTTCCAACCCAAGGGGGATCCGGGATGAACCAGAGGGGTGTTGCTGCTAACAGAGATGTGCAAACCATCCTTAACAGAGAAAGATGAACAACAAACCAAAAAAAGAGTATTGATTCAAATTTAATAGTTCTGTTCCCAAGGAAAAAAAGAAAAAAAAAATCAGACCTAACTCCACAGGCACAGTGGAAAAGCTGGGAAGGACTTTTTTTTCTGATTTATTCCTTATGTTTCTATTCCCTTGTTCCTTTTTGACCCATATTAACAAAAAAAAAAAAAAAAAAGAGAGGAGAGGAGAGGGAATAAAAAGGTCATTCTGGGGACAGCAACTGTCAGTGATGGTGAGGTAAATGGCCCCACTGAGATGATCCAAACGGGTGTCTCCTGCTTCCAACAATGGATTCTTGATCTTGTAAATCAGTCATGCTGCTGCTTCTTCCCTTCTGTCCCTTCAAAATCCATCATGGAAAAACAGCGTCTACACTATTCCTGGGGACTGCTTGGGATAAAGCTGGATAGTTCTATTTAATGTCATGTCTTTGATGAAAACTGCTGCCAAAATGGAGTTAAACAAGCCAACTGGAGAACTGGATAAGTGCAGACAAGGGGAGCAGTGCGGAAGCATACTCAGAGGGAAGGTAGAAAGCAGTGCTCTTGCCACAGGAGATAAGGCACGGAGAGGATCACCACGGCAGATGCTGGAAGCACCGTGAGAGAAGGCCACTTGCAAGAAGGCTCTAGAGGAAGGGATGACCAATGTGTCCCGAGCAACCAACAAGAGCAGGAGAAGACTGGGGAAGGACAAGCTAAAGAATGAGCAGGAGACTCCTGGGAGAGTAGTAATAGGGCCACAGGTATCTCTGGTAGCTCCTGGACGCCTCTGAGCAGGAAGTCCTAGCTGATGGCTCAGGACCTTTGCCTTATACTTCAAGATCCACATCAAGAATCTGTAGTGGTCCACAGGACCACATTGAGCAAGTCAAGGATTAAACTGATGCCTTCCAAAAGCCCACACCAACCCCCCTATTCAAGGAGTTCTTTTAAACAGTTTGAGCTTACAAGCCTGGGTTTTCCTACCTGTCAGACAAGGTTTGATGAGAACTCGTATCTACAACCTTTCTCCATGTCAATCCCTGCACCCTTAGCCATGGCAATGCACTTTCGCTCTAACGAGATGTGACTACCCAGCCAGATTATGGGACCTGCTTTTCCCCAGACCAACGGAGCTTGGGCACACTGTGTTGCCTGCATCTGGCTCTTTCTCTCTCCAGTGTTCCCAACAGGGACTTTCCTGCTCACCAGCAGTAGCTGATGTGGTTACACACACTGTGTTGCATGCATTACTATGAGTAAAGGCACTGAGACAAACTTCAAACAATATCCATTGTGGATTAAGCTTGGAATCCTAAAAATAAGGAGATTGTGCCCTCATATGGTCAAATGAGTGATGTTTTCTTAGGGAAATGGATAGAGGTTTCCAGGTCAAGAGTGTTGTTTACACTCATCAGTTGATTGCCCTTAACAGTGACTGCTAAACTCTCCCCAAGTTTATTTTCTTTCCTCCATCCCAGGACTTAACCCTCCTTTGCTTGGTTTAAAAAGCTTCAAGAAGGCAACCAAAGATAAATAAATAATGAAGCAAATATGAAGTGAAAAGAACTGGAAGGTTGCACGTGGTTAGTGTCCATGTATGATGTGCTATCCCTTGTGCCACCAAATGGGGTCTGGCCAGGTCACTGCTGGAATGGGAGGCTATGGGGGCATACACTCATAAGGGGATTTGGTGGCTTGCTGATCTGAAGGCTGACAATGCCATAGCTCATCCCCTGGCTTCCTCCATCTGCCTTAATAGGATTTAGAGAAGGCAAAGCAGCTTCTCTCAGCAGAGATGTAGAGCAAACCAGGGAGATCTACTGAGCTGTGGTTATTGAAGGTCTTCCTATAAAACAGAGGGGTTTAATTGCTTGTGCCCAATCAGTTCAATCTGTCTTTTAATATCAGTCCTTAAGTCATGCATGATAATTCCCCATGGCCACAAAACAGCTATTGACTTAGTCCCCAGGGGTGGTTGTTTTTCACTGCAAGGCCAAATAATTTGTTTCTAAAAATTTGTGAATGGGACTTGTGGAGAAGAGAAGTCATTACAAAAATTGAGAAAAGATATTAAAATAAGGGAATGAAGTTATGATTCCTACCATATACTTGGGAACCAGCAAAATATCTCTCTTCTTTCTGCCCAGCTGCAGGAACCATTTGATTGCCAAAGGGACAAAAGAGTGAGGAATGTAAATATTCTCACTGCCCTTCCAGTCCTTCAATCCTTCTGTCATCACAGCCCAAAAACAGAATTGTATTTTTCACACTTTTTACCTGGTGTATGGCAGAAGTGCACAATGATTGGGTCAATTGATCCATCTAATCACCCATCCAGACAGGCACCTTTACTGCTTCTCCAACATTTGTAGTCTTGTCTTATTCCCGTTCGGATACAGGACCTGTATATAAATTACAGTCTGCTGAAAGGATGCTTAGGTGTCTCTTCTGAATCCTGTAGAAGTTTCTGGTGGACCCTTGGGAGTGCATGGACCACAAACTGAAAGCCATGGATTCAACAAACTTATTCACAGCTTTCCAAAACTGCAGCAGCGGAAAATGTTTCTCTGAACTTGGTGGAAGAAAGTGAATTTACAATAGCCAAGACTGGTTTTCAAAGTCCCGTCAGTTTGTAGAAATTTGTCCATCTCTATCATATTTCCTTATCATATGACTGACATTAAAAAGCTTTCCTTGTGAGTCAAGCAGTATGTGAAGGAGAAGAAATTGATTTGGCTCAACAGAATTTACAGATTAATTTAAATAGAAACATGCTGATCCATCTGTGACAAATGTCTATAATAAATGCAACGCAAGCTCCCAATGTTCTAAAGAGCCTTCTTGGCAAGGTGGGGCTGTGATTATGGCTGGAAGAGAAGGATTTTGTGAATGGAATTGTACCACTCCCCTGATCCCCTTTGGCACAAGCCTCCTGGAGACGGAAGTGAGAGAGGCAGAGAGGGAGAGACCTTCAGGAATGATCCACAGATGGGATAATATTAACAATTGCACCACGAGAGCTGCGTCAGTAGAGATTTCAGATTCCTCTCCTGTGTTTTTAACAGCTGAAAGTTCAAGCGGATGGCAAACAGTCTCTGGGAAATATGCATCTGAGAAATATGGATCCCAGTCATCTGGGTGGGCTCAAGGCTGTGCCGTAAAGCTGTTGAAGTGTAGTACTTCTTATGCAGAAAATAAATTTAAAAAGGTATTATATCATAGGAGTGTGGTGCTGGAAGGGATCTCTATAGGCCACCTAAACCATTTTCCTGCTTTGATGTAAGTTCAGGTGTATCTCAAGTATTCCTGACTGCTGTCTATCTGGCACATGCGTAAAATTCCCTAGTAAAATCCCTTTAGGCAATTTAACTCAGTGTTTCACTGTCCTTATCATTAAGTGGTGCTGTTTTTTTGATTTTTTTTTCCCCGTTTTTTTTCCCCCCTTTATTAACAAACTTAAACCCAACATTTGATTTGAGACTACACTTCTTAATCTATCTCCAGTCAACATGGAGAACAGATTATTCCTCTTTTTGCATCTAACTGTCATATTTTTTATTAGTTATCATGTCTTTCCTCAATCTTCCAAGGTCTAGACTAAACAGCTGTAGTCTGTAACCTTAGTCCCACTTGTGCTTCCTCCCACATTGTATTGCATGTATTCATGCTATATATGTATTAATGAATACATAATTCAGCATGGGACTTCCTTTATTGTCATGACACAACATGACTCTAAAATCCCTGCCAAAGCAATAGGATTCTGTTCCAGACTTCGAGATCCTGGTCACTATGATCTTAGAAGTAACTAGTAGCAATTACAAATAGTAATAATAATAATAATTTAATCATCAAAATATGACTGCAAACCAACAAACTACTCTTTTAAAGGTTTAAATTATTCAACCTCTTGTTTACTGGTTGTTTTCCTACACATTTAAGAGTATTTTTCTTGTGCCTTCCTCTTAAATCTGAAAGCCCAGTTTGGAGATAGATAGGTGCCATGAGACATCTGTTACGGGAAGTCATTTTTAAGCTTTTAGGGCCTATTTCATAAAGATATTTAGGATAGACTTTACCTTGCTGTCTTTAGCCATCCAAAAGCTGTGGATCAAATTTACATTTACTGGTCCAGGTTCTTTCTCTCATGGTGACTCCAGAGAATGTTTAATCCACATGATTTTATACATCAGTTTTAGGGTGGAACAAATCACCACATAAAAATCCTGATTTCTCTGAATAACTAAAGAGAAATCTAAATGGACAGCTTACCCCAGCTGCCCAGCTTTTAGAAAGGAAACCCAAGCTTTAGGTGTTTCTGAAATGAGGTCTGAAAACATGACAGATAGTTTAATTAGACAGAAGGATGAACAAAGAGAGAAAGAAGAGAAAGAAAGAGGGTAGAAAATAAAAAAGGGTGGATGCAAGAGTGAGAGAGAGGAAGAGAAGCAAATTCTCTCACAAATTTCACGAGAATCTTTATTGCAGAAATGTCCCATTATCAAAGTCATTGGCTTCACCTTGCAGAAAGAGTTAGAACAAAAAGCTCTAGACAAGAGTAAAAGAAATTGAGAAATTGTGTTTGGATTTTTAACCTAAATTTCCCTTTAAGTTTTCTGTGACAATGGCATCCATGAGGAAATACTTAAGAAACAGGCTCTAGAGTTGTGACAAGTTCCTATATGGATACAGAAAAAATAAATAAATAAATAATAGCTGAAATAGTTGGTCTATAAACAAGGAGAACCAAAACTCCAGATTCAGTGCTACCAGAGATCATGGTGTCTGGGAGTCCCTAAATCAATGTCTGAAACTTCTTGCCTCCATCGACAGTAGAACAACAGACAGTGTAGTGCCTAGAGTGAGAAAAGATAAAGCTACTTCAAGTTCTCAGAAAGGTTAATGGATAGATTTGGTATAGTTTAGAAGTTCAGAGGGGCAAGCATGCTGAAATGCAGATGTTCTTCCAAAGCTGTCTTGAATTGTAGTCAGCATCTGGGGAGATGATAAAACGACAGAACGCAGTGGGATGCTGCAGTATCCAGATCAAAACCACATGAAAGTGAGAGAGTATTTTTCAAAGAGGGAAATTCCAGAAGGGAAGTGGAGTATCTGTAGCTGACATCACTCCTCATCAGGACAAATTGATGGGTAGGAGAAGATATCAGCACTGACTTTAGCAACTCTGCTGCCTGATATGCAACCAACCAAATCATCAGTCCATAGGCCTCAAAGAGGAACAGTTGTCTGATCCCATTGCACAGAGGAGCTCAGTGATAGGACATAACAGTGCCTGAGGAAGCACAGTAGCTTTGCCAGCGAGGCACAGCCTAAGGAAGCAATCTACCAACCCTTACAGCTCCTCTGGAATCCTCCCACAGACTTCTGCTACCACAAAATCTGGGAAGGCTTGCATTCATTTTCCTTTTAATATTCATTTTCCCCCCAACATTCAGAATTTTCCAGGGCACAATTTTGTCACACATTTTTCTGTCATCTGTTTCTTGGAGTGATCTGGGAGCGAGGCAGAGGTCCTTCCTGCCCCCACGCCATGCTTCCTCAGGCACAGAGGGACAGCTCGCCTTGTGGACATCTCTATCTGCAGGGTCTTGGAGAAGAGTCGAGAGGAAAGTGCAGCAGATTTGTTATACTGCAGGTGGAGACACCTGATGAGTCTGAGAGCAGGCTAAGTGGCATTTCTCTCTCCTGGTTTTTTTTTTTTTGGCTTTTCATTGCACCACTGGACTGATAGTGCAGATAATCCAACCATTTGCAGAGACACGGCAAGTCACAGCAGTGAGCTGATGGGTCAGATGCAGCCTTCAACTTAGGCCCATACCCAGATCTTCTGTCCTGACATCTAACAGGAGCATAGATACCACAGAAGTTAAGGACAGCAATTCAGATTGTTTCCTATAAAGACTACATGGGCATTAAGGCACATGTTTTTAACTGGAACAGTAATTTTGGACTGAAAAGTTACGAGATTTGCACTGGAGAAACAGCTTAGGACCACAGTTTCAGGTCAGACACAGACATTGGATGTAGGTCCTTTTTTTTGCTGGCTGGAGGCAGCATCAGCTCTCCATGGAAATCAAGGAGCTAGGGAAGGCTCTGAATATGCCCCAGTCTTCATATTTTGATGTCTCAGCAGATAGATTAGAAACCCATAAAATGTTGCTTGCATTTTGCTTTCTGTCTCCATGTTCTTGTTATGTGGAGATATAGCATTTCTTCTCTTCACCCTAGGCCTGTCTAGACTGTGAGTACTTTGGGTAGGTATCATCTCATATGTACAGCACCTGGCACAGCAGAGCCCTGGAGCCTGTAGCTTTCAGGCTATTCAGAAATAGCTCCATTGCAAAACCAGACTTGGACCAGGCTGATCAGCGCTAGGCTCGCGCAAGGCTCAGAGCCAGCTCTGATCCTGTGGTGAAAGGCACTCAGTCTGCCATGATTCTTAACCCAAACCAAGCATATCTTTGGCAATTGTGGGTCTGAATGTTTGCACTGTTCAACCCTGACTCATCCCACGGAACAAGAGGAGCAGCAGGAGGAGAACCCACAAGCCCTGATGATGGAATAGAGTTTCAAGTTAAAAGGAATAAAGGCTTATGGAAATCCCTAAGAACCAAACCACGCTATCTTCAGCCTCCTGCTTTTATAATTGTGTCAAGTCTGGGTGGAAGAGAGAGACACCACTGTTGTCACCCAAAGAGATGCTGTCTGTCAGGTTTTATTTAGACTGATTTTAATATACTCCTGATCCAAGGCTTCTGGTGCCTTATATTTCACTTGGAAATAACAGAAATCTGTTTGTCTCTTTGTGGTGTGGTGAAACAAATCAGTCATTCTTGCCCTGGGTAAGGTATATGCATCAAAACAGAATGACTACTTTGAGAGCATTAACATTAATAATAATAATAATAATAATAATAATAATAAAAGGCCTGGTGATACAGGTGATAGAGGATGCACCAGATAATAGGGTGTGATGCCAGAGACCCTAGATGTCTGCAGTGACACTGGGTCCACTACAGCTTACCTCTGATTTACAGCTAACACCTCCTGACCTGTGTCTTTACAACATGCTGCCTATCCGCAACAGGTTGTGAAATTGTGTCCCATGTCATATATTAACTTCTTCAGCCTCTGGGTGCTCACACTGAGAGTAAAGTTGGGACTCCTATTGTGTAACTTTAGCAGGCTAGAAGTCAAGCAGGATTATGTCATACTTCTATGCATCAAGAGTCCTTCTATAGGGAACAATATTTTTTAGAATAAAAGGAGAAAAGTATATCCTAGAATCATAGAATGATTTGGGTTGGAAAGGACCTTACAGACCATCTCATCCCAACCTGCTCCCACCAGCCCAGGCTGCCCCCAGCCCCATCCAGCCTGGCCTTGGGCACTACTGGGGATGGAGCAGCCACAGCTCCTCGGGGCAGCCTGGGCCAGGGCCTCACTGCCCTCAGAGTAAAGAATTTCTTCTTGTTATCTTGCCTAAATCTACCTTCTTTCAGTTTAAAATCGTTATGCCTTGTCCTATCACTACATGCCCTCATAAGAAGTCCCTCTCCAGCCTTCCTCTAGGCCTCCTTTAGGTACTGGAATGCTGCTATACGGTCTCCGCAGAGCTTTCCTTTCTTCAGGCTGAACAACTCCAACTCTCTCATATATATGTTATGTCTACATATCCTGAATTACCAGATAATTGCACAAAATAGTACTGTAAGGGATGTGAAGGTTCACAACATCTTTTTTTTTTTTTTTTTTTTTTTTGAAACGATTTAAGTACTTCAGCCATTTCTGACAAATGATCAAAGAAATTAACCTTAAAAGCTTCTACTCTGGGAGATACATAAGCCTCCTTCAGATATCAGATGGGAAAGTCCAGTATCCCCAGTGTTTTATTTGCTAGTTCTACTAGATCTTCTTTTCTGCAATGTAACTCTGGCTTCTCACCCTGGTTGTCATGGACAGGGATAACAGGGAGACATGATGACCCTATTGCAATTGAAAGGTTGAATTTTCCATGAAAAAATTGGTGTGGCAGCATTACTTTTACCATAGATTTATGCCAATTTACAATTTAAAGAGAAAGTCTTAGAAAACTTTATTCCACCAAGAAATTCTAGAGCTGAATTTAGCCCACATATAACCCATCCTCAGCTGTAGCTGAACTTGTGGTAGTCTCTTCTGTCCCCAGAGCCCTTAGCCAGCATTCTTTTGTGTTTGTTTAATTGACTCATCCTCAGGGAACAAAAGTTCAAACTGCAAGTACAAAGGGTTTTGTGAGCAGGAACCAGTTCTGAAAAGCCCACAGAATTAAAATGTGAGTTGCTTGCAAAATGTCAGACTCCGTGAGGTTCACCCACTTCTAACAGAGTCCTGCTCCTCTTGCTACGCTCCTGCACAGGCGCTGAGTGAAGTTCCTGGAAGCAGAGCGTATCTCCTGGGTAATACAGTTTTCTCAGTGTCAGATGGATGTCTGGCTGGGATTTCCAATTTTCCCTGTCTGTGGGTATTCACACAGAAACACAGAGTGGCTGATGTTGGCAGGGACCTCTGAAGACCATTTAGTCCAACCCCCCTGCCAAGCAGAATCACCTAGAACACATCGTGCAGGATGGCAGGACAGATCACACTTTGGCTCATCTTTGGATAATTCCTAACTCTACAGCCCTCAGCTTTCCTCATTTTTTATAAATTCCTTCTCATATTCACAGGAAAATGGAGTAAAATCTGTGGTGGATTTGTGACAAACTTCCAAAGGAAAATTTCATTGATCATCTAGTTATATAACATTGAGTGCCTGCAGATGGGGTTTCTTCAGAAACAATAAAAAATAGGACAGAATTATGGTCCACTTCTATAGGCAACCAGTGTCTTTGCTTTAATGGGTTTAAAACAGAAGCTTTCAGCCCAGGCAAATGCACCAAACAAGTCAACCATCAGAGCCACCGACGACCGTTGGTCTTTCATGGATCCTGTTAACAGCTGCAGAGAAGATGGTCATGTACAAGGCATCACAAATTTAGGACAATGAAAGAGTGTTTGTTCTTGTTGAGGTCTCACAGTTTGCATTCAGCACAATCAGCAAAAAATTGATGCATCGACCCTGTGCAGCACTTAAATCAGACTCTTACTCAGAGGGCATCATACTGATGACAACATAGAGTAAGACCTTGGGATGAGTTTTAACCCTGGGATAGAGACTGTGTTTCATCTCAGAAGGACGTAAAGTAAGATGTGATTGATATGAATACATTGCTCGCATGGTCATGGAAGTACCTACACACACCTGAGATGGACTAGAATGAAAAAGTAGATAATCACTCTCTTTCCTAGGTTAAATTGGAATACCTTTGGAGAGAGGGGAAGGGAGAAATTTGCATCAGAGCAGTCTGTACTGTCTCTGCCCTAGAAGGCAGACAGACATCTCCACATCCTCAAACACCTTTCATCTAAGCCACCAAAGTCAATTCTGATTAGTAATAATAATAATAATAATGCAATAATGCAATAATGGAGGTATCTCAGTCAAAATGCAAAAGAGAATATTGCTGTGTGGTATCTTACTGGTTGGTACTATCAGTGAATGATTTAACTTGACAGCTCACCCTCTAATGACCTGCTCTCCCATGGCTCTCCAAAAACCATATGTTAAGCGGGAACAACTTCTGGGCCAGTGCTCATTTAGCTTAAGAAATCTGCCCCGCTTGATTCCTTGCCATGAAACGGAGTTAAATTGGGACCCATGCTGGGGAGCTGCCTAATCAGATCTCTAATAAGGAAGAACTGACCTTGAACCGTGTTTCCATTGTGCTGGGACTGCTGTGGCATTGAGAGAGGTAAAATACCCCTTTGCTACATCCACACCTGTCTCTGAGGCCTCTTGGTAGGAGGTCTTCTGGTTTCAGGGGGTTCCTGGCATGGTCACAAATTCTGGCAGAGATGCACATTGTGAAGCCACCCTTGAGTAACATGCTAAGGGCCCCTGAAGGGACACTTGCTCCTTGGTGACTTCCTTTGACATCAGTTAAGAAGGAGGAAATGATAGATTATTAACTGGGGAATTCCACGAACCAGAGGTCAATCTGTAGTTCAAACTTTAGCAGGCTCTTGATATCATAGGACCTGCTTTCTTGCTTACTTGCTTACTTCTGATGTACATGTTTATTACTGGATCACATTTATGATGGTTGAAACTTGACTCTTCATTATCCTATGTTTGAATCAGGGCTTGGAGGCAAAAGCATTAGGACAGTGAAGTCTATGAAGTCTTCTACCATCCTTAGCTGAAATTATCAAAAAGGGAGACATTTAAAGGAGGTTAAATTTATGATATGTCATTTCACCATAAAAATAAAGATCTGAAATCTCTTCAGAGAGTCCCTGAGCTACAAAGAATATTCATGGAAAGCATTGTTAAATGCTTGTCCTACTTTTATATTCTTTCTTAGGCATCTGCTATGGACAACTGATAGAAGATATTAAGTAAGATGGGCCATTGGTCTGACTGATCCAGTGTTGTTCCTATGACCACTGAAGAATGGAATGAAATTTCCAAATAAATGTTCAAACAACCATTGGGAACCAGACTCCAATTATTTCCAGTAGCTGTTGTTTTGTTGTGCTTGATGTGCTCTGCTGGTCAGAACAAATGCTGTCTGTTTAGTACCCTGAAAATCCTCTGTGGACTTTCTGAACCCTGGGCTGACGTGTGAAGTGATATGATTAGCAAACATGCAGATTAGATCGTGCTCTGGTACTTTTTACACATACAGAAAAAGCAACAACAACAACAACAAAAAACTTCTCACAATCAGAAAGGAAAGACTAATGCAAAACAAGGCAAGAAAAGTCATTTCACGCAGAAGTCCCATAGTAGGAATGTTACCAACGGTACATTTGCAGGGCTTTGGTCACACTCAACCCGTCTTTCTCTCTTTAGACTGCTTCATAGCCTTAGAGAATTTATTGGAAAGTATTGTTTCCTGAAATTCCTTTCTTGGTATTCACCCTAAATTAGCTCTTTTCTTAATTGTCTCCCCTTATTTTTTCCCTTTCTCTCAGTCCTGATCCACTTCTTCACCGTTGCCAGCTCTTGCAATAGTACCGTAAGTCTTGCAATATTTAGTGTTTTACTGTAATCCTCAGCATCTGGAAGCAAGTGGTTGTGCAAGGATTCCAGCTTTATTAAAGAAGTCTTTAGCCCTTGGAGCTGCTTAGAAAAGCTTGAAAATGTGACCTGACTGTACTGTAAAGACAAAACAAAACAAAACAAGAGGAAAGATACAATCACCTCTCCCCCCAAAAAGCCAGTCTAGAAGTAAATAAATGTATATACAGGAGTGAAAATAAAAATGTCATTAATTTAGGGGTAGAGTAATTCACAAATTTGAATATTTGGGATTGGTGATATTGGTGCTTGAAACAAAGCCTGTAGGATATTAATACAGTCCAGTACACAACAGTTGAGTGCAAACAAGAATAAACCAGACTGTTTTCCACATTCACTGAGGGCAGAAGGAAAAGGGACCATCCTAAATTGCAACAAGGAAAATTCAGATGAGACATAAGGAAAAACACCTTGTAAGCATAAGATCAGTTATAAAACTGGGACAGCTGGCTTGAGACAGGGTGGACTCCCCTTCTTAGGAGATCCTCTGGAGTAGGTAGAATTTCTGAGTTTCTCTCAGGAATAAATTAGGGAGAAGCTTGGGAGAAGCAGGATAGGAGCTGAAGAAGGATGGGAGAGGAATGGCTGCATGACTGCTGAAGGCCACTACCAGCCATGTCCAGTAGTATTTTCTTGTCTCCTCTCATCCATATTCTCCTGAGGAAGCTCTCTAACTTACTCTATCTATGATGAACAGCTAGGGGTGGGGAGGTGAGGTTGGGTGGTTGGATTAACTGAATTAATAGAGTACCTGTGAGGACCAAGTCCCATAGCTTGGAGCTTTTACTGCCCACTGTTAAAAATGAAAATGAACTCTGAGCTTTTGGAAACCTGAAAACAGAAAATAGATTCACCAGGGAATAGATTCATGCAGTTTGAGGGCAGGGGCTCAAGTCAGCATTTAGGTTCATAAAGACTGAACAGGGTCCTCTCTCATTCTTAGAGCATCCAGAAGAAGGTCTACAGCAAGCATGTAAGGAAAAAGTGACCAGTGTTTTTTCCTTTATCAGTGATGTAGGTTGGTTGTCCTTCATTCTGCACCAAAGCAGAGGCTTTCCAGGATCTTGCTTCACTAGCACTTTAACCATCTAATTTCCAGCCTGACATTTATCTGTGGCCTGTTTCCCATCCCTTTGTTCCTGTGCCAACGCTGGCCTTTCGCTTTAATAGCTGTCTCCCCACTTTGGTGTATTACTCCCAGATGTATTTCTAGTCACCAGTTAGATCCCTTCTTAGCCTTTATCTGCAAACCTAACCAGGCCAAGCAATTCTAGATCCTGTTCATCAAACCAGCTCTCTAGTCCCTAATCCCTTAGTAGCCCTTTTCTGTACCAGTTCTAGTTAGTTTCATTAGCTTCAGTTACCTTGCTGCAGACCTCAGCCATGAAAATGTGATCTTGACTTTCTCCTCCACGTTGGGCTATATTTTTCCTTTGAATACAGTGGGAACAGATGGGTACTCAGCACACCTGGAAAAAAAAAAAGTAAAATAAAATAAAAAAGGAAAGATAATACCTGCTTTGAGGAGCCCTACAGCACCCCTTTGAGGAGGTACTTTGAGGTTAAACCCTGCATCCCTACATTTGAAACTAATGAGACCAATTATAAAGAGTTTGTGAATAAAATGGATTCAGTGCAGCTTTATAATCTGAATAAATGTTAAGGCACTGTAGAAGTTCAAAGCAATAATAAAGGCCATAAATCTAGAATGGGGCTACAAAGCTTGTTGTCTTGACAGTGACTATCATTTGAACAGGGCCTTCTAATGCTACAGTCTTAAGAGATGACTTATGTGATAATAGAGACTTGCACGTTGTAATTAATCAGGAGCCACTTAATGGAAGATTCAAATCACCTAACTGTAATCAGCCAAAAGCTAGTCATGTCGTCTAAACTGGTCATCCACTGCCTTGAAAATTTATCAGAAAGAGGCTGTCTTCTCCACAGAGTGATTAAACAAACTGTTTTTTGATGATATTTTAGGAGAGCAGAAATCACATCCCAGAGGGTTGGCCCTCTCTTGATGGCTTTCCCAGGAGCCCAGATGACCAGACCCAACTAGATACCTAATTCTTCAGGGAGCTAACATGCCTTGAGGTAAACTCTACCTCAAATCACAGCAGACAGTTGAATCCCCAATGCGTCATTAAACGTGACAGACTGCTCTTTAGTAAAATTCTTCTGAAACCTGGAAGAAAAAGTCAGCTGCAGGCTGCAGATGTTACAGTTTTGCATTTGAAGTTGCATCCTGGAAGTTCACAAAAAGACTTAATGTCTTTCTGAGTCTGCTTTATAACATCTAACAGGCTGAATAAACAAAGAAACAAATAAAAGTTTTGAACAGTATCTACTATATATATTGAGTTTAATTAACTAAACTTAAATTTGTGTTAAACACAGTACAGCTGGGTCCTGGCCTACAGCTAAGATTCCTCAAGGACATTGTAGATAAAAATAAAGAATGAAAACATGTCAAAACTGTGGGCAGAGTTCTCCTGTATCTTGTAATATCGAGCTTCTGATTGACATAGGAGACATTTTGTTGTTAATTTATATACTGTGCTTTCCCATAAAAGACAATGGCCACAGAGAAAGCTCAACAATAATGATGACAACCCCATAAAATCCTGAGAGAAGATGGGATTGTGCTGTTCTGCTCGTGGGGATTAGAGGGTAAGGGAATTCTCTGGCATTGACTTCATGCCAAGTAGTTCAGGACCTTTTTATCCACCTCATTGGATTATCCACAGGAAGTCTTCTGACTCATTAACTCCATTGAGAAGGTCAAATAGGATTTTCAGCAACTTTAACCTCCCCTCAGCAAGTGGTTATGGTCTGCAGAGATCTCCTTGATTTCTGTCACAGTGCAATAGTCTCTGAAAAGACATCATGAAAAACATTGTTTTTACGTTAGTTTGTAAGAGGTTAGTGCAAAATGTTCACTAAATAGGAGGGTACAGAGGCGTGAGGATTTTCATCCCTGTTCAGGGATATTTTAGGACTACAACAGCTTTCTCTCTTTGGGCTCTGATAAGAATTTATCTAGCATAAGGACTGTCAGGAGCACTGGGAAACAAGATGAAGATATAGTCTTAAGTTTCTAAAGACAGAAGTCAGGTTAAGAGAAGCACCTCAAAAAGCAAGATGCATCTCCCTTTGAATCTTAATAACTCGTTTCATTCATTTAATGAAAACTACCTATCTCAAAGGTGTAAGCTTTTGATCTACACCTAGGTAACATTACAATATTCCTGTTGACTGCTGTGGGGATAAGACCATAACCAACAAAAAATGGGGGTGGGCACCCAGGCTAACCATGAGAACCAGGCCTCAGCTGATGAGCTGATGGTCCTGCCCCATGCTGTCCCCTGAGACACAGCCAGGCGCTGATGGGGAGATGCTGGCCCAAGCTCAGGACAGGCGGCACAAAAAATGCACAGGATGGCTCCTTGCTGGCCATGACGTCAACCAGCATCCCGGCCCGTTCTGTTTACGAGTGTAGCTGTAGCCCATGTGTGGGGGGATCTGCTCCCTGCCACATTTCCAAACAGCCAAACGAGCAGAGCGTGAGCGTTTCGACTCTGCAACATCTTAAGCAGCTGTGGTTTGTTACTTATTTCTGGGCTGTCTGGTTTGCGTTTGCACCTTGGGAATTAGTGTCTATTTGCTGGTTCAGATCAGACTGGAGAGCTTGAGCTCTGCTATCACTTAATCAGTTTTGGTATCAGATTCCTGCTAACCTTAAAAAAAACATAGGAATTGGATATGGATATTGTGATTAAGTGTCTTCTCTAGAGTGGAAATCAACTTCTTAGTGCTATACTGCAACTTAAACGACACTACACGTAGTGTCCTTTGAACACAGGTGAACCTGAAAGACATTCTTTTAGGGAAGCTTGGGAGTTGCTTCTGCTCTGCATTCAGCTAGATTTTTATTAACTGTGTTAGTAGTGACTTATATGTAGAAGTTCATGCAGTGAGTCTACTTACTAAAGGAGAAAAAAAAAAAAAAAAAAAAAGGTTTCCTGAGACCAATGGATATGTATAATTACAGATGCAGCAAAGAGAGAGAGAGTGCTTTACCTTACTAGAAAGCAGGGATCACCCTGATGTAGAAATCTTGATCCAGTTGTAGTGATATTTCAGAAGAGAAGTGAAAAAAATGAGAGATCATGCTAAAAACACCGCAAAAGCAATTCAGTTTCAAAACCAAATGCCTTCAAAGGCAGAGACATAGACAGTTCATGCTCTGTGTATCAAATGGAAGGTAAGGAGGGAAGTCACACAAGCAACGTCATTTGAGGAAAATACACATATAAAAGTATTCTGTAACCTGGAAAGAAAAGGTAGGAGGAGAGGCAAAACAGGGCAGCTGGGCTGGGAAAACTTGGGTGAGAAGGGAAAGGAGTTTGCTGTGGGAGCACTTTGCGGCAGGGCAGGGACAGGGTCTTTTACTTAGGGACTGCTCTTCAAATCTGGATACCTCTCTGCAAGAGGCTTCAGCTGTGCATCAGCTATAAAAACTGATGCAGGGGTACTGGGGTGAAATTGTGACCTTCTGAAAATCAAGTTCTGTTTAAGTGATCAAATTGATCATCCTGAACTTAATTCTAAGACTTGTAGTATGTATATGGCACTGGGAGAATGCAAACTGCTGCGTTGCAGAGATGCTTGAACCCAACACAAAATCTAGCCAGAGCCCAAAGGATTCAGACACATCCTTGTCTCTTGCAGCAGAGTTATGGCAGCGGGAAAAGGTGTGTTTAATTGTGCTTACTGACGGCCTGTTGACCAAGTCCCCTCTCCTCCTGTGGAGGGATTTATTTGTCACTCCCTAGAGGATTAGGCTGCCTGTTCTGATGGCCCTTGGATGCCACCCAAAAGCGAAGCTGGGGGATTCAGACAATGCAGAGGTTGTAGGAAAATCATGGCTGGGAACATGCCTTGGAGTGCAGTTACAAAAATGGGCTGAAGACACGAGAGCAGCCTGGCTGGGAGAGAGCAGCCATCCCTCTAGCACTGTCCCCTGCCTCTGGCTGTGCCCAAGAACAGGGTGTAGGAAGGGTTCACACAAAGATCCAAACTTGCCTTGGGGACTTTGTGGGGGCTGCGGCAAGCTCAGGGTGTTTTCCCAGAAGAAAGGCGCTGCATGGCCAGCGTGTCTTCACAGGCAGTCTCTGTGGTAGCTGCCGCGCTGTGCATCTGCACCCTAATTTACCTCTAGTTCAGTAGTACCCTATGCACAGACATGGGAAAAAAAAAAAAAAAAAGATTGAAATGCACTTGGTAAATGTCTGTATCTAGCAGCATTTATCGGGACCACACTTTTACAGAAAGAAGAAAAAAATCAATAAAAGACTCTGCTGGTTTTTGCATAACAAACCAGGGAAATCTATGGCTTGAGCTGGAAGAAAAGGACAAAACCTGCTGCAGATAGAGAGCTGATGTCAGCTGTCATCCTCCTTTAGAAAAGCCCGGGACAATGGCTCTGAATTAGGACAAGCCTGAAAGACATCCTGGTACCGGGGAGCTTGGGTGTCCTGCCTGAAAGGGCAGCGGGGCCAGTCATTATCCGCAGAGTGAGGCCTCCTTTGTTAACCCTGTCACCACTCCTCCACCCACCCCGCTCGGCTGTGTTCCTCACGGCCCAGACAACAAAACCCGGTCCCTCCGCGTTGGAAGGAGAGCAAGGCAAGAAAAGAAAGCAGAGGGAGGGCTGGGAGAGAGGGGGAGTGAGAGAAACCCATCTTGAATGCGCTATCAGATAAGGTCTGTTGAAATAAGCCCTTTTATTTTTTTTTTTTAATCTTTTCTTTCTTTCCATAGCTCCCTCTGCAAGTGGTAGCAATGGGAGGAAATAGATAATTAGAGGGCCTTTTAAAATGGCCCCACTGTTGTCCCAGGGCTGAGAAGGTGCGCTGGCAGGACAAGCGAAATAGCGAGGCAGACCTTTATCTCTTCCTAATGACTCGCAATGAAAAGGGTGGTTTTTTTCCCCAAAGCCCTGGGCTCGGCCTCCTACCCTGGGAAGATTTCATTCTCAAGGCCTGGAGAATAAGTCCTCTTGTCCACTTGCGGGCTGCGGATAAATGGGCAGCACTGTTGTGGCTGGGTTTTGTGCCTCCCCAGCCCCAAATGGCCCAGGCTGCTAATGAAAGAGGAGAAGCTGGAAGAATTGATCCCAGACACAAAAGTTTTCCCCTCATTCTCCTGTCACCTGTCCCTCCCTCCCCACCCAGCCCTCTGACAGTTTCTCCTGTTCAGTTCCTGCGTGGTACAAAGGGGTCCCCATCTTTCACCCTTTCCGCCCTTGCTCCCTCCTGAAGGGTTCTGCCGCGGGCTGAGCCCAAATGCTTCCAAACCTCCACCATCCCCATGCAGATCCAGGCCTTGGTGTATCTGAAATGGGCTGCACCCAGCCCTCACTGGTACAGGTGTGGATCTCTTTGCCCAGATCAGCCACAGGAATGTTCCTGTCCCTGCACTCTGGGCCAGCCCTTTCCTCCTCACCACCACATGCCTCAGTTTCCCCATTTGTAGAAGCGATGATGACCGCTTTCCTGACCTTCAAGGGGTGCTCTGATCCACTGAGATGAGTAAAATCTTCCCTTTCAGCCCACCGAGAGCGGAAATTTGGAAGGGAACGAGCTATTCCCACCAGCTGGGGCAACCAACAGCTACGTGGCTCTAGCTGTCCCCAGCCATGCCCCATGAAGATTTCACCAGTGCTACAGCGTGGTGCACTGGGACACCAGCTCAGTGCTGGCTCCACACGGCTAGGAGCAGATGGATGTCGCTTGGAAAAGTCTAAATGTACGGTCTAAACAAAAACAGTCCAAAAGCACACAGCTTCTGGTGAAGCACAGATTTTTTTTATATTTACTTATTTTTGTCTCCCTGTTCACAGAGGTAGAGTTTCTTACTCTTATTAAGATTATTTACTTATTTTATTGAATGTCTCTGTATCCTTTGAGGCAGTACTAGCAGCAGATTGCCGTGTTTTACACTACTACCTGGTGGCCAGGGGAGGAAGAGATGGCAGATTAAGTTCTTAGCTTGCCAGCCAGGAACATTTTATGGCATTATAATTTTTTTGCTTCTGCTATTTTAATTACTAATGGTATACTTCAGCAGAGGCAGTGGCTGGGATCTGGACCCTGGACATGTCTGCCAGCTTCACAGCAGTGTGAAAAAGCGGATTGCTTGTCCCAACATCCACAGCATCTGCGGGTGCTGACCTCATCCCAGGAGATCTGCCAGGCAGATGACAGGCTCTGACCCTGTTCACCCCCCACACTACCTTTTCCTGCTATATTTTTTTAAACTTCCGCCAGTATTTGTGCCTCATATTTGGGATTGCAAACCCACATTACCCAGTTCTTCCAACATCTGATGCGCCTTTCTCCCCAGGAAGCTGTGTTGGGGAATGATGAGGACCTCTGCTTCTGTTCCTCACCCCATTTGTATGCTCTGAATGATTTTCCCTTTCTCTTTGCCTCCACTTTGTGCTCTGACAGAAATGACAGACCTACCTGACCAACGGAGTGCTGGTCTCAGAGAAACACCACCTGTGCCTCGTGCTGCCTTTGATGCCCTTGCAAAGCATCAGCAGATGTGAGCAGTGGCATGCAGCACCTCTCCTTGTCCTGGGGTCAATGATGTGAGCCATGCCAGCACCGTGCAGAACTGCACCATGTTGCTAACCAAAGGGAAGCCTCTCTCCTACAGACCAGGGCGGACAGCACAAAGGAGAACCAGGCAGAGGCTGGGGAGAAAGGGCTGGGGAGAAAACTTCTGAGTCTTGCAAAGCACTTGAGGTAGAGGAAGGAAAGGATGAAGGGAATAATAGTGTGGCATTGTCTCAGACTACTTAAACAGTTCACTTGGGTAAAGGCAGATCTTTTTACTGGGTGCAGACAGTTTTTATCTGCCCTTTGCAGCTCTGGCTATTCTTCCCCTTGGTGTCTGGTTACCTATTTAGCACACTAGTGTGTATGCACCCACTCCCCCTGAACACGTCGAGTCGAGCTGGCTGGAGGCAGCTGTGGGTTTGTTGCAGTGTTTATAAAGCTGCTCACAATATTCAACCATTTCCCGGGTGCCTTTGGAACCTCCATGTGCAGCAGTGTCCAATTTGCTAAAGCAGCTTCTGAAAATGCAGAAGAAAAGAAGAACATAGCAGTTTTGATTTTGCGCTCTTGATTTTGCACTCGGTGCCCTGGCCACCAGGAGGGCATGAGGGAGCTGAGGGTCAGCTTCTGAATGAAAGAAGAGAGATTCTACAGGTTCATTTCATTGTAATGGTGGATTGAGTTGCCCAAACAGAGATGTCACACCAGAAGTGGTCAGAACGCCTACACATCACATATGTTGGTCCCGTGCAAATCCATCAGAGGCCCCAGAGCACTTAAAACACTACTAGACACCTTGTGCATTCAAAGATATGTCTCCGGGAAAAGATGAATCACTCCCTCAAGGTTTCTTTTTTCTTCCTCAGATCCAAAGGGTCCTAAAAACATTCAAAATACTGCTCTGATTTCCCCTAGGATAGGTTAACCTCATCCCAGGGGTTATTTTCAATGTTATTCCAATCCTGTTTGATGGGCAGTGTAACCCCAAACACTTTATGGGAATCGAAAACTCTTGTCCCACTGCATTCTCAGTGCTAGGCCTTTTTAGAATCTGGTTCAAGATGGTTTCTTCCCCGCTACTGATAGATCCCTCATGCCTCGTGGATCATGACTCAGGGCCTTGTGATGAACTTGCCCACCATACTGAAGTTCTACAACTTTTACGAGGCCCAGGCCTAAAATAAAAACTTCAAAATCTGATCCTGTGTGTCTCTTTATCATGGAGCACAACTGCAGAACACTGCGTGGAGATATGTTTTAGAGAATATTATGTTTTCTCCTGCTCAATCTCCCAAAGTTCAGTTCACATTGAAAAGCTTGTCTCTCCTTCTATGCTAAAATTTTACCATATCTCCATGTATTAATGCACCTTCTGATACACAAGAACCAGCCATCTTCTTTCTCTGTGCCATTTGTACTTAATCTCAGAGCAGATGTTCTCAGCTTGCATTTGTCTTTGATGTTTATTGGTTGTATTTCACACTGGAGGGGGGTCACTCAGGCTGTACCTGCAAGCTCCTCTGTCTGACCAGCAGTTCCAGCTGTTCCAGCAACAGGAGTCACCTCTGCTTTCGAACCTTCTCCTGCTTACATGAGCGATGCATGCGGAAGATGTGCTGTGCTGGAGATGATCTGGAGTCTTCTGGAGAGCACTTCAAGCCAAAACATGTTTCCAGAGGCTGGGCCACAATGTGATGTGGGGAAAGCCACCCCACCACATTTCATCTCTGCCCACACTATCTGCTCTGTTTATTCATTTCCCTTTAATCCCAGCGGAAGGTCTTGATTTATGCTGAGATGCTGACCATGACTGGAGACTCAGAATCATACCATTACCATTAAAACAAGTGGTGACTGATACAACTTGTGTGTACCATACATAGAGAACACACGTAGTCATGACTGCAAATAAATTGTCATCTGCAGGGCGAGACATGATCAGGAGCACTTTAGTGAAATGTTCTTTTCAGTGTTATTTTCACTGCAATCAAAATAACTAAAAATAAGTGGGATGACAACCTCATCATTTTTATTTAGATCTCAGTAATTGAAGCACATGGATAAAAGTTCTGTGTTTTATTTTCTTTCATGTGGAATTTACCCTTCCATCCAAACACAAGAAATATATGTGTGCATGTGTTTGAATATGCGACAGTCACATTTATATTCTGTGTTTTACTTATTAGAAACAAAGTTTCAGTCGAAACAAAACATGTGCTGTACCAGCCAATAATTGTTATTTATTTAGCCAGATGTCACCTCTTGGCGAATGACTATGCACTTTGGGTTTTAGTCATAAAAAAATAATACATTAAAACTGAGGAATGTTCCCCAAAGTGGAAACTTTGGATACATGGACACTGCTGAGCGAGGGAGGCTGCCCCAGCCCTGGGCCCCCCCTGTCCACACCGCTTCACTCGCGCCTGGCTTCCTGGCTCAGTTTTGGACCACCCCAACTTGCTCCCTCTGAGACATGGTGATGGGGATAACTCAGTCCTGGGACCCCACCCTGGGGAAGATTGCACTCAGCTGGGCTCTGGTCACCTCGCTTACAGCTCCAAACCTAGCCTAGAAGGCTCTGCACCCTCAAACAGGCTCGTGGAACACCTTCGTGCTCTGCCTGCCTCTGTTTGAGGTATTGCAGCAGAGTCCTCACTATTTCAGACACGTGGAGCCGAGGAGAGCCAGGTCCAGCTGCCACACGACATGGATGTGGCCAACCTTTCTTAGGGGGGACTAGAGCTCAGCAGCACGTGTGTCCGCCAGCCTGTGTCCCTTGGTCCCTAAGCCTCTCACATTTAGCGCTGCAGTCATAACTTGAATTCATGCCAAGGCTTCTTTGTGGATATGCAATCCACTCAAAATTCTACTTTAAAATGAAAAGATTCATTTTACTGAAAGAAGGAAAAGAAGCAAAGTTGCTTATCCTCTCTTTGTCCATTCCAGCATCCATTCAGTCATTTTGGGGCAAGCCAGCTAGAGCAGCCTCCGTCTTTTTGGGGTCCAGAGGCCAAACTCATCAGCAACTGAATCCAACCTAGCACCTCTGCAGCAAATGTGAGCTTTGCAGATTATCTGGATGGAGGTGGCTTTGAGTTCAAAGACGCAAGGAGAACAGGAGGAGGCAACTTACAGGGAAATACAGGACAGTTGCAAAATGAGCTGATCTTCCTCCTGCTGCAGGCTGGAAGGGAGGGAAGCAAGGTGTAATTGCAACTTGGGGTTCAAGCAAGGTTGGCTCTGGGATTCAGTCAGCACCCACTTTTCACGGGAGTGAGAGCTCCTCCGCTCCCAGGGTAGAGTGAGCTCAATGAGAGCCCATATGGCCAGGCAGCCTGGTGCACACCCAGGCTCCCATGACATAACAAGCACTTTGTGTCCCTACTGCTCAACAGACATCCAGAAGAGGTGGGAGGAGAGAAAGAAGCAAACAGGCTTGGAGGGACATGCCATGTCGAGGGGGAGGTCCTCCCCAGGGACTGCAAGAGCGCTTCTTTACCAAAGGCCGGGCCATCAGAAGCTACCACACAGGCTGCATTAACATTCACAGTCATTCTTGAAAGAAAGAATATGTGGATTTGGTGCTGAGATGCATCTTTCAACAGGGAGTTTAAAAAAAAAAATGCTTTCAAGACAGCTGCTCATTACACCCGAGTCTGGACAGTTTGCACCAAGGAGCCTGAAGACATGTAAGGAGCTGAAAGTGACAGAGCTGAAAGTCTGTGTGTGAGCTGTGCTTGGGGAGGCTATTGATTTATGGAAGGACAGAGAGAGTTAAACAGCAGGAACTGAATGCACCACAGCGCATGGCTAGCAGACCAAAAAGGTTCTGCAAACCCCAGTCAACGTGCGCTATAAAACATGCTGTCTTCAGTCTGCGGTTGCACATACCTCCAGGCAGGGAGGAAAACGGTAGTGATGTGCAGGTACCTCAGATTTCAAGAGTCCATTACAGCTGAGAAAAGCAAAAATAACACAGGAACATTCAGGACCAGGGGGTTACAGTCAGTTCCAGCTACAAAGGTTTGATGGGATTGGACATTTCCCATCCCAGCCTTTTTTTTTTTTTTAAGCTGAAACTGATTATTCGGTTAAACCAAAGGTTTGTATAAAATTCCTGCTTTATTTAGCAAATTTCTCAGTGAAAAAGAAAATAAAATCACAGTGATAGAATTATTTTAGCTATAACTTCTACAAAGTTGAGGAAACTTTGATTTGGGGCAGAATTTTTTCATAATTTGAGAATATGAAATCAGGCTTAGTTGCTGTTGGAAGATCCAAATTTTAAAATTGCTTTTCACATATATTACGTGGCTCACTCTAGTGTTCATTCACCAAGTGAAAGTAAATTTTGCATTTAAACCCCTTCATGCCTAAGAAACTACCATAGTGCTAAGCAAAGTCTTTTCTTCCCATTCTCACTTGTAATGCTACCTTCAGGAACACCTCTCCAGCCCATTACCTTCATGGTCTGAAAATCATCATCTGAAAATCATGGTCTGCATAAACCTGATATTTCCATTTTCATCAGAAAACTCTCCACCTTTCAGATCCTGCCTGTTGTTAGAGGCACTTGAAGTCCCACTAAGGACCTGTGTTTCTGTTGGTGGATATACACCCCGCCACCTAAGTCCTTTTATGGCTCCTAAGCCACTAAAATCCTTGCATAGCTCCTGAAAACACTAACTTCCAAGAAAGCCTTGGTGAGATTCTTAGATTAAGGTGTGAGATGAGTTTTTGTGAGGCTTCAGAGGAAAGTTGAGATGTTCTAATTGTTTTAAAAAAAAAGAAAATAGCAGTTCTTTCCAGTCCCATCTGTACTCTTATGGGAACTCTAGTGCTCATCTATGAGAGTTCACTAAATGCTCAGAAAACTAAAGACCTTTCTTTTCTGGTTTTGTTATCTGCCTGTTAAGCAAACCAAAAGAGAGGTTCAGAAAATGCCGGACCCAACTGAAGAGAAGGAGCAGAACCATGTGGCCAGGAGACCCTCAGTAGCTGTGAGCTACTGGACCAGCTCAGCCATTTCATAAAACCTCCTGCTCACAACATGTTCCAAGCACACCTACATGGGCTTTTGCACGTGTCCTAACCACAAAAATCCTCCCAATTCCTTTATAGTTACAAAGCCTGTAGTTATAGCAGAAATTAGTTTGAATCACCACCACCAGAATAACCCAACCATTGACCTTTAAGTTATTCTGGACTGGGCTTTCATGACAATATCTCCTGTTAATCTATTTCACTTTGAATAAAGTATTTCAGCATTCATTGCTGAAAGGATGGGGACCCAGGCATATGAGTTATGCTATCCCAAAGAACAGGAGACCAAGTCCCAAGCTAAGCATCTGGGTTCCCCATGCAGTGCACAGGGAGAACAGGCTTCTGTTCTGTTGCAAATTATGTTTGTCTGCTACTGTGGCATTAAAAAAGCATCTATGGGGAGGAAGGAGACAAAGTCTGTAAGAGCAGGGCTGGAGGTTATACATAAACTTGGACAAGGCCCAAGGAATTTCACCAGCCTATTAAGGAAGCATTTATATCAACCACAGGTTGCTTAATGTTTACTATGTTAAATAATCCAAATTCCATGGAACTCTTTGTTCTTATGCATTTGGGGGGAAAAAGTGACACCCATAAGCAGAACTCTCCAAGCTTTAATAGCTTTGCCCCTGTTTGTCTGCTCAATGTGTTCTGGTGGCTTTTTGCAGAGCGTTTCTCCTTGCAGAGGATGCCTTCCAGGGGAGGCAGGTCATGCTGCAGGGCTGCCAAACCTCCTTGCTGGCCCACCGAGGTGAGAGCTAAGCCTCACTGCCTGAGAAGTGATATTATCGGCTCTCTTCTCAGAGAAACCCCATTATGCCTGAATAGAGCTGGAGCAAGTAGGGATATAGGAAAAGAGACGATAATGATTCCTTTTTGAAGCAGCACAAAAGGCAGCCAGAACTTCAGCAAGAAACCCGAGAAGTTAAGAGGCAGCACCGAGGTCTCAGTGGAGATGGGGTATTCTTCCCCTCATGGGGCTCTGGAGGATTTTTGGAGTGGTCAGAGCAAGAGGCGAGTTAGTAACTGCCTACCTGATAAAGGCATAATTGATGGTGGAAGGTGAGCATGGGGAGAAGGGTTTTGACGTTAGATTTGGGCCACAGCCAATGGACTTAATCATCGTGGCTCCCGGGCTGGTTTGCGGTAGCTCCAAATCATGCCCTTGTTCACTCAGCCGTGTTGGTGTTGGGAAAACACAAGTGAGGTCAGCAGAAACCCTTGTGAATGGAGAGTTTCTGTTGTCAGCGTATGCATTTTTTTTTCCTGCTGCAGTCTGAAAAGAGGAAAGAGGGGGATTCAGGCTCGCAGATCTCAGCCGCGGTGGCTCAGCTGGAAGGAAAGCAAAGCTTTTCCTGCTGGCCAGTGGAGCAGCATGGTGGGATTCAACGCACAGGGCCCTTTGTGCTCTCCTCTACTAGGCAGAGTGCCCTGCAGCCAC
Organism: Anser anser; assembly: GCF_964211835.1. Classification (NCBI taxonomy): domain Eukaryota; kingdom Metazoa; phylum Chordata; class Aves; order Anseriformes; family Anatidae; genus Anser; species Anser anser. The sequence goes on from NC_139724.1 coordinate 77,953,742, forward strand.
CTCCCATGGGAGGAACAAACCGGGGGCTGGGGAGCTGGCTTCGACAGTACGCACGGCTTCTGTCTTTTCCACTCCTCCACCACATGAGCCCACTTGTTGGAGTTACAGAATGATCACAGGAAATAAACAGAAAAAAAATGCATCCCTGTCCATAGCAGGAGGCTTGGAACTAGATGATCTTTAAGGTCCCTTCCAACCCGAGCCATTCTATGTTTCTACCTTGAGACTTTATGATTTATCCCAGTGCCATTCCAGCACACGCACCTTCTCATCTATTAAGTACCTATTGTTTTGCCCAGAAATGAGGCTCTGTATGCTTCCGCTGTCTGAGAGCTGTCCCATATTTTGTGTTGAGCTCTGGGTGCTACGAAGCCATGCATGTATGCAAGGAGACGGCAAACAAATCTCTCGGGGCCCTTGAGCTGACGAGGTTTTTCCTCTGTTTTTGTGGCAGAGAATATGACAGCCCTTGTGTTGTGGGATCCAAGACAAAATTTGCAGCCGTGGTATAAGTGGTTTCAGATTAGTACCCAGTAACTCCACCAATAAATCTCCACAAGGCAAACAAATGCTGTTTACTGCAGAAACAGCTGCTGAACATGGTGGAGAAGGTGGAAAGAAGTTTCCCAAAAGAAGATGAAGAAAGTCTTGCATGGAGAAAGGAAAGAAAGTCTTGGGGACAAGAAGGCTTGTTGAGAAAAGGACATCAGTCCTGCCTCTTGTCTGATTTTCATGGCTGGTTACCACCTCACAGGCCTGTTCTCTGTTCTTGGTTGTGGGTTTGTAGTCAGAGGGAGCTGGATCTGCAGGAGACAAGGGCAGAAGTAAGATGCAGTGGGTAAGGTTCAGTGCGGGCAGATTTAATTGCAGAGGCATACATGAGTAGCAGTGGTGCTGGAGGGTTGAGGAACCTGTCTGCTGCTGTCAACAGAAAAGTATGCATCAGATCCAAAGACAGTGGCAGAAAGTTATAGCAAGTGGAAATTCTGGTGGTTACTCTTAATGAAAAAAATGTCTGGACAGAGAAGCAGAAAATGCTGGAGGAAGTAGAAAATACTGAAGTGTCAGGAACTGAAACCATGGGAGTAAGTTTGCAGGGGCTGGGAGCTGTGCAGCCCTGGAGTTTGTACTGGAAGAGAAAATGACTACAGCTCTCAGGAGCAGTGATGTGGCAAAGAGAAAGCAGAGGGGAGGAATCAGTAATGGGAAGAGGACGACAGTGTGAAAAGGATCATTTACCATGCTGCAGCTCATGTTTTGACCATAGAAAATAAGTTTGGAAAGAATCTCAAACCCGATCCCAACTCAGAAGCAAATCTAACCTGTCTTACAAAGGTGTTTATCTGCTTAATGACTTCCTGAAATGAAGGTACCATGACCTTCTTAGCAGAGCTAGTCCAGTGCTTACCTTTTGCATTGAGAAGTTTTATTCCCCTCTCATTGAAATTCATTTTTTTTTTAATATATAAACTACTAAGCAGAATCTACCCCATGCCTAACCTGTGGATCCACAACAGGTTGTCTCATTCTGTCACAGCAGGGGAAATCAGAAATTGAACCCATGGATGCTCCAGCACTTTATTTCTAGGCATCTCCAAATACAGACAAACATCATCATTTGCATTTCACAGTGATGGAAATGAGCCATAGGAAAGTGAAATCACTAGGCCATACATGAATCCAGGAAGAGACTGCAGAGTCCATAGCTTTCCTTCCTTGAGAAGTTATGGATGAATTTCTCTGCTCTCTAATTAAGGCCTTCAAGAGCTGCTCAGCACTGCACAAAGAAGTCACCCACTAATATCAGCTTCTGGCCCACAGCTTCTGTTCAGTGGTATTCAGGTCTGCAATAGAAATTGCTCTTCACTTGGTGCAGCATGAGGCCACCAAGACCACTTCAAAATAACTCTGTTTCTAAACAGTCATCTGTTCTGTTTTGTTTTCCTAGGGGTGTAAACACTAAAAAAAATTAATTGCATTTACAAACAGTTTTCTATGCGAGATTATATTCATGAACAGCCCCCAGCATCATGCCAGCAGCAAATCTGGGCTACCTATTGCCCTGGGGGAACAGCCGTCAGCCAACCTTTAGGGCAACTCAGCAATTGAGCAGTTGTCCACCCACCCAGAGCTGCACCAAAAAGGAAATTTTCAGTCCATCCCAAGCAGATGGAAGGATACACCATGAAGAAGACTGCCTGACACAGATGGGAAGGGAACCAGAGTTCAGCCTTGCAGCAAGACTGCAGCAAGAGTGCCAGATGATACTTTTCCAGCCAGGGAAGCAAGAATAAGGATTGTTTCAAACCTAACATGTGTTGTGTGGGTGGTGAAAGCTGCTTTGGGATATTGAGGTTAGAGGAGTTACCAGGACCTGATGGATGGTCCAAAAAGTCCGATTTACCCTTTACTTTAATAAATAGCCTCTAAACCAGTTTCAAGGCCATTTTCATTAATTATCGATGCTTCTGTATGTGATGCAGCACTCTTAAAGATGGCTTTAAGGTGAGGTGAGGTTCCCAGTGGACCTCCTTTATGCCTTCTTCCTCATTGAGCCATTCCCTGAGATGTTCTGCCAAAGCTACTTGTGTGACATAGGACGGAGAAGATGACTCCAGGCCCTTGCCATAGAGAGACCCTCTCTGACATGTGCTGTCATCATAAGTACCTATACAGATGACAGGGAAGTGATGAAATAGGTTTTGGGAATACTCAGATATTGTCCCACTCAGGTGTGGGACAAGTCTAAAGGCTGCATCAGAGAGGGGATGGAGAGATGGGAGAGGAATCAGTGTATATGTACTTGCAAATCTATAAAAAGAGCAAAAGGTAGAATTGTTAGAGCTCTTATTTACAGACACATGTCCTCAGTCAAAAATAATGAAGAAGAAGCACAATGCAGGAAACATATGATGAAGCAGCAGAACGCCAGAACAATGACCTGTGTCAAGAGCTTCCAGGCCATGTCGGCACTTCTCTGCAACCGTGGGCAGAGGCACGCAAGGCCTGCCTGGTGTTCTCTCCCAGTCCATTTGGAGCAGCTTCTGTTGGGCCGGATGCTTCCCAGGCTCCCACGACAAGATCATACACTGTGCTTCGCTTTCCATCTCATGCCGTTGGAATGAAAAGATGAAGCAATGGGCATGTGATTTGCCACCAAGGTTTGCAAGCACTGGCCCTCCAGAATGCATTTTGAACATATGGCAAGGAAAATCTGCACTGATTTCTTTCTTCTTGCCTTTTTTCTTCCTTTTTTTTTTTTTTTTTTAAAGAACAGCAAAAACAAGCTCTGTTTATCATTACTTAAGCAGCCATGAGAACTATTTCCTTTGCACAGATTATGGTGTTTCAGTCAGACATCGGGTTACAATTGTCAAATGAAATTCACATTAATTGCCTACATACTCTTGCCTAATGAGTTATCAGCTTCATTCTGTGCTGCGGTGATCATGGAGCGATTATTTTGAGCCCTGAGTTTGTGTTGTGTTTGATATTCCCACTTCTGCTTTCTTTCTGAAAAACTGGCAAGGATAGAGACACCATCCCAAATTAGATTGGGCAAAAACCGAGGTAAGTTTTTCTGCTTACAAGAAAGGTTTTCTGGTTGAGATTTTCTAAAACTTCTACCCCCTTCTTCCTTCCTGACTACCCAGAGGTAGCAATGCTCCCTTGGCAAAACAGTTAACAGAATTTTGCCATTTCTATATACAGTATGGCCAAGGGGAGGGAGAGAACACGATCAGCTGCTCGCTATGAGCATATGTCCTTTGGCAGTGCCTGGGAACCTGCTCCAAAATGAGTGCAAGGGCATCAGCATTACCAGGATCACCAGTCCAGCACCAGTGAGCCCACGTCTCCTCAGAAGCAAGGCAAAACGGCAAAGGTCTACGTTCTGCAGGATCTAGTGCTTGGTAGTACCTGAACCCATTATAGTGATCAAAATCCTGCAGTTCTGAAATAAGACTCTTAGCTTTCTAACCAGAATTAAACTCTGATTTTCCTCATTTTTTTTTTAGACAAAACCATGAAACAGAGAGAGGCAAACCATAGCTGCATCTATACTGTGTTTACTAGATTTATATTAATAAATAAAATACACAAAGGCCCATTCCCTGGCTTTGAAGGCAAAAGGCATAGCACAGATCGTGTCCTCACTCCTTGCTTCCAGAGGCTCACTGCCCCTCACCCTTCCTTGAGAGAGTTACAGAAAGGCACTTTCAGCCAAAATTCTTCTGGGATTAAAAAGAAAGGAAACTCAACTCACCAGAGTTTGCTTTTTGGATCCGTCTGACAAGCAGCGTGGCAGAAATACGATGCAGTCTCTCCTTTTTCATATAACATTCTGCTCAGATTGCTTCAAGGAGAGCGCACAAGCAGTCCACAGTGTGGAAGGGTGGCATAAATCAAGCCCGTAAATCAGGCTTCCCGTACTAGCACAGAGAGGGGAGATTGCAGCAGGTGCACAGATGAGCTCCCATGTTTTATTGCTCTCATTACCACACCCTCTTCTGACTTAGCAAACAGTTTGTGAAGGGAAGAGTAATTTCCTCATTGCTCACTATATATGTGGAGTTTTGTGTAGAAGCACAGGTGTACCCAATGGACCTTCAGGTCTGGCAACCAGGTTTTAATTGAAGGAAAGAGTTCTTTTAACAGCCAAAGAGCTACAGGCTGTGTGGAAGGATGACAGGGACCATGGGATCAACTAGTTTGATCTCCTGCATAGCACAGTTGCCCCATTTCTCCTGGCGTGAAGCCCACTAGCGTGCCGTTGATCAAAACTTGTCACTCACTCATGTCATCACTTGGAGTTTAGTCCAAGCATCTTTACTCTCTCTGAGAAAAAAAAAAAGATGTGTTGAATTTCTTGTTTCCATTTTTGGGCTTCTGCTGCTCCTTGACAGGCTCATCTCTGCGGTTGGCAGCGTCTGTCACCACCCAAACACTGTGGAAACATGGCACTGACAGCGCGATGCCATCCAAATGCCTTTCCTCTTAGCTTACAACCTTTGGCTCTCTAACCCCCTTCAGGCAGGATTCACTCCACATTAGCTTTAGGTGTCAGAAGTTAAGAGGTGAATCCCAAATTCACTTAAAGATATTTTCTCCATTTTTCCAGCCAATTCTCTGCTTTCTTTGCTGCCTCTGTTTGTTTGTCCTTTAAGTGCACCGAATCCCGGTGTCTGTCTCCCCAGCACCGCGCTCTCTTCTCTGCTCTGAGTCATTGCTCCATGGCTGGTGCTTTTAAGGATCCCATTAATCTTTGCAACAGGAGCTCACGTTGAGCTGCCAGTCCTCTCTGACCCTTAAATCCTTTAAAGAGTTGCTGTTTTCTCAGTCTGTCTTTCTCTGGTTGTGGCCCTCCTGTCTTCCTTATCCCTACGTGTGACTTTACACAGAAAGAAAATGCATTTTATTAACTCAGATAAGCTCTATGTGATAGCCCAGACCTATTCATTATTTGACGCTAAGAAACTTTCCCTGTAACTTTTCCGGGGTTACAGGTGTGTTTCTAGATCAACTTTAAAAATATTGAGCATTACTGGGGCTAGGTCACTACAAACATTCATTCAAAACTTCTTCACCCCACAGCAATTTTCTAGTGAAAAGTGTGAGAAACTTTTTTTACTGTGTACCCTGAGACTTGCCAGTTGTTTTGTTCTTGACACCATCAGTATGCCATTATTAATCTAATTACTTTAATAAGAACAAAAAGTTCAGGGTTTAAGAAGCGTTTGGACTGTGCTCTTAGTCATATGGTCTGAATTTTTGCGTAGACCAATGTGGTGCCAGGAGCTGGACTCAATGATCCTTGTGGGTCCCTTCCAACTCGGGATATTCTGTGATTCTATGATTCTAAAAATGCAATTCTAAGTTGAATACCTTCAGCCATCCAAGTACATTATGTCTGCATTGCTACTGGCCAAACTTATTTGTTCATAACAAAATGAAACAGGGTTTGTTTTCCAAAGTAGTCTGTCCAAAAAATAAAAATAAAATAAAATAAAATAAAATAATACCAACAACTATCTATTGATGTGGCACTTTTGCTTCTACCATGACTGAATTGCACAGCTGCTTTTCTTTCATTTTCTCTGTGAGCTGTATTAGTTTAATGATGTTACACGTACCTGGCTTAGTCTAGTTTCTGGCCTGAATGGCCCAGAAGTCCCATCCACACAGTCGAGACTGCTTGGTTCTGTGACAGCATCAGACACCTCCCGCATCCTGATAGGAACTCTGTGCCTCGTCCCCTGTCCTCACCCCCGAGCCCCCTCCCTGACCGAACCTGGAGGCAGATCAACGCGGACAAGCACCAGACTTTGCCTTGGGTTGAACTCTGCAGTGCGGCTGCCTGAGAGCACAGCTGCATCCTAATCCCCTCCATTCAGCGATGTGGCCAAATCCTGCCTGCAGCAGTTTCAGCCCCTGTTAGGAACTGAACCACCAGCTTCATCAAGACACAGAAAGTGTCTCATCCTTTTTCCTTCATTACAGTTTGAGCTGCTTAATTTTGATATGGGATTCACTGATTACTTTTTTCTCGTATTCCTTCTTTTAAACGTGATTCTGCTATGCAAGGAGGCCATGTGGGAGTAAAGGGAAAATTAACAACATTTACAAGGTAATAGCTAAAGGATAAAGAAAACTGAGGACAATGAATGCTGAAGCAGTAGTGCCATTATATATACTCCTTGCTCCTGATTGTAATAAAGGAGAGGCATCTTTCCTTCATTTCTCCACCTGTCAAAAAGCCTTTGAATGAGTTTCCCCATCCCCATGTTCATTTACTTCTCTGCGATGTGGCTGTCTCAAAAACGTTTGTTGCACAAACCAGTTGGGAATAGGTAAGTGGAGGCCCCTGAGCATCACACTGCTGTTCCCTAAAGAGACAGAGAGATTTATCTTGTGTAGACGGAGACATTAAACAGCACTAGCTGTAAGGCTGTGCTAAAGCCAGGATAGTCTAACGGAGGCTATAGTCATGATGTAGGTTAAAAATCTGACAGACATCCTGAAAAATACCTTTGTTATGTGTTACTCAAGTGCACTTCTAAAAGGCAACTTAAAAATAACTATTTCTTCCAAACTGACCTTTTCCAAGAAGTTGTGTTTTCTCAGGGTCAAGCTCTGATGTAAGTCTTAGAGATCACGGTCAAGAATTAGACAACGGGGAAAGAAATACACTTTGGCTCAAGCATACATTTCATGTCCTAGTGAAGGGCTATGAGAGGACAGGACACCTAAAAGGTTCCTGGTGGTTGTAGGTGATGCTAAGGGGTGGTGTGCTGTACACCCAGTCCTTGGCCCCACCAGGACCTGTTCCAAGCAAAGCTCCTCTCTGTGGCGATGCAGCCTGGAAATTTTCCAGGTATTCACGTAATGCACAAGGCAAGAATCCTGCTCATGGATCGAGTCACCCCTCTGACTCTGTGGAGAGTGTTTATATTTCATGGAAACACGGGAGCAGGTCTATGGTCAGATTTAGTTCTGCTGGGTTTGTTCTGAGTAGGAGGATAGTTTTCTGGATCTCAGCACATTTCTGAGAGTTCCTGACACCTGAATTCTGGCTGATGCTGTGGATTGCCTACAAGGCCTTGGTCATGCAATGTAAACCTAACTAGCCAAAAGTATTTGAAATCTGAAATCAGTGTTTTTCTGTCTGTGAAGATGTGGATCACTGTGTCTCAGTTTCTTCTCACCTGGGCATGAAGAGCCTTATCCAATTCTTTTTAAAACTGAACACTGCAAAACTTGAAAGAGACTGCCTGGGTCATAAAGTCTGGTCACTGTCTGCTTCACAACGCCAGCCACATACAACCCTTCACAAACAGACAGGTGTCTTTTCATTGCCCTTTTGTTTCCTAATGAGAGGTTATTTCACAGTTTCACTGCTGCGGTGTTTCCGCAGCTTGCTTCTAGCTACCAGACTGATTTTTTCATGGTCAGTCTACCCCAAGTGTCTTCTTGTTTTTGAATTTAATTGCTGTTCTCTTCCTGAGATTCCTCTCAGCACTCATGTACAGATTATCTTCCTTCCTGGGCCTTGCTTGAAAATTTAGGCAAAACTACCTTCCTCTCTTCTTTTGTGGATTTCCAGATCTCCACATCCCAGTTTACCTTTAGCCTTTCTCTTTACCCTGTTCAGAGCTGGTTTTGAACACCAGGGACCAAGATACCCATATACTGTAGACATGCCACCAGTGCCCTTTTCAGTGGCCCTAAATCCCTCTCTGTAGCAGAAACAGGTCTTCCAATGCAAAATTTTCCTCTTATATCTTAAAAGTTTTGAAATCTTCCCAGTGTTGAGCAACTGAGTACAACAACAGACATATACAAACTAGATGAGTATTTCCCCACTGAAGCAAGTGGTAAACCACCTCTTGCCATCGCTGAGTTAGATTAGAGTAAAGCTAAGTAAATCTGGAAACCTCTTCCTGCATGTGCTTGAGAACTTGGAGTTGGAGGCCTGATCCCACCATCATCATGATTAGGATGAGCCAAAGCCAATGTTTGTCTTGCAGATCCCCAAACTCCTGCCTTTTCCAAGAAAGTGTGGGAAGTAAAAAGAAGAGTCTATTTAAACTTATCATGGCAGGAGCTGCTGTATGGTTTGGTTTTTTTTTTTTCTGTTTTTTTTTTTTTCCTTAGGTAAATTTCAATAAGGTGACCGCCAGTCTTGCACAAGCTGCAGCTGCTGTAAATCCAAGCTCAAAATGTCAGAGTCATAAACTATTTTGATGAAATGCCATCAAAGAAATCATATTTATCGGGATGATTTGTTGATACTGAATATCCAAACAGTTAGGAGTGCAGTAAAGTTCATGGGGATGCAGGGATTTATGGTTCTCTGTTGCTGGGGATGTTAATAACATTTCAGGAGACTAAACAAGAATGTTCCAGGGATGTGGACGGCTCAGGCAGGGGAGGGACAAAGAATTTCTTAGTTCTGAAAAGAGCAAAAAGGTCATTGGTGTGTTTATGGAAACAGATTATAGTCCCATTACATTCGAAAGCTCCCTGGATGTGAGGAGTTACTCATCATGGCCTTCACTTCTGGCCTCTTTTGGTTCTTTTAGAAATCTGGAGCCTTGAGGTAGGTCACAGTATTGGGAAATACAATACAGAGTTCTCATCTTGTCTGAACAGATGGAGGGCTGGGACTTGTTACCTGCCCTCCATCACACTGAGTGTTGTTTGGCCTCATTTCTAAAGGAGCTTGGCCCTTCCAGAGCACTGGGTTTGTTGCTGTTCATGTGAACACCTGTCCTATCTTGCTCTGAATCTCTATTCTGCTCTCAGTCCCTGGAACAAACATTCACTCTGAGTTGTGTAGAACAATTATATGATATTTAATGCAAGGCATTCTCTTCCCCTTCCCTTTTATTCACTGGCACTTTGTGCCTTACTACCAGGAAATAGTTTCTAGATACCTTCCTCCACATCGCTCGTGATTTTGCATTCTGCATCCTGCTCCTTATCAGCTCCGATCAGTGATGTCATTCTGCAGCCTTGGCTGCATGCATGTCCATCACGAAAGCCCCCTGTGGTCGTGGACAGACGATGTGTCATGCCTCAGCAGGACCTGGAGCATGGAGAAAGGAAGCAGGTTTGTCCCAAAAAAGTTTTTCAAGGATGCTCTCTGGAACAGGAGTAATTTTCTGCCCAACTTCTTGAGCTCTTAGTCACAAATCAGTAACACTGGGGCATAAAGGTGCTGGGAGTCTTTTCCCAGTATTAACGATGTGCACTTCCACATCTTGGTTTTGTTCCAGTGAGGGAAGTCTTAAAAGCATTTGTAGGAAAGGAAGGCATTTTCCACTCAGCTTGAGTATAATTAAAGAGCACCAGCTGCCTTATGTTCTACTCCTGCCCCCAAGGGCTCTTCTATGACAAACGATAATTTGGAGAGTATCTATTTCCACGGTGGGATCCTAGATTATATTTGATCACAAGTTCTCAACTATGGGTGCATGGACTCATTAAACATAATAAATATGTTTTGGAAGGAATATTAACTTGGTCAAATTTCCCATTAGATATGCTAATTGGTTTAAAAAAGGGGTTCTCTAAATAAATTGGGCAGTTTCTGGGCTGCGTTGTCTCTGTTGGTAGGAAAAACAGAATAATTTTCAGGAAAAAAAAAAGTTTTCTTCTCAACTTTTGACAGGTTTCTAACAAACAAACAAACAAACAAAAAAAGCAAACAAAAACAAACAAAAAAAAGAGAGATTATACAAAGGCAAAGAAAAGACCCAAACATTTTCCAGCCAGCTGTAGTTTTATTTAGTGGAAGATAGAAACAGGATTTCATTATGCTGATGGAAAAAGATTCCCAAAATTTTAGTCTTCTTTCTTTCTTTCTTTCTTTCTTTCTTTCTTTCTTTCTTTCTTTCTTTCTTTTTTTTCTTTTTCTTTCTTTTTTCCTTTCTTCCTTTCTTTCTTTCTTCCTTTCTTTCTTTCTTTCATTCTTTCGTTCTTTCGTTCTTTCGTTCTTTCTTTCGTTCTTCCTTCCTTCCTTCCTTCCTTTATTTATTTATTTATTTCTCTCTTTCTCCCTCTCTCTCTCTCACTACCTCTCTCTCTTTCTCTCTCTCTTTTCTCTCTTTTTTTTTTCTTTTATTTTACAGCATGACTTTCCATAATGGAAACAGTTGAAAGTCACTCGATTAAATCAATTCTGAGAAATATCTGCCTTGGAATACTGGCTGCACTTGTAAAAGTAAAATAATGAACAAGGGTTTGGTTTTGTTTTGTTTTAATCTATTTCTGCTTTTTAATAAATCTAAACAACAGGCTATTAACAGAATATTGTAATTATGCAAGACCAGGCAGCTGAACAGATTTTTATTCCAAGAATGTCTAACTACTGCTGTAATCCAAAGTCTAATAACTAAAGCAATGTAGCATAGCTACTGTAAATCCCAAGGGTATTTACATAAGTAGCTGCAGTATATTTAAATTAGTATATTTAAATGTATCAGTCGCTATCTGGGAGTCAGAGCCTGAAATTCTGCAGGATTCAGGGATCATCTTTGCTCACATCTGCAACGACAGGACCAAAAGCTGGCGGCACATGTAAAGTAGAAAAACAAACCCAAGGTCACACAGTAGCTTGGAAGAAAACGGAACAAACCACATCTCTGCAGTTGTATCCAGACCTCCTCCAGGCTGAGTAGACAGCAGATTGCCTTTGCCACAAAAACCAGGTGCTGCTGATGCTGTCTAGGCCACAGTGTCCAGCCAGTGCAGCTGGTGTTCCTGTTCTTCCTTGGATGGCCCAGCTGTGGTGGGCTGGATGGAGCAACGCTGCGCAGACAGAAGAGTTAGCTGCATCTCTGGCTGGAAGCAGCAAGTCCCATCGCTGCCAAGGCCAGCCCTTCGGGACTAACCTGGACCAGTGGTGTCCCAGCACCACCCACCTCCATCCCCCAGTACCAAACTGGGACCGCTGGGATCTGTCACCTTCATCCACCCATGAGCTACCCCGAGCTATCCCACCATCAATTCCGCAGGTCCCTGTGTGCCCTGGTGCCATCTGAGGAGGTTGGTATCTGGCTCTTGGTAAGAACAGTACAATGCATCAAGGATTTCAGTGAAGAGATATCGAAAACAGCTAAAGATTGGTTAAAGTAGACACAGTGTTTATGGACAAATAAAGGAAATGGTATGAGAAAGCTAAAGTGAAGTATCTAAGAGTAATCGGCTTCTTTAAATTGGTGCAAAGGCATCAGTCTAGGAGGAACACTGTTAATCTGACAAGTGCTAAATGCACTAAGAACATCAGGATGGAAAAATTGTTTAAAAGGCTGGGAAAGAAAGGTTGAAAGGTTAGGAGGAGGCCAGATCTAGCCTGAAATGTTCATAATAGGATTTAATAGGTCCAAAATCTTTTAGCTTAGTCTTACAGGGATGCAGAGCTTATATGATCTTACTGTCGTGTGTATGTGGGTGGCACTGTCTTCCTCAAAGATTTCAAATACCTTTCTCATTCAAACTCATCTAACATTTTCTCTTCTCTTCATAGTGTTCTGTTTGTATAAGATTCCTGAAAATCAGCAGTAGATGAAAACAAAGATAAATTGCTGCCTCAACTAATGGGGAAGATTACAATTAACACTTCGTGAAGCCTCAGAGAACCTAAAAAAAAGAGAGTTGCCATTTAAAACTAGGCTGTGCACACAGTTATTTAACAAACTCTCAGGACTTTCCCAGTTCTCATGGAAGGACCTGAATTCACGAGCACATCTCTGGGCAAATGAACTGTCTTCTGCTCCAGTTCATGCGTTACCTGCTTCTCTCCCTGGAACCACTTGCACAAAGCTGTGTTAGTGGCAATGATGATAGGACCTGGCTGATCTCAGGCCAAGCTAGTGGTGCTGAATGGCACAAACTCCCTCTCCATATTTGCACATTCCCATAAAGTCACCCAGGGAGGACAACTATGGATGACCACAATGTCATTTTTACAGGTTCCCTATTCAGGACCTAACAGCACTTTAATGGAAACGTCCTTTGGTGATCTATAAATCACTGTTTATCACTCTGGGGGCCTCCACAGTCACTGAGATAATGCACCGGTGTTATAATATTGATCGATGGATATCTCCTCCCCACCCTCAGCTCCATCAAGCAGACTGCTCTCTCACGCGTCAGGAATGAAATACTGTGGTGCAGAAGATGGAATTTGGAAACCGTCCATTCACAAGCTCTCAGCAAGATGTCCGGTTTTAACCTGAAATTAAGAAGGTAATTTCCTGAGGAGTAATGCTTTTTTCTCTGCCAGGGCTCTAATTGCACACAAACAATAAATAAAGAGCTTTGTTTGGGGCTTTTAACATTTTTATTTTATGAGGTTTTATATGACTTCAGCACTGCTTCAAATGAGGCTGTAATCCTTGCCAACAGACCCAGAAGTGCAATAGCTGTCTTCTGTGAGCATAGACTTGGTCCTCAACTCCAGAATGTCAAAGTTCTTCTCATACTTATTCTGTGAGGTAGAGAAATACCATCTTTCAAAAGGAAACAGTAGCAAAAGAGGATAAGGAACTTCACCATTTTCCCAGAGGAAACTTGTGATGAAAATCATCTCTCATTTAACATCACTTCTTTAACCACCCACTCCTGAGGATTTCAAAGCCCTTTGCAAACTGGGACAAATTAATCAGATCCCTGGAAGAGGTTTGTTCTTTCTGCCCTGTTTTCTCAGATAGTGGGTGAGATGAAACGTGGGAAAATTAATTGGCATGGTGAACAGCACTACAGCAAAGGAGCTGCTGTGTTGCTGCGAACAGGACTATCCAAAATCCAAGTAAACCATGAGCTCTCAAATCCTCCCACATGAGCACAAACAGTAAAACCAATTTCCTTGTCCTTCCATAGCATCTCTAAACCAAGACCTTACCCAAAACTCCACATGGTCTGGTGGCCAACAGCTCCAGTATTATGTCATTTTGCAGCTGGTGGCATCTAAGGTTTTCAGTGGCTATATGGTCTCAAAATCCTTAGTACAGCTTGGAAAGGGACTCATTTCCTTCAAATGCAACTCTGTGCCAACCCCTCTGTATTAAAGCCTGGCCTCTACCTCAGTAGAGAGTCTTCCAGGCTTCTTTTCCAAGGTCTTTGATTTTTGTTTTTTTGACCATTTCTTGAGTTTCACAGGATGGAGATAAGGAGAAACAGGGATAGAGGAAGGATGGGTTGGAGCAGGAAAATGCAGATTAGTTCTTAGGGAAATTTTCAGACTCTTAGGCTGTGCTAATCTCTCCTGAGATACATGAGTGAACATGTCACTGGATCAAACTGGAGGACACAAAGCTCTCCAAAATGCGTCTGCAGAGTCCTGAGTTAGCCAAACCGATAGGACAGAGTTCCCGATAGTGCAAACATCTACTCCATCTTTTGAGGAGCTGACTGAAAAACGAGATGACCATGGGGAGTTTTAGAGATATTGAGGTGGCCTGAAGAGCAGAAAGGTGTATTAAGGTGCATTACGGGGTTCTACAACTGTGCCAGGGGATACTTAGCAAGCATTGAACTCAACAGTGGTAAAAGTCATTGGTGGCTTTACCAGGAAAGCCCACTGGTAATTGACACTCTAGTTTTGTTTTCTGTTTGTTTGTTTGTTTTTAATTTCTACATGCACACTATTCTACTCTCGCTGTGGATTTTAGCATGGCTCTCACGGTAGAGACCACCACTCCCTGGTGGAGAATTAAATCCTCACCACCACTCCACCTCATCCGTTTCCCAGAGTCCATGACACCGAGAAGAAACCTGAAATACTGCTCCTCTCCTCTCCATTATCACCATATCCTGCAGTCAGCAGTTCAGGTGACAGGAAGACTCTACTATCTCTTGAGGAGGTGTTAGTTTTATCTGGGAGCCGTTCTCAGACGTGGGACAATGAATCATACAGGACAGGCCACTGCCATCTGACAAAGCAACCTACAGCCAGAGAGAGCAATCAGCAGGTCTGCCAGTGGTATATCTCTGAATGGAGCTGAGAGGCTGTTGGCCATCTTCAAATCAAGCTATGTGACCCTTGAGGGCTTTGTCCCATTCCTCTTTCTTCTGATGCAATTTTTAAGTCCCTGCTAGTAAGTCCTGTCTCGTAAGTCTACTCCAAAGGACCCCGTATAGATCCCCTGAGGGCCTGGATGCTTTATTTCTTGGTGATGAAGCCCCACTTTGTGGACATCCCATAGCTGTTCCCTCACTGCCATGTGGTACCTGGGGTCCTGATCTGCTTCATGGCTGTTCCCAATGGAAAAATCTCCAGGGCTGGTGGGCATTGTTTGGGCAGAGCCAGATGGAGTCGTTCAGGAATCACGGCAACAAAACTCCTTCCTTGCAAGTGGTCTGGCCAGACTGGGTAAGTGTGCTTTTTTTTTGGGATACAGAGAAAATTCAGGCTTGCAGGGCTGTCAGTCAGCTCCATTTTTAAAGTACTAAATTCACACATAAAATGCTTGGCGTGTTTTGAAGAGAAACGTAATCTGTGCAATTTCTTTGAAAAATTATGGACACTGACATTTTACACCTGTAATTATGATAAAAGCTCTCAGCGCAAGCCTGTGAATGTTTCCAGTGAATAAATCATCTTAACCCCTTGCTTTTAGGAATTTAGGGATCAGCCCTTGGCTATAAATTAGGAGCAAGTGATAATAGCTCTGCTCACAGCTGCCGTCTCCTGCTTTGGAGATGAAACACACCACGGAGGCAGCCGGAGTGGCCACAGAGCCCCCCCCAGCTCCTGCCACACCACTCACTAATGTGAACATAGCCTCATGGCAACCTGGCAAAGTCAAAGTAAAACTCCATGCTGTCATTTTCCACATCTCAGCAGACAGGAAATGCCTTACCTTACGGAGAGACCACCTGAAAAAACATCCCGCCTGCAGGCACTGGGCATCCCCTGCTACATCTGCTGAGGACCTGGTACAAGCATGCAGTACATGCACTTGCAGACCAGTAAAACAGTAATGCCTAGGTCATATTCAGCAGATTCCCTTCGTGACTGAGATAGAAAAACACCTCCCTCCCTTATGTTTTTCCTCTCGGAAAACTTATGAGGGTACTTGGAGTAAATAACACTATGTGATTTGAAAGCAGATAGATCTGCTCAGAGATCTATCCTGTTCAGAGCTTTGCACCGTTGTTCATTTCTTATTATTTTTATTGGTTTTATGTTAATGCATTCATTTAATATTAGTATTTATTATTTTATTATAAGCATTCCTCTTATTATTATCACCACTCATATTTTTGCTCAGCTCCGAGAACAAGTATTTTTCAAAAGCTCTTTGCATCCTTGAAATACCTAAGGTGAGACATATGG
The DNA here is from genome assembly GCF_964211835.1 of Anser anser. NCBI lineage: Eukaryota > Metazoa > Chordata > Aves > Anseriformes > Anatidae > Anser > Anser anser. The sequence continues at coordinate 77,969,583 of NC_139724.1, forward strand.
GGCCATCTGTTGAGTCCTCCTTCTGCAATGTAAGCCCTCCCGGTCTCACGTCTTGTTGCCTGTGCAAAGGGAAGGTTTGAATCAGAGAAGCAGGAAAAATAATGTGCAGTGAAGGTGCATTTCACATCAACAGAACAGTGCAGAAGGGGCAACACAAACCAGCAAGCAAGGAGATGAGTCCTGATGGAGCATGAATAGGGAGGAGCACAGGAGGGAGAAGAAAAATCCAGGCAATTACTATGATACTTACAGGGGACGTATAAAAAGGATGGAGAGGGACTCTTTACTCAGGTTTGTAATGAAGGGGCAAAAGGGAATGAATGGTCTCATCTCTTAGTCTCACGTGCAAAGGCAATAGTTAAACTTCACTCATAATTTCCACAGGAATGGTTATTGTGGAAAAGCAGCATTTCACTAACACCTCTCATTTGGAATTTTTAATTATTACAGAGTTTCTCATCTCCTTTGGAAAAAAAAAAAATAGAGGTAAAGCAGACAGAAAATTTATTTTCTTAAAAATGTGAAGCACATCTAAAAGGATGATTTTACCTCTTCATGCTGTCCACAATTTTGGAACTCTTTTCCGCTGGTGGCATCTGAAAAAGACAGAAAAACATTGGGAGAAAAGTGTGATTTTTTAAATGACAGATGACTTTTTTCCCACTTGAAAAAGTTCCATTAAATTAAAAAAAAAAAAACAAAAAACAGTCTAAAACACACCGAAGATTTGTTTTCTTCTCTTTTTCCAGAATAAAGGAACATTTCAGCAGAAACCAATTCCACTTGGTCTGGTTTTGACACCAAAATGGGTTGAGACCATCTGGTAGAAGATGCTGTGGAAGAGTGGAGTTTTTCCTGAGTACTGAATCCCACAGCTGTAGTAACATCAGCCTAGTTCACCCCCTGCTTTTTGTCCCCCAAAACAGCACCGAGGTGGGGCCCAGACACTGGAATCACCACTCCATGGGCTGTTCCCGGAGTCATTTTGGCCCGACTTTATGTGGTTTTAGTTTACATCCTCCAGTTTGATAGCAACAAATCTGGAGTCAGGGGGCTCCATGAAATAGGTGTGTGCTTAGTGTGGCCTGCAGCACACAGGGTGCTGGATGCAGCTCTGCCTGCATCCCGTGATTGCAGCCCAGAGCCTTCTGCTGCCTTGGGCAGAGGTGGCCACAGGGTACTTGCCATCCCACGGTCCAACAGTAGCACCTAAATGCCTCAGCATGCAGGACAAGGGTTTTAAAATAATAAAACAAAATTAAATTAAAAATGAAAATAAAAATAATAAAAATAAAATTAATAAAAATAAAAATAAAAATAAAAATAAAAATAAAAATAAATAAAAATAAACTAAAACAAAACAAAACAAAACAAAACAAAATAAAATAAAATAAAATAAAATAAAATAAAATACAATACAATACAATACAATACAATACAATAAAATAAAATAAAAGCCCTTCAAAGAGATGAGGGCAGTAAATGGCAAGGCAGCAGAGCAGTGGTAGTGCTCTAAGTGTCTGCAGGCAGACAGGCAGACAGGTCCCCCTTCTCCTTATTCTAGCTCTGGCTCAAGGTTTACAGCAGAGGCGGCGTGCTATCATGTTAACTTGGCCTGTTTGCCAAACTAATTACAATCTGCTCTATTGACTCAAGCTAACAAGTTAATTGACTGCTTTTTGTGGCTTTGGTACACCACAAGCCTAACTGTCCTCTTAGGTAATGGGAGTGTGGGTGTGATAAAGCAGTACAGCCAGGGCTGCAAAAGTCTGTCCAGGGAATATTTGGCTTGAGAGGTTTTCACCACCCTGGATGGGCTGCCAATTAAGTGTCAATTGCTGTAAAGTCTAGTTTGGAAAGAGTAAATTCCATCAACATTTAAATAATAATACGAAAAGCCATGTTGCCCTGCATGGACTGGCTAAGCAGAACCGAAGTCTCTTTGCTCTAACATTTTAAAATCTTACTTTTGCCTTGAATTCTGAGTTGGCTGCAGACTTCCTTGCCCGAATCTCAGCACTCTGCAAGCTGCCTGATCGTCTCAATCACAGTGGCACGCAGAAGTCCCTGCTGAGATTAGGGCACCTGGATGCTGCACACCAGCTGCTAAAAAGGTTTCAGCCTCCAGGAATCTATGGCACAATCTGAACAAGAAAAAGAAAAAAAAAAGGGCAAGATAACAGCATGACTGTGCGAGATACTTTATATATATGTGTGTGTATATATATGATATATATACATATCGAAGCATGTTTTGAAGGAGGTCACTATCATCAGGTGGGAAGTGGCAGGGTTTCCCAGTGGCTCACAGCAAGCCAAGGAAACAAGAATGGTCACACTGGGACAGAGAAAGGGTTTTGCGTGGCTGGGTGTATCATCATAAATTCTGGCATAGTCTAGCCCCTGGCAGAAACCTTGTTTATATCAATACGAGTGCCACAAGTGCCCCAGGACGTGTGCTGTACTCATAAATTCGTGCCCCCACCAGCAGGGTGCCCGTGATAATTCCTGGTGGGGGCAGACCATGGCTTTGGCTGTCTCCTCTGCCTGGTTTTCTTTGGAAGGAGCTTGTTTGCACGAGTGAACACTGCCAGGGAGGGCACTGACAACTGATCTGTGTAGCTAATTGTGGGAGAGTGCTCAGGGCAGGGCCTGACCTGTTACAAACGCCATCACTTGTACTTCTGGCTTTCCCCAAACCCAGCAGAAGGCGGTGATGGTGAGGAGGGAAGGGCTGGGCATCGAATTCCCACCTCCCCTACACTACCCCAGCGTTTTATTCCTTCAACCCCGCTGGGGAAGCTGACTCCAAATCCTCAGTTTTGGGGTGCCTGATTCCCCCTGAAGCCCTTCCAGGCGACTCCAGCCCCTGCACTCCCCATGCCCCAGCAGCTCCCGTGCGGACACGCAGCATCTTCCCCCGGGAATCCCGGCAGGATTCCCGCTCCCGCTCTGCAGGTGGAGGAGCTGCAGCACAGCCGGAGCCGTTTCACGCTCTGAGCCATCCACCTACAGCAGCGAGGGAGCAGAGCATCCCCCGCCGGAGGGCTCCCACCTTCCTGAGGCTTCCAGGACCCCCCAGGCACCCGCAGCACTGAGTGCTGCCCCTTGGCACGAGGCGTCAGGGCTGGGGTCTGCGGAGGCAGCGGAGACAGAGAGCGGGCTGTTCACGGGGAAACAATTCAGCCTTGTCCTCAGTCACGTTCAGCTCCAGCACGCGGGTCTCTGCGCGACGCCTGGAGGAGGTCAGGGGGGAGGGCAGGAGACAGAAGCATTTTGTGTTCTTCCAGGCAGGCTGGAGCAATTCGATGTCAGTGACTCCTGAATCTCATTTTTAGCTCTGTGAGAGATCACGCTGGGTCACCAGGAGGACGGGATAGCCCTGAAGAAGGATGAAGAAGGGAGCTTATTTGCTTGGATTTCCCAAAAATGCACCATCGGTCCCACAAAAATCTCTCCATCACCACCTGCCTCAGTTTCCCCTTTGCAGAACAACCTCAAAGCACAGGGTAGGAAGGGGGGGAGCCCAAAGTATTTGCTCCTGTCCCATGAAATGTGCCAGAACCCAGGCACTGGCACGACCTCTGCTAACTGCTGTTAGCTCTGGTTTTCCTCTTGATGTGGTGGGAGCCTCAAAAGTGCTAAGCCCTTCCTTGCAGCCAGGTCCCAGGCAGCAGCCTCAGAAATAACAGTTCCCGGGGCAGAACTCCCCAGGAGTCCCTGAGCCAGGTCAGGGGCTGCAGATATTTGCACCTCTGCACTGCCGGCTTGGAAGAACAGCAGACAGCTGGGGACACGTGCAAGGAGTTCCTGTCTGTGCTGTGCAGAAACCAGACGAAATTCTTGCAGAAAGAATATTGCACTTGGCATGGCCAAAAAAAAATTCACGCATATAGACACCCGCAGTGCCAGAGTGCTTTACATGCTGTGTGTTACATGCCCCTTCGCTAGGTGCACTGAAATGAAGGGCATCTGGCAGTCTCAGCGGCATTGTACTTCTTTGTGCACACTAGCCAGTTTAACATGCATGGAGAAATTAAATCAGAAGATTCAGCTGTTGAAACTAGCAGTTTGCATTTGGCCAGGACTCATGCTAGAGCCACTCCTGTGGCTGCACCACGTGCTGGGAGATCTCTGATAGTGCTGAGGTGAACTGCTGTGGTACAGACATTTCTTGGTGTAGAACTTGGGCCTGTTTCTCATCCCTATAATTTTTGGCTCCTCATGAGAACATCCTTGTGCAGCAGCAACAAGACGCGTTTGTCACCTCCCATCTGCCACTGCAGATCTGGCACAGTACAGCACAAGCCACAGGTTTGTAGCTGTTCTGCCATAAACCTGGCTCAAAGGCACGTCCTGAGGACCAGGGGTGTGGAGAGATCCCTCTGCTCTGCCACTGGGTCCCTCCACACCTGCATGCACCCTGGGGCAGTGCACACACAGGGAAGGACACCAGCCCCGCACTATGTCCTATGCCTGACACCAGGGCTGGCAGGGAACAAGATTTCTTGCCACCCTTTCTGCCCTTCCCTTTCCCCCAGGGCCCTTCCAAGCCCTCCTCCAGCTCCTCTTGTGAGATCCCATGGGCTCATTGTGCATTCGCCTGTCCTCTTTAAATTCAAAACGCTCTTTTTTTTTTTTTTTTTTTCTCAGCAGGGATTTAAGGCTGGAATTACTTAAGTTAATAGAGCAGTTAAATGAGACAGCGCTGGCTGCGCTATCCGCAGGAAGGGTACATTTTACTACTCTGGAGACAGAGAGTACAGTAGTGGCTTTCAGACCCTCAGACTCTTTGCTTGTATGTGGATAAGAAAATCAGAGCAAGCTGATCCCCACATCCCCACGTGGATGTGTCACGACGCCCTGGCCAAGTGTAGATGCTGCCCCTCAGGACCGTGATCTCCCCAGCCAGCAGGATGAAGGCACATCACAGCAACAGAGGCCAGGCAGGAATGTCAGAAATGACTCTGAGCATTGCCACTGCAAAACCACGTGGCCTCTGGAAAGTCACATTACCCCATGTCTCTGTCAGTCCCACATGGAAAATTGGGGAAAGCAGAACCTCTGCTAAGGCAAAACAGATGCTGCTGCTGAGCAGGCTGCTCCCGGGGGGAGAGGCATGGTGGCTTGGTGGCTGTGCCGCAGTGTTGGGGTGTTTTCAAAAAAAAAAACACAAAATGCAAGTATGGAGGGTAGTTGGGTGGCAGGGTGGCAGCAAGGCTTGTGTTGCTCTGAAGGAATTGCTGGCAAAATCCTTGCTGCCTCCCTGCCTGCCTTCCCGTCCCAGCCACCTGCAGAGCCCCCTCTGGTGCATCTCTCCCCCAGCTGGCAGCGACGGTGGCTGGAGATGTGATATGGGCACATCAGGGAAGGAGACTGGAACAGGAGACAGGGCATTCATGAAAGGACCCTGGAAAGGTCCCTTTGAGCCTATTCTTAACATCATTCCAGCTCCTCTTATCCTTCCACTACCCCACAGACTCATCAGCATCACGTCTGGCTTCTCCCACAACATGACCAGTGAACTGCAGGGCTCTGGTGCCCTTCTGGGGGCAGAACCAACCCCTTTGGGGCTGGTCTCACACTGTTGGAAAGGTTTTTTGTTTGTTTGTTTGATTGATTGATTGATTGATTTCTTTTCTCCTTCTCTCTCTTCTTTCTACCTCAACTGAGGGGAGCAGAGCTGTCTTCTTGGACAGCAGAGAGATGGTGCCTCTGCCCAGCAGCTACTTTGCTGGTAACATGGATGTTGCAGACCAATTTCTGGTCTGGAGACTGGTCTTCTTAGTCCAGCAGGAACAGATGATGGGGCATAAGATAGTTAAGGTACTGGGTACGGGATACTTAAGGCCTTTAGCCTGAATTTAACAGGACCTGTGAGGATTTCTCCTCTCCCTTTTGCTAACACCTGCGAAGAATAAAGGAGTTAAAAGAAGAACTTTTCCCCTTTGTCTCTCCATAAAACCCCATCTCTAGATTCAAACCCTTTGGTAAAGGGTGCCATGAGCAGCTGTGGACTCCTCCATTCTCATCGTATCTGCTTTCTCTGAGGGCTCTGTTCAGAGGCTGATCCCCCAGGGCCCAGGGCTGCCTCTCCTTCAGCCCACGTCCCCCTGTGGCTCTCCATGGCCACCTTCAGGCATGGTCCAGCGAGGCTGTGAGCAGTTAGAGCCACCAGCCCCTGAAGCCTGGGCACCTGTATTGAGCAGCAGACTCCAGTGGCCATCGGGACCTATTAGGTGGACCACGACTCTTCCAAGCCCAGAAGAGAGGAGGCAGGGAAGAGGTCTATCAGAGCTGGGGAGACACACGGAGAGGACACAGGAACTGAGAATTTCTCTCTCAATAGGAATACTGCAGGGCATCAGATGAAAAGAGCAGCTTTCAGATTCAAGGCATACAGAGCACGTAGTTAGCCTGTGGGACTGCTCGCAGAAAGATGCTATGGAGGTTAAGTGTCCACATGGGCTGAAAACCTAAATGCACCAGTTCACAGGAGGAAAGCTCCTCAAGGTCTGCTAAATGCAAAGGCTTCTCACTCAGGAACTGCACATCACAAAAGGCTGGGAAGTCTGAGGACCACCACAATGTGCTCGCCTTGCTAAGGACAGCATTATCCTCCCAGCACCTTCCTGAATTGCCTCTACCCTTGCTCCTGTTTTCTGCCTCAGTCCTGAGCACAAAGGGAGCAGTGCAGGGTCCCAGGGTGTGATAACCCAGCCCAAAGCAATCTTGACCATAGCTGAAGCCTCTCTGTGCTACTAGAATTAGGATACTGCTATTCACCATCAAATCTCAAGAGTCTCATAGACCATACCTTAAATTCAGCAATTCCTTTTCTTCTCTTGTCTTCTATTCTCATCTTCTCAGCTATGATGACAGGAGTAAATGGAGCCTCCCACCACATTCAGCTCCCATAGCAGAGGGTTTGCCAGGTCTTTGGTCAGGCCCTTTGTGCTAGGATTTACAGGATTTGGGCTGAAACAGGTGGACCTCCACTGGAGCACTAGACAGTAGCAGGTCTTCCTAGATTTCAGGACCAGATGTACTCAAACCCAAATAGAGAAGTCATAAAAAATAAACAAAAGAAAGAAAGAAAGAAAGAAAGAAAGAAAGAAAGAAAGAAAGAAAGAAAGAAAGAAAGAAAGAAAGAAAGAGAAAAAGAAAAAGGACCAATACCTTGATAAAAATGTATGCTTCCAGTCCCAAGTGTGCACAGCATAATGCAGCCTAGTACGTTTTCATATTTATAATGTGTTGAAGAGCTCCTGATTCCCATCACACTAATAATTCATAAAATACACCAAGACTACAAGGGGATAAGGCCGTATGTCCATATTCCTGCAGGCCAGATGGCTTTGGAGAAATAGAAAGAGCTGTGTGAAGAGGATAAGTTTTGTTCTGGATGGGGTTGGAGTGTCTGAGATGTGGTTTGGATACAAATAAGGGAAGAAAAATAAAGAATTTTATAAATGCTTGCAAAGAAAAAGAAAGAGAAGACAAAAACATTGGTTTGATTCAAGTGTTTCAAATGACCCATTTTCTTATGATTTCTGTCTTTTTGTAGATTGTGTATTTTAAATGTGGATATAAGTATCTAATGTCACAAAAATAAAGCATTTCTACACCAAAAACTAAAACTAAACTAAACTAAAATAAAATAAATCACATTTTGCAGTGAACAATTGAAATACTTTGTTAAGAAAATACTAACAAGGGATATTTCAGCTTGGCCTGATCTTTTCTCAAAATTTTCTTCCAAAATGAAGTGTCTGTGAAACATGTCACTGTGCAAAGCACTCCACTTCTAGCAGACTGCATCTCCTGAAGGGGTCTGCTTCTCTTACAATCTCTCCAACACTTTATTATAAAAAGTGCTTCTGCTCTGCTGTATCACCCCAGTCCTGGCATGATGATTTGCACTGCTCCAGCTCCTGGCTAAACAAAAGGCTTCAATCCACCTGAGAAACTAAAACTCAGGTTTCTAGCCTAAGGTCTTTGAAGGAAGGTTAAATGGTTGAAGATGCTCCAGCCTGGAAAAGCAGTGACTGGAGAAGGACAGAGATCTGTAAATCCTGGCCAACCATGGGCAAAGAAAAGTTATTGTTTCTCCCACAAAGCAAGGACTACTGTGCATCCCCCAGAGGCGAGCAGACCTTCTGCAACACAGACATTTGCAAGACATTCAACAACTGCATATATCATTCCTGAAAGCAAAGAGGGTGTTTCCTTGGTCCTAATCAAGATGATCCTGGCAACACCTGGCTGAGCAACTAATCACATCAGCTAATTCCCATATCCTATTTTATGATCGAAGGGCATTCACGCTAGCTGTGCATAAGCTGGTCTCTTGCTACCATTCCCACCTGTACTACTATGCATTCACCACAAGCTTTTAAAAACTGCCTGGAGATGTCAGCTTGACAACTCCTGTTTAGCTGCTGGAGACGTAACAGGGACTGTGCTGGGCTCCATACAGAGGAAGTTACCACCACCGTCCCACTGCATCGGGGTCTAGGACGAAGTCATGCTGGTCTTGGAAAAAAAACTGGCCTTGCAAGGCAAAAGCCATTTGCATGTTAGTAAACAGTTTTGACGCTGCAGTTTATCCTCACGCCTCTCGGAGTTGTCAGGGAGACTGCTTTGCTAACCATGCGCAGCAATGCAGCGGGTTTGTTTTTGTGGGAGGCTGCAGCTGTTTCGTGCTGTCGTGTGCTATGACCTAATGCAGGCTCTGGCTGCGCTGCTTCTGACGGGGCAGGGCTCTCCGGATACCTATGGCCCTGGTTCAGAAATGCAGTTAAGCACACATCTAGCTAGAACATGAGTCAGGGAAGGACGTGTGTGTCCCATTGACGTACGTGGGATTTAAGCACGTGTTTAAGTGCTTTTCTGGCACTTATGATACGGTTATGAATGAGATGATATGACACGGTTCCCTGCATGAGCCAAGATGTTCCTTCCAACCCCCTGTTCCTGATACATATCAGGCAGAAATTTTCCACTATGGCCACCAAACATAGTACCCCAAATTATCGTGTTTAACTTTTAAACAGGTGGTTGTTTAAGGATGCTGAGTTTGGGAAGATCCTTTTCACTTCAGCGTGGCAATGACAGGTGGAGACACTTCACCTCTGAAAATCAGACTGCATCGATTTTGGGGCAGAATACAGTCATATAAGACCTTTGCTTTTTTTCCCATGTTGTGAATTAGAGCCTTGGTCTTTGCCTACTGGTCTGAAACTCCCTGAAAGAACCAGAAAACTCTGCGCTGTGAAAGAGAAGGGAAGATGTCTAGTTATTCTTTGCTTTTTAATTCTTGCCAGTTGGACTTTTATCACTTGCCTTCAGTGACAACGCACTGGAAGATGCTGTGTGTTTCAACTAAGTTCTCAGAGGAAAAGAAGAAGACAGATGCTCCTTTACTCACAGCACCTGAAAGATACTTAAGTTGAACTGGGCCAGTGCATGGACATGGAGTTCCCACTGGAGCCCCGAGAACATATTTTGATCTGATGATCTGAGCTCATATTTATCATATTCGTGTTAAGATCACTCCTTTTGCTCAAGAAACAGCACCAGAAGCTTTGCACCAGAGAACTGGGGCTGTAGGAAGAGGCCCTGAATAAACTCGCAAAATCCACACTTTTAGAGAAATTACACTGACAGAAACACGCGCTCAGGGCTGGGGCTGCCTCTCGCTGCACGAGGCTCCTTCACAAGGGGGTAGAGCTTGGCGTGGGAGACAGAAACCCATTAGCTTAGACAAGGCCTTAGGGTGACGTTTTCCCCTTAAAACAATTGAATTCCATCTGCCCACAGATTAAAAGCAAAATTTCTCAGCTGGGTAATCTTGGACTGTATTTCTTCCTGCTCCTGCTACAGTGGCATAGCGAGCCATGGCAAGGCTTCTGCCACTCACAGGCAATCGCTCGTTTTTGGCTGCCAGCATGTTCAGGGTAATGAAAGTAGCTAGAGAAAGACAAAGATTTGATAGGAATCGAAATAGTAGAAATGCCTGCTGGCATGCAGAGGTGGAAGGATAGATGCACAAACATCAGACAAAATAACATAGATAAGCAGAGTGGCACAGTGCGAGGTTTTGGGATAGACAAACATCAAGGTAGGAGCGAGGAGTGGCTGTGCCGAGCTGGAGCACCTAACACAGCACCCCGTGCCCAGCAATGGCCAAGAGCAGACGGTGGAAGGCTCAGTAATTCTCACATCTTTTTATTTGTTATTGGGGTGACATTCCCCTTAAAGGAGGGTGCTGTGTTCATCGCATTTCCCTGCTCTCCATACCCAGATGTTCTGCAGAACCCTCGCGGTAATGCTAGCCAGCTTCCACTTTTTACCTTCCCAGTGAATTATGGCCCTATGATTTTTGCTCTGTAAAGGCTGAAACCTCAGAGTTCACAGGGAGTTTAGTCTCTCCATACGGTGAAACACCATGGCAAATGCATTTGGCTCCAGCTGCGCTTATCACACAAGGCAGACTCAGTGCTGAGCCGAATCAAACTAGCTTATCAGGACAGGCGGAGAGCAATTTCTTCTGCAAGAAGAAAGCAGAGCAACACCCAACACCAGGGCCACACTTGGCTTTTTTTTTTCTTTTGGAATGATCATAAACCTCTGGCAGATCCCTCAGCTCCATGCAGCGCAGTCACGGCCAACCAGAAAAAAGCAGCTCAGTCAATGGAGAAACGTTCCTCAAAGATTTACAAGGTTTCCTGTGTTTTTTGAATTCGGCAATTACATTTTATTCCGTGCAGTTTGCACTTTGCTCTCGAGGTGGAAACACGCAGGTTTGGGGTCTGTGTGTGTGAGCACGTGTGCCTGTGCTCAGGAAAGGAAAGTGCAGGACGGGTCAGCCATGGGCTGGTCCTGCACACTTCTCCCGAGAGGCTTTGGTGTCAAACACTTCTGAGATCTCCTTAATCTCACTGACTCGTCCTTCGGTGCTGTTGGCTTCAAAGAGATCCCCCACTGACTGAAAGGCAGGCTCAGGTCTCTCGGATGTTCGGGCACCTGGTTCACTAGTTGTCTTCACGGATGGTTCAGAAAGCAAATACCTTTGAGTCCCTGGGAATAGCTGCTGGCAGAAGCCGGGTGTTGCTTCCCAGCAGGAGAGCTGCTAACCCCAGAACTCATTCGTCAGAAATCTGGGCTAGGCGCTCATGTTGTGGGTACCTTTGAGAGGTAGCACAAGATTTGTAAATAAAACCACCGAGGTTGCTCAAGGCACGGACAAAGAGGCAGTCAAGCAACTGCAGTTGCAGTTCCTGCTTCATCTTTCTATAGCTGAGCATTGAAAAGCTGTTTTTTGTTTTCCTGTTTGGTCCATGAAGCCCATCGGAGGAGGGAGTCAGGCAGATAAGCAGAGAGTGCCCAAGGAAGCAGCCTCAGTCCAGAAAGAGGGCACAAACTGAGCGGGCAAGGGGGCTGAACAAAAGCTCAGGCCAGTAGCTACCATTGCTAGAAGGAAAACTGTCCCAGAACACTAAAAATATCAATTTAAATATAAGTTTTTTGGTTGGTTGGTTGGTTGGTTGGTGGGTTGGTTGGTTTTTAAGGTGAGCGCAAGTACATGTATGTATCAGTATGGATCAGTATTATTATTTTACTTTAGTTGATTCAAACTTTAGTTTATTCAAAGCCATGGTGCTGGGAGTGGGACACAGGCAGAGGAACACAGAAGCCCCTGACCAAGAACCATGTTTCCCTGCCTTGCCCTCGCTGTTGTGCATTTAGCCTAATTTGAGGAAGAAGTCCCGTGTTTCTTTCTGTGCCATAGAAGGTCAAAGACGGCGAAAGCCTGACATGCATTGCTGAAAGGGGATTCCCTGAGAAGTTTGACTTCAAAACTTCATTTGCACATATGATTTTAACTGTTTGGAAGGAAAAGCAGAACAAGCTGTGAGAAAGAGTTTCACTGAAAAATTGCCTTCTGTCTGTTCTTTCTTAGCTCAGATGGATCCGTGTGGAAAACATTTGCATTATTGCAAAAATCAAATAACCTGAGCCAAAACATGAGAGTGTTTTAGCAAGCCTGATATTCCAAAAATTAGAAATATATTCTTTTTAAAATTATTTTATAAGTTTATGGCTTACATTGTCAATACATTTTCAGCAGAAATACATTTTTTCTCTAAAAATTAAACCTGACTTTTATACATAATTGCATCACTCCAGCAACCCCATCCTCAAAATCAGGTGTTGTGAGACCATGCAAAAGCTGACGTTGTATTGATTTTCCTCAATTCTGCCACTAGTAAGTCAGACCTTACTTTGATTTTATTTGTCACTTAATTGAAATTTCACTCACCAATGGACAACACACTGTTGAACTTAAAATGGAGTCACTGACATAGGGAGCAAACTGTTCTCTCTTTTATCATGTGGAAATCAAGATTAACTTCTTCTGAGTATTGGATAATAAAGCTGATGTGTGGGAAAGAATTAAATGTTGGAGCTGCTTAGCTGCTCTAGAGACGGATCCATCTGAAGACGGAGACAGACCTTCAGATGCACTTGCTTTAGTCAAATGTTCTACACAGCATTCAGGATCTGGGACAGGCAGAGATATTTTCCCCAAGGGTAAGCATATGACTGAGACAGAATTTGTTTTAGACAGATTTAGGTATATAACAGCCTTTGTGCAGTTTCCATCATCAACCCTTGCAGAAAGCCTACAATTCACCAAGGGTGGGAGAAACAACGCACTGCTGAGGGCACGGCTTCTTGTGGGCTGTGGAGGAGCCCAGACAGGAAGGCGCGATGAATCCCTCCAAGCTGCTTTTCTGATCTCTGCCACCAACGCCCAGGATTTCCTCAAGACATCTGCAAGAAACCAGATCTATCAACTGCCCTCATAGCAGTGGGCAAGCACCTCGTCTCTCCGGACAGCCTCCTCTCCAAGAGAAGTTATTATGAGTGCCTCGCTTCAGCCATACAAGTGATTTAGGCCCTGTCCCTTTGTTCCTTGTTTACTCACACCATCTCCCCTGGTACAGTACAACAGGAAAAGAGAAGCTGCTTTGGTAAAGCATGTTGAATGTGGACTTAACTTACAATGTTCACCCACATCTCCTTGAAGTCCGCCTGAGTTAAGTGTCCACCAAGCCACTTTGCTGAACCAGTGACAAACTCATTCAGGCTCAAAAAGTCCTCTGAGAAGCATGGCTGATGCATGCCATCAAAGCCTGGGGCACCATTATTCGTAACGTGTGTAAGGGATTGATGGTGGCTCCAGTGATATCAAATGGTTAAAGTCAGCCAGCACCGGCCACAAGTGCTGCAGCATGCTAGTGGGCTGCAGAGGGTGGGGTGGCGAGGGTCTCCGAAGGAGGTGAAGCTAATTAATTTCCATTCCCTCAGAAGACACTGCTGCTGGTGTTTCCAAACTCCCCCTGTTCTTTACTTACCCTTTTGGATCTCAAGGGATGCCCCATGACAAATTGGAGTTCTCTGGTGAACCGATTGCATTTTTTTCCCTGCCTTTTTTTCAGTGCTAAAGATGAAAGATTTAAAATGCAATAATGTTTTGTCTAAATTCTTGTGGAAATAGCTTATGACCTTTCATAGAGAAATGTGGTTTCAGCTTTCCGGTAAGAGAGCTCCCAGCTAATGATTTAGCTCTATTTTCTAATAAATAGTTGGCAAGAGACGACCACTCTTATACCCTTTGTCATTAGGGACCTATTATTTATGACTCAGAAATGAATCATTAGGCTTGGCAAACAGCAATTTCTTTGTGGCCAATGTATTTTTCCACTCGGTAGCAGAGTATGCTTGTAAATTCTTCCTAAAAATTACCATTAAAGTATCTCCAAACAGACTCTCCCCCACACTACCATAAATTCTCTCCCCTTTGGTGACTATTGGTGGTCTTCCCACCTCAGGAAAAAGGATTTCTTTTTTGTTCATAACGCCTTTCACATTTCCTTCCAGCTAATTACACTTTTATTTAATAAGGTAAATGCATTTTGTTTTCCTTACAGTCTCCCCTTCACAGGATGAAATATTTCCTTCTAATGGAGCCTTCCTGTCTTCCGTATCCTGGCTAACTCAAGGCCTCCAAGAAATTAGAGAAGGAGAAGACCTTAGCTCTTACACTTACATGGTGGTGTCAGGTTGCCAAGGCTTCAAAACGTCATTTTCATGAGAAGACGTGACAGCACATGCTGGACACCAGTCATCCGAGGGGCAAATTTCCCTGAATTCTGAAGTTGTGTATGAAAAGTAGCAAGCCAGCAACTCATTTTCTCTCTCCATCTCACTCTTAAGTTGTTATTCACTTAGCTCAGCAACTTCTGGAACCTGGTTTTTGTACCATGTGCAAGTCTCAAGGGATGTAAAATTGTCCATCTAATCTGGACACGGGAATTAGAGAAAGCCCCGAGGAACGTGGTTCGGCTTTGTTCTGGATGCAAACTTCAAGAGTGCTCACTCATGTCTGAACCCAGGAGACCATTTCTAACTGAAGAGTCAGCCTGGCTTTGAGAATTTGATCCCAACACCAACTTTTCTGGTGTTCGGGAAAGCACAGTCACAGGTGGGGAGTTGTCTTCCAAGCCAGGAAGAACCGATAGGAATATTTCATGAAATCTGGGAAAGCCGAGCTCCACTTATTTTGCTGCAGCTGTTTCTGGTTTTTGTTGTTTCTCCCTGGGACCAGAATGTCAAGCTATACGGTCCTTCTAGGCAGAAAGCAGAAGACAAGCAGTTTTGAGAAAATTCAGGGGAAAAAGGTGCAACTACAGGCTTTTGAGCATTGCAATCCTATGTTGACTATCCAGAAAGATTAAATAAACCTTGCATGTGTAAATTCAGAGATTTTTAAAAAGAGGGAACCACTAGATCACCTGAAGTGACCTCCTCCAAAGCAGTTTATTTCTTGATTACATCAAGCAAAGACTTCTCCGCCTTGGCTATCAAGCAAAATGAAGCTTTGGTGCAGGGGCAAAGGAATATTAAGGCTTGTCAGTGCACAGTATAAAATAATTGCTGGGAATAGTTTATAGCTGGCAAACAGCAGAAGACCAGCCTAGTCCTGGCTCAGATAGAGAGAGAATAATGTTCTTTTCCCAGTCAAAAGAGCAATTCTTACTTTAAATTTAGGGTTTGGTCAAAAGTTCTCTTCTTATTCATTTTATATCATGGAAAGCCAACAGGTAAAATACACACACTGTACTAGTAAAAATATATTTTTTAATTGAAGTTTGCTTCTTGGGTAAGTCAGTTAACAGGTCAGTTGGGAAAACAGAGAAGTAAGGAGACCACAGATACTTCTGGGGAATGAAAGAAGGAGCAAAAGTCTTGGGTGAGCCCAACAGAATTCAGGTGTAGCAGAGAAAAAGATAAATTATTGCAGAATCAGAAAAACTTATACAAATTGAGAAAAATAAAATGGTTTTGGAAAAGTGAAGCTGTGAACATACAAATGCCTTAGATGCCTCCTGAGTTTGTTGGAAATAGATAACAGTAACTACGCAACCTTATCATGAGGCAGGGGAAAGGAGAAAAGGAGAATTTTTCACTGGAGCACTGGAATTTTATTTTAAAAATACCACAGGTTTTGGAATTTACTGGTTTTTTTTTAATGACGAAAAATAAACCTTTCCATAAAAATCTAGACAAAAATAACTTTTTTTGGTCCAAAATGGGTAATTTTCTGAGCGTCTATCCTATGGGGAAGATCACTGTGTTCCCTGTTGGATCAGACCAGAGACATGGGAGTGTCTGCTCACAGAGATGTAGGTAATAAACAGTCTAAAGGCAGCTATGAGAACCTCTCACAAAAAAATGACAGTTTCACCTGTTTATCTGGTACATTCCCATTTATTCCCTTTTCCTCTCTCCAAATTTTAGTCAGATGTCAGTTTGATGCTCCAATTTAAAATGTATCCTGTGTTATTCCAAAACTGTTGCCTATTTCCTTTGGCACTTTGCCTCTCAGCCATTTTGCTCTCCATATGGATGACTAATCCTCTGTTGATACTTGCTGAGCTCTTCACGGAGTGGTCTTCAAGTACCAAAAGGATTTATCTAGACTGAGAAGAAAATCTCCTGTACCTTTGTGAACCGGGTCCAACTCCTCCGTACAAGAACATGTCCTTAATAACTGAGATTTTCATTACAAAAGAAGAAACATCTCTCTGCTTAACTTGAATATAACATGAAATGAACACATTCTGAAGCTTATTTGAGGTTTGAAAAAGTTTGAATAACCTTTTTCTTCTCAATATTTTCTTTGTACCTCTCCGGTTTTCATTTCAGACTAACACTGTGAGCTGGTGTGCCAAAATTCTGGAGGGGAAGACAAAGAACACCCCCCACACACATATCGCTACCCCTCCCCCCCAAAAAATAAAAAATAAAAAATGAACCCTCTCCTCTCCTGGGCATTCCTGGACCAGCTGGAAGCTGAAAATACTAGCAATTTCACAGGGGATGAAAATCTACAGACCCAGTAGGTTAAATAAACAACATCCAGGTTCTTGTTTGTTCGATTATTTGCCAAAGCCCAGAAGTGAATACAATGGAAGAGTTCATCTTCCCATTTTTTCTAGCTGTTTACCTAAGTTAAATTCTGCTAAATTGCCCTTGTTCCTGGAAATATGCAGTTTTACTCCATATTTAGTAAGAGCAAGCATGGATCGAGCATGTAAGGTAAGACCTACCTTAGGGGTTGTGGTTGCTGATAAAGTGGGCATTTTGTATAAGCCATTTTTTGTTACATTTCATTTTTTTCATTACACTGCCCCCATTCCGGTGGCTGGCGCACAAGCCCAGCACCATCAGCACAGCGATTAGCAGCCCCAGCAGCCCCAGCTGAAGGGCCCATTGCTGCAGGGCAACCTCCTGCAGCTCCTAAGAACAGCTCCCACTGTGCTGGAGGTCAGGCTGACGTGCAGCTCTTCCTGGTGTAATGCTTGAGACCTTTGGGGTACAATCATATTGTACTTACCATGTTTTGATTCATGTCACAGGGCAACCTCAGAGTGCATATATTTCACCTTTTCGGATGAAACTAACCCAAACTGCCTGCTACCAGTGCAGAGTTCCTGTGCTCTGACTAAAGGACATTGAAACCACAGGATCTGATTAAAACTGGTTCAAATTACTCCCTGAAAAGAGACATGGTACGGCCAATGAAGACCACAGCACCAGCCTTTTAACTCTGCAGGACTGGCCCTGTTGTGCTGCGGGGTTTCTTGTTGTAAACATCACCGTGACTGCAGTTCGCAGGTTTTCCACTTTACCTTCCTACCACACTTGCTTTGCTGAAATCAGGGGTTTGCTCTTGGCCATCTGACTTTTATTGCTAGGATGGAAGAGGATTTGGGTCCAGCAACATCAAATTCACTTAGCAATATTAGGACTGAAAACTGACATACAAGCAAATGAGATAAAACAATAATATGCAATTATGATTAAAGACATAACTTAATATAGAGAGTATATGATTACATGTATGAAAGCTGGAATGAATGCGTTGAGTCTTCAAAAACAGAGGGAGAGACAGGTGTACACATGAACTTTTCTCACCCCAGGCCTGTGAAGTCTTGAGCCTTCATTACAGGATTAGCCCAGATTCTTTGTTTGCACTTTGTTCCTGCTCTCTCCTGTGTCTGCACAGCCCATGTCTCATTCCTGAGCTTGGTGGCCCCTGGAGCCACTGTATTCATCTCACTCAAGTGTCCCTTTGCAGACCCAGGGAATTCTCTTGATTGATTTGATCAGTCAATGAGTCACTGAGATGGTTCATTCTTTTAAGGCTTTTGTGTTTTTCAGCTATGTGATCTGCTAGATACAGAAAATCTTCATGCACTCAGGTAGATCTAACCCTGCTTCATCTTTCCAAAGCTCTCAGTTCCCTTACTCCTTTGGCATGTGCAAGTGGTGTACCAGAAAGTTTGTGGACGATAACCATCTCCAGTCTCCTGGAGGCTTTTATTTCACAGGTGGCTGCCTTCACTTCTGGAGAGCTAAGCTTTCTCGGCTCCTCAGTGAATTTGGCACGCAGGCAAGGGCCCCTCAGCCCCACACCAAATGCAAAGATTTCAGTGACAGGGGACAGTTAGGGGCATCTACCTTCAGATGTGGAAGCCCCATTTGGGAAGAATGTAGCCAACAGGGCCAGACCTTGTGCCAGGTGCATGCAGAACAGTCACTCAGCAGTCCCAAACCACCCCGCACCTGCCCTTGCTGAGCACCAGCTTCATGGTGCCTGGGACAGCGCTGGGGACAGAGCTCTGAGCACGCTGCTGCTGTTTGCCCTTCAAAGTCATTGCCTACTGGAGGCAAAAGGTCGCTTTTTGCCCCAGATCTGACCACTCTCTGGTTTACACTTCCTTTTGATCCTGCAGCCTTTTTGCTTAATATGGTTCCCTTTGTTATTTTCCACGTATGTTTGTCCTCACCATAAGGAACAGCACCACCTCTTCCCTACCCTGAAATGGAAGTGAGTTGGACACTCTGTTCCACAGAAAGCCCCGGGGGGTAGCGGGACATTATTTTAGTATTGTTTACACTTCTGATCATCAGACCCAGCAAACGCCCACAGGCTGGAAACCCATCCTGATTGTTGTGAGTTGTTTTGTTTTTTTCCCCTGGTGGAAAAAAATCTGTTAGTTATTAATCATCACCAAAACCTTGGTTTTCAGCAGCACTGAGATGTCTATATTGCATCCAAGGAGTAACAGACATTGTGAGAAGAGGCTGTATCATGGGGTTGCAACTGAGAACCTGGCTCCAAGAGCTATTTAAGTAGCTCAGCTCCTTAAAGTGCCTCTGCCACGCTGTTCTCAACACATAGCCATAATGTTCCCAGTGGGGATATTTGCTTCAAACATTCCCACCCTCCAGAAAACTCTGAATTAGCTTCCCATCATCATTCCAAAATCCACTGAAACAAAGACATTATTTATAACATAATATAAACTAGAGACTAAATAATAGGACATTGATCTAGCAATATATGCACTCAGATCCTCTCTTCCTTTCTCTTTTATGCTCATCTATCCATTTGTCTATTCATTCATCCACTCACACGCACATTATCTGTTGTTGTTGTGTATTTACTACTGCAGGTATAGACAGCAGACACAGATATATGCACTGCCTCTGTGCCCCCTGTCCTTTCTGACAGTCTTTAAAGCAATAAGAGACTTACTTTGATTTGATGCCATCCATTCCCACTGGAAAACATTCACAAATGCAGACAATCTTTGCAGTTGTTATTGGCCAAACACACTGCTCAGGCTGCCTTCCCATAAGACGTGGATAAAGAGAAGGACATGGGACCTGCTGCTGTTTTATACGTACTTCTGTATCTCAGTTTGGAGCTACTGCAGAAGTTTGCTTTTCAGAAAAAGCTACAAAACAAGTCTGCTCCTCTACATGAGCAAATGGGCAGGCAGGGAAATTTGGTCCTAAAGATGCACAAAGCCAGCACCAACCTCCAGGCCCAAACAGATGGAGAACAGAGAAGACATCAAAGACAATACCTCCCGGAAGGAAAAGGGGCCATGTTTCCATCCCACCTCAAATTGTACCTTCATTTTGGGAGAAATACAGATAGTGGGAAGGACAATGAAGATCGAGGGCTTGCACCTGTTGTCCCATACATCCACAATTTCTCTTCCCCACGATATCTACAAAAGGTAGATGCCAGCGTCCACCCTAGAAATATTCAAATAGTCATTTCTCCTTGTACGGTACGAGTGACCACCCTCTGGTACCTCCAGCAGACACATCCCATCATCCTAAATGGCCTCCAGCTGAAATATAGCTCCGTCTCTGAAAAAGGGCCCAGAGCAGCACAGCTCTGTGCACTGAGCCCTGACACATTGCTGGAAAGGTCCACCTCACGTCCCATCCAAGAATAACAAACCTTTGCAATGTGCTCTCATATATCATCAACAATTAAGGATGGTAACGATCCAAACAGCCATCCCTCCAGAGACAGAGGGAGGGAAGGAAGACTTATTAGGCCCTCAAAGAGATGTGAACCCAGCACCATGCTGGCCTTGGAGTTTCCACCTGGCCTTGGGAGGCTCCACGCGACCAGGATGCCTGAAGCACGGCTCCTGAAGGGGACCGGCAGCGCACCCCGAAGCTGCTAAGAACACAGCCTCCTTGGAGAGAGACGCTGAGGCCAGGTTTTGTAGCATCTCATGCTTCCTCCTCTTCAGTTTTTTGGACCTTGGACAGTATTGATCTCCAGCTCATGCTGTAGGCAATGTGTTCTCTGGTCCCTAGACAGCAGCATGGGACTCTTTGGCACGGACTCCTACTGGGCTGCTCTCCCCGAGCCCACAAGCCAGGTCCATGGTACAAGCAGGGCTGCATCACCAGCAGTCGTCTAGAAGCAGCTAATTCTGCCCCAGGACAGCTGAATGGGTGCAATGAGCGCTTTCCCGGGCCTTGCCAACCATGCTGTCCTGTGATGTGGTTTAACGGGAATAAAGAGCCTGCTGGGAATGGCTCCATGGCGTTGGCTCACGGGGACTCCAGGAACAGAGCAGACAGACGGACTCTGTTTTTCAGGCGTGCCTGAAGATCTGTCAGCAGCAGACAGGGCCATCTGGATGCTTTTTTGGTGGAATTGCTCCCCTGGTTCTCCTGGAGTACGTGTTCCACCCCCAGTGGAGGGGCTGTAGCATGCTCTCCTCCCTGTCCTAAGGACAGCTTGGCTGCAGCCATGTGTGAAGACATGGGACATAAGAGACATCCTGCAGAGTGTGAGAACAAAAGTTCTCACCTCCCCAGCCAAATCAAGCCTTCCATGTGGAAATAAGAGAAGAAAGCTCATAGAAATGGCTTGTCCCATCCTCTGCCCCACTCCCTCTCCTTTCCCAGGCACCTTGGAAGCTGCAGGAAATCTGTCTGAGCTGCCGGTGAACCATCAGAGTGCAGGGGTCAGAATTGGTTTCTTTACCATTCCATGCATCTATTAACCTACTAGGCCTCATGCACTGGGAAAAGTTTTGCAAGTTCTTAATCTCCAACAGAAAACATAGGATTTAGACCTCAAACATGGAGAGTACATCTCTGCTAAGTACTAAACACCCACCACTCCAAGCAACCCCCAGGACCAACTCTTTACCCATGTACTCTAACATTGCACAAAGACTTTACGTTGCTTGTTCTCGCACAAACCCTGCCCCAGCCTGTGCTGTTGTGTGCCTTGGGATAACACTACCACCTGCCTTACCCCACCAAACACGTTCATCGGGCAGTTCCTCACTAACCGCAGCTTCACAGCTCTGCTCTACAATATGAAGAACAGGCTCGGTTAACTTGGTGCTTTTTAGCATGGGTTGGCTGACCAAGTGGATTTATATTAATCATGCTTCCTTCATAGGTCCCTGTCGGACTTCCACGTGAGGCCAGGATCAGGCCCCAGGTTTCTTAAACCTGGCTCTTTGCCTACTTGTGCAGCTGGGCCAAAGCACGTTCTGAGCAGGTCTGGAGGAAATTTTTGGATGGGACAATTTTCCATTGGCAAAGGCAGTGTCAATGAAACCCAAATATTTTGTGGGTGTAGCTCAATTTCTATGAAATTCTCAACAAAAATTATCAAAAAAGAAAACACCAAAAAGCGTTGCTGCAATTTTGAATTTACCATCTCAACTTTCTCCTTTTCTTTAGGGTTGCCAATGCATTTATCAGATAACGCAAAGCCCACTATACATAGACATTTCTGCTTTGTTTAATTTTGTTTTGACTTTTAGAAATTACATTTATAATGGCTTTAATATTTCCTAGCATGCTGTTATTTTGATGTAAAGAGTTTTTGTCGTGTTGAAGTGAAATCTTCGGCATTGTCAAAATGAAACAATCACATACTATCGAAGAGAAATAATCTTACAATGCTCAAATGCAGTGAGTCAATGTTATTGACAAGAAATATTTCAGTATTTCCAACTAGATTTTTTTTGGAAACACCATTTCACAAGAAGTTTCAGATTTTCACTTCTGTGTTCCAATTTGGAATAAAAACAAAAGTAGAAATGTTGGCATTTCCCCTGGGATGGAAATTTGATTTTCCAAAAAGTTTTAGTAATAGTCTGGGTTAGAGGGAGACATTTTAAAACCTGTTATTAAAAATGATTGTTCAGCCAGTAAAAATGGTGTGAAAGGAATGGATTCAAATACAGATTTACAGTTTTTTTATGTTTCCCCTCCGTAACTAATGTGTCTTTTTATAGATATATTTCACCTTCCTAACACTCCTTCTTTGTTACAAGTACCAGCCATTTGCACTTTCAGATGCTCTGATTAACTTGATCAACTCAACTGCAAGCAATTGTTCTTAAACAATTTAGCTGAGACAATTGCTACTTTTATTTCAACCCTGAAAAAGAACTTGTGCGTGAAAGCTAGTCTGATTTTTTTGTCAAAGTACGTCATTGGCTTCAATCAAAGCATTACCTCTTCCTCCAAACCTTGCATAATTGTTAATATAAAACAACTGATGCTAGAAAAATGCCTATTCTTCTTAGTGTGTTCAGAAGTTATGCTGAGGTTACTTTGCGTACAGCTACAGTGCTGGTCTGAGACCATGAGAACAGCCTCACTGAATCAAACTAAAGGTCTTACCCCATTTCTGAGACTAACCAACCCAGATAACCAAGCACTTTTAAGAGAAGTGCCTAAGGATGGAAGTGAGATTAGAGCAGTCCTATGGGATTGTGCTACCCCCAGACTCTGGGATTCACCAATTTAGGAATTTACCGTGATTAAATTTACATCTGGACTACCATGCTTAATAACCATGGATGGATTTATTCTCCCTAATTTATCTAATATCTTTTAAATTCAGTGGACAGGGATATGTTAAAATAATTCAATCTGAATTATTATTCCTGATTCCTTTTGTTTTAGAGTTTATGGGGGAAAATATTGCTTTCAGGGAAAAATCTTTCACATTTTAACTTATTTCATCTTTTAAATTACTTTCCTTTTATCCCTTCTATCACGATCCAGTGAACTGCATCTTAACCACTGAAGACTGTCCGTATATTCAGTTTAGATGGTTAAGCAATATTTGTATGCTTATTTTAACTTCCTAGTGCTTCACAACTGAGCTGGAAACATCTCTCAGAGGCAGACCTTCTTCAGTTAGAATACTATTGTTTCCATCTTCCATCAAAATAGTAGAATTTCTTCATTGTATATGTCATAAATGTGTGTGTGTGTGTGTGTGTGTTTTGGAGAAATCCATTTAGGACAGTTTTATGGTACACTGATGTAGTGCACATATAGTATTGTCTTTCATCAAGGTAGATAATGATGTAAGGAACATAGTATGGGAAATAACATGTTATTTTATGTATAAATGACTCCATTTGTGTGTGCAGAAATTGGTAACATTAAAGATTTAGGTTCCCAATCCTAAAGAAGTAACTTGTTGGAAAGAAGACCTGTTAGAAAAGAGAGAGATTTAAACCATGAAGTTTCAATGAGAGATGAAGATAAGGGGGCAGGGGAGTGTGGGTTTGAGATGAAGATAAGGGGGCAGGGGAGTGTGGGTTCTTGGTAAGGAAGCAATATCTAATTCATCATCCCATGAAACCTAAAGAAAAAAAAACAACCATGAATTGTAATTTAGATTAAATTATTTTAGCATGTTTCAGGCAGCCTCTGATGTTTTTCTCTCCTGTTCATAAAATCAGGAGCAGTCGCCATAAACTATGAGGACAGCTCTTTATTAGCTATATGTGAAAATGAGCGCATATAAAGAATCTCTAAGGGAAACTCCTGAGTCCGGGCTAGCAGTCAAGCCTGGACCCTTAAATCTTAATAAACTAAGACACAAGTCCTTCTGGACAGGGAACAGGAGGAATCAAAGCCAATCATCTTCTTCCTGGCTTGGATCTTAAATGCAGAACCAGCCTCTGCTTGGGGCTAGCAAGCTGATTTTCTAGCCTTAAATAAAATAACCCATAAAGTTAACCCTGCAACACGTACTTCTGTTGGAGGGAGCAGGGTTAATTGGCACGTTTGTTTGTTTGCTTATTTTTAATACAGACAACTTCAGTAAGCCAAATTCATCCCAGATGTTACTCAGTTGACCTCAGAGGGGTTATTTTGCATCAACTTTGATAGAGTCGTGCTGGGGTGAATTCATTTGCAGACCTGCCACCTTCTGTGAAATGGCTGCCAAGCTTTCTTGCCTGCGGGGAAAACTCCCTGCCTAGCAAGGAAGCCTGGCCCTTTCCACTGCTGCCTCTTCCCAGAAAGGCAAGTTGTTCAAAGGCTCTCTGATCCCCTGCCCACGTGGAGTGTATCTACACGAGCATGGCCCCTGGGCTGCACCCCTTGCCGTGTCCACGACCTTCAGCTTCTGCATGGCTCACACTCGATCTCAAGCTCAGGTCTGAATCAATTCTAAGCTCTCAAGAGGGGCAGAGCCTGACCACGCTCAGCACAAATTACCAATACTGAGTCCTCCTGTACTAGATGGACTGTGTTAGACTATCTGGTTATGTCTACATTAATAATCAAGGTGTAATCAGGGTTTGGTCTTGTGCACTGGCACATGGTCCTCCAGACATTATTTTGCATGCTTTCTGTCAACCAGCACTTTTCTATACATACCCATGCACAACTAATAGAACGGTAACAATGGTTCCCAACTTATAGGGTGGATGAGGCCATCATCTTCAGAGGAACTAGAGTTTAGCCATGAGGATATTATCCAGGCTAAGAAGCTTGGCATTAGGACCAAAGGACGGGCTTTAATCTTTTTTATTTACTAGTGTAGATGTAGCTTCTGTGACTGTGGTATAACCAAGCTAACAGCCTGGACAGACATTTCATATATTAGAAGGTAAACTCAGTTAGATCTAACCCTGAACTTGCCCTGTCACTTGTGGTGCTGGTATCTCCAGAGACCTATTGGATGAGGAGTCAGTCCAGAATCTCGTCTCACAGAATGAGAGAATATTAAATCTGAAAGGGAATTAGGAAGTTCTTTCAAAGATGGACAGCTATTTCACTGATTTTGGAGCTGGGTATATTTGTAAGCAGTCTGGGTTCAGGTCCAGTTCAAAAGAGCACAACAATAAAACCAATGTTTGGTTACCAGAACAAACCAGTCGGAACCAACACCCATCAAACACAAGTCTTAGTTCAAAACAGGGTGTTGAAACTCAGAATTGAAACTATTGTTTTTTGACCATTTATTTATTTTCTGACTTTAACAACAAAAATTTTCCAAGTACTTTTTTCTGTTGTCAAATAAACACAGTTTTTGTAAGAGCACTTTGTTTTCGTGAAATAAAATAACATCTAATATATCCTCTGCCATACTGGATGTCTGCAACAAAAATGATAAATCTAAGGCCTGAAAATGTTCTTTCAGCACACGCTCGTGCTGCTGGAAGTGCCAGAACAACTTTTGCTAGTTGACACAGCTCAGGCATGACATTTTTATGATATTCCACTTAGATTAATATGTCTTTTTTTTTTCTTTTTTTTTTTTTCCGTGATTGAGACATGGCTCATCTGCAAATGAATCAAACCTTGGCCCAGTCTTTGTGGGAGCTTTCATTCTTTCATATATCTCTTCCTATTTAGAGATCTCATGAGCTTTAAGAAGAAGAAATTCCAGACCTTCATCTGATATTTCAACTGTAAGCACAGTTAACATTGATTCTATATAGCATTGCCTTCTGCTTCTTTGTGTAATATTTCCATCTGCCTGTTGATATTAATGAAAGAAAAAAAGATATATGGAAAAGATATTTTTCCCTTTTTTTTCTCCTTTGATGCAAGCAATTTTTCAAAGGAAAGTAGAAAAGTTTCAATTTTGCATTCATATGATAAAAAAGTATAAAAGTCAGTTTTCAGCAACCTTCGATTACCAAAAAATGTTTGTTTTCATTTCAGTCTTTCCAAACATTTATGACACATTTAATGCATCTTCTGTCAAACAAAGCAGATGGTTTGATAAGTCCATGAGCAGCAAAAGTTCCCAAGCTCAAGGAGTCGTGCAATTGTGTCGTTAGTAGAATGCCAGTTCAATCAGAAACAAAGGAATTACCACTAGCAGGGGGAGAAATTGCAGCATACAAGAAGGGAAGATGAAACACAGCCATGTGAATAAAAATGAGCTAGTGGCAGGGACAAAGGCAGGCCCAAGTATTGCTTATTGTTTGGTCAATGGAGAGCAGTAGGAGGCAGAAGATGTTGTGCAGGCAGGTGCCAGTTTCTCCTGGAAGGAAGTACTCTCCAGCAGGTTTTTTTATGCTGCTTGGAGGCCTCTAAACAAAACTTTAGTCCTGTGCTAACAGGGCTCTTTCCTGTAGCTCCAGTGGGAAAAGACTGCATGTTGTAGGAACAGAAGAAAGAAAAAAATATATATACTCCTCTCAATGTCATTGCTCAGGCTTAACAGAGCCAACATAAATGCTTTTGGGCAACAGAGGGTTTATTGTTCCCATGGCCCTGCTATTTTCTTAAGTGAGTGAATGTATGTTTTGGAGGGGAAGGCTTTGACAGTGCAGGTTAAAGGCATCATATGTTAAAGAGAGTTTGGATGTTACCTCCTCAGTCACCCCACTTGTCAGTAGGTCACCCTGCTATTTGTCAAGAGGAAAAATCATTGTTTGCAAGGAAGCGGTCGTGAGTTTAAGAAAAATCCTGCAAAACCTCTGTTTTCTTTGAGGGGACAGGGAGGTGGAGAGGGTAGTTGCTCTTACGTCATCAGCCAGACCTTTCCTTCTCCTGGAAGGGAGCGATCTCCTGGAACTTGCTCAAGACGTACAACCCCAGTTACACTTACAAGACACAACTATCTGGTAAAATTTAGGGCAGCTTCAGGTGGTTTTGGAGGAAGTGTTCTCTGGGTGCAAAAAAATGAGGAGAGAGCATCTATACAAACAGAAAGAGAACTCCTAAGTTTGACTTCCTGGGAGATACGGGACCAGTTACAGCCTCTTTCTCCTTCTCATAATCTCATTACAAAATTGGAGGCTCCGTTCTCTGCAAAACATTTTGGGATGCTGCAAGATTCCCGCAGAAGCATATGACAGTAGGAGAATTGGTCATATGGGGTGCAATTTCCCTTGCAAAAGTGAGAGGACACAAAGTCCAGACCACACAAGAATGGGATTTTCATGGCCCTTCATCTTTGTGCCAGCTCCCTTTGAATTTCTCCCAGTGCTGGCTGGCCATGCTGAGATGCAGATGTGGTTCCTGTAGGCATGGCAGCCTGCTAGCCGGGCACTGTTTCAGATACTGGCTACTCTTCAAGTTAACACATCATTTAAGAGATCTACACATCCTCTGCAGAGAGGAAGAAGATGTGTGGAGGGAAGGGTACAGCGGTCAGGACCTTCCCCTCCCCTTTGGCAGACGGGCAACCGCCTCTCCTCCATGCTAGTTACTCTCTTCCCTGCTGCAGGAAAGAAGTGTTTCAACCTCTTTCAAGGTATCAGCCAAGGAAAACAATGTATGATCTTACTTGTAATTTTGCTGCACATGAAAGCAAAGAGGCTGCAGTACCCTGCCTGTACTATGGCACACTGCATACTATTAAAATGTTCAAAAAGTAAAGGAAAAAAAAAAAAAAAAAAGAAAAAAAAACTGATCTGTCTAGGTCTGGATTAGAACTGTTTCTCAGTTAGCTATAAAGGAATATTTGTCATCCCAGGAAACAAGAGGTAGGAGGTATTGATGATTTTCACAATACCTCTTCAGGAGGTACTGTGAAAATGGCACACTTTTGTAGGGTATGAACCAAAACCAGTGTCCTATGTATCTAGGAATTCACTGTAATCAATTAACTCTTTCCATCTATCAAAAAAAATCATGTCTCTGCCACAAGACAGCAAAGAGAGTCTGGAGACGAGATGCATACAAGGCTGTGAGCACTTCAGAGATCAAAGATACACCAAATGGCCCGGAACACCCTTCTATCTATCAATCAATCAATCAATTGCAGTAGAATTACTCATCTAACTCTTTCCTCGTTCCTATGTGCTTACCTCCTTGCACACACTGCTGTCATCTTACCTTTTTATTTACTTATTCATGTGAAAGCCAGGGAAGGTATTGACATGTCACCTGAGACACTTAAGGTTGTAACTTGTGGGTGTCTAGAGGTGAGCGGGATATCTGCCCTTTCATTCTGGTCAATGAAGATCAACAGCACGATTTATTGGCCTGAACGTAGGTGGCTAGTGTTTGAGATTTGACAGATGAGACACAGGATCAATATGAGATGATGACCTTTTTGCCGTGCCTACTACAGGCAGGGAAGGACTTTCTAGGGCTTCTCAAAAGGCAATAAATGCTTAGGTTTAGGTCCTCAATCTGAACCCACAGTCTGAACTGATGAGATCTCCGTTGACTGTAGCAGGTGTTCTGACAGTACGCTTGCATAGACTCTTTACTTTTCAACTCTTAATCTGCATGCAGAATGAGACCTTGGCACTTAACCTTAATTATTCATTGAAACAGAGGTAGTGTAGAGCCATGAGCCTGCAGTCAGCCTTATCCTCCTGTTGGACACAGCTACCTTTGTGTGGGATGAAACACCCTCTAGAAGTACCAGCTTCTTTCCACTGACCAGAGAAAGACCAAAGGTGATTGGATCAGACTAGAAACCTAGCTGAATTTAGATGAATTTATATCCAGTTTGCTTAAATTTAGATGAAACTTCATTCTCCATCTGCATATCAGCATCTCCAGGTCAAGAAAAGCAGCAACAAGTTAATTGTTTTCAGCATTTTCTTTGGAATTTGGTGTGAAGAAAATGTTCCTTTTGATGTAGAATTGGCACAAGACACCCTTCCAGGAAAAAAAGGCATGCAATACCAGTGGGACTGATAATTGTCAGAAATCCCCATCAGGAACATGACATCAGTAGGAAAGGCCGTGACAAAAGCCTGATAGTGGTAGTTCTGAGAGGCAGGCTGTGTAACCTAAAAGCACAGGAAAATAGCCAAGCAACACAGAACAACAGTATTAGCTTAGAAATATCTCCAGAAAGGGATGTTTTGGACAGAATCCAAGGTGAATGCATACAAGCCCCATAAAACTTCCAGATTAGAAAAGGGTATTTCACATGTAACCGTCAGTCACAAGGCCTTGATGAGAACAGAGACAGAAAACAGCAGGCTGTCCTGGGACTGCAGTCTGGACAGGACTTTTCAAAACAGAAATGATGAAACAAAACCAAAATATGGGATGGAAAACAGAGGTAACTCTGCCAGGAGATGCCCAGTATGCAACATCTGAAAGCAAATATTAATAGAGAGGAGCTCCTGAGGAGTGCAGAGATGAGGAGTTCAGCTTTTGCTCAGGTAGTGAGGTGCTCTCGTGGTGAAAGGAATGGATTTGTCTTTGTCAGAGGATGCCGTAAGTTTCATCATAACGTCCAAACAGCTGCACTGCTGCAACCGAAACTGATCCCAAATTCACACCTCTGATGTCTGCTTCATTGAGATTCCAGTGTCTGACCTTACCGCTCCTTGGGGAAAATGCAAGGAAAATCTCCCAAGCAAGCCCTCGCTTGGGCAGTGTCAAAATGCGAAACCATGGTAGGATTCACAGGAATGCACAGCACCAGCTCCCTTACCAGCATCAAGAATTATGTTATCAGAAATTACGAGATTAACTCGGTGATGATACAGCCAGTTTCTTTTTTTTTTTTTTTTCCAAAGAAACAACAAAGTCACAATGGTCTGCATAAAACCACAAGTTCCTCTGGAACTTGGAGAAGTCTGGAAGGGAAAGAACACCAGAGTTACTGTACAGTATCAGCTGTGCTAAAAGGGGACTGAGCAGCGAGTCCAAGGAATGTGCAGCCAGAAATTCTGAGAAAGAGTCAGAAGGGACGGGATGTGCTATGCGAAAGACAGGAGGAAGCACATTTTATCAGCTTCAGTAAATCCACAAGTTGGAGAAGTGGTCTGGGTGGCTGCTCCTGGGCCAAGAATCCAAGATGGCAAAGCAATGAGGCTTTCTTTACTTGTGTGATATCCACTAAGTAGCCACGGATGTCTTTGAAGGCTGAGCAAACTGTTAGATGCACCCTGCTGTTCGTCAGTGTTTAGATTTGGTTTTTCGTTTCTCCTGAAGTGATGCTGCCAAATTCTACATCCCTGTTCTTGCAGTGAGCCTGCCCCAGATACGACTGCTGCCCAAGCCCTTCATTCAGGTCACAGAAAGCAGCGTATACCTGAGAAGCTCTGAATCTTTGAAAATAATTGCTTTTTCACATGCATATCATCTTCCTGCCTTACCCAGGAACCAGGAGAAGAGCCAAATAATGCATTTAACTCGTTAATCAGATACTGTCTGAAGTGAATGAAGATATCCAAGATTTCTATCTCAATGTACTAAACTTCCTACAGAAACATGTCCCAGGGCAGATCTGGAGAGGCAATGAACAAACTTGGTGGTACCAGACCTGGATTTAAAAGAAGCAGCTGGCACTCCAGATAGGCTGCAGGCATTAAACCTGGACAAACCTTCTCGGTCCTGCTAGAAAGCATTTTTATTGCCATCTCCCTATTGCCTTTTACAATATGGATGCTTGCAGAGAGAGATGCCCTGCAAAATGTGCAGTCATCTCCTGTCCCATTTATGCCAGCACCAAAGTCAGAGACCCTGGCGTCAAGCAATAACCACACTTAGAGGGAAGCTAACCTAGCAGGCAGCACAACAGTCCTTTTTCCATTTTCAGGCTCTCGTCACACTCGATAGAAGGTGGCATTACGTTCCCTTTCCCCTCTTTCCTTTTTTTTCCAAGTGAGTTCACCAGCTGCTGCTCTCCAGTCTGACTCGTCCTGCCCTGCACAGACGTTGATGTGGTTGCGGAAATTGAAGGCGTGATAGATGACAGAGTTGAAAGAAAACACAGAGGGCGCTGGGTTTGCCTATTTATAGCGGCCAGTTCAGAGCCTGCCACTTAAATATACATTCCTGATAACTGAATAATCTCTGGCAGGGCATAAAAATAGTTCTATGGCTCCAACCATAATTACACGGTCATGGTTCAGTAACCTGGCCTGTATCAAATAGACTACAACTGTCACTGATGGGAAAGGACAGAAGCAGTGAGGAGAAGGACAATTTGAAGTTCAGGGCAAAATATGGTGTTTTAAATGCTAAATATATGCCTATAAAGCTGCAGGGACTGGGCTCAGGAATGCTGCAAGAAGTCCTCTTGACTTTGGGGCAGGGGAGGAGCCGAGAGAGGCGGGACACTTTACCTTCTGCTCAGAGGAGGATAACCTGTTTTTCTCCCCACAAAAAATACCGAACTTCCATGACCTCTGCTTGGCCAAATGGTCTAGAGACACTGGTGGAGGAACAACAAACATCTCACAGCCCCTGACTGGAAAGGATGGAAGGGGATGTCAAGCCAGATTGGCTCCAAGGTCCAGGCAGACAAATATCCTGCCTCTGGCAGCTGTAAAACACCAGCGGTTTCTGAAGATGGTGTAGGATATCTGCAGAAGAGCTGTGGGGGTATCAGCCCTCTGTGTTAACTCCTGTACACAACAACTGGTATAAACCCTGAAAATGCTCTGCTTTTGATTATTCCTTGCAAACTTTTTTTTAAATCATTATCTATAATAACTTTTGAAAAACTCTTGGCCTCAGCAATGTCTTATGGTGATGAGAATGACAATCTTGTGATGGTGATGGTGAAACAATGGTGATGAGATTGACAGTCTTGACAATCTGCTTAACTGTTCAGCCTGTATGCATACAAGGGTATCTTCTGCTCCTGACAATGTGCTCCTGTCTCCACATTCCCCTTGAGAGGAACCATAACCTTTCACCAACATCACAGCAGACCTGTGCTGAGATCAGGTCTCCAGCTGTAAGTTGGAGGGCAAAAAGAGTGAGAGAAGAATGGACTTGCTCATGACATCCAGTTTCTCCCAGTAGATAGATCATACACTTTCCCTTTGTGGAAGATAAAGAAAGTCCTTGAATGTGTTTTATTTCACCCTTCTCTGCCCCAAATGTCTGTCAGGAATAGGATAGAGCTGACCTTGCCATATGGCAGAGAGATGTCCAAAGTGGTCTTTTTCTCCAAGGTACTATAACTCAGAAATCAGGAACAAGGTCTGGTAGCTAAGGTCAGAAATAGAGGTGGGACTCATGGGTTCTGGTTAAAGGTGACTAACTTTGGGATTTTCAGAATGGTGTGGGATTAATCTCACTAAGTTTTGCTGTCTAACATTTAGGTGTTGGTCTGACCCAGCTATCTAAACCCTGCTATCATC
The DNA here is from genome assembly GCF_964211835.1 of Anser anser. Taxonomy (NCBI): domain Eukaryota; kingdom Metazoa; phylum Chordata; class Aves; order Anseriformes; family Anatidae; genus Anser; species Anser anser. The sequence goes on from NC_139724.1 coordinate 78,001,844, forward strand.
ACAGGCAGTGCTCACCCTGCCACAGGGTCATTCATCTCCCCTGTCCCAGACCCCAGCTTTTGGATGGATGGATGGATGGATGGATGGACGGACGGACAGACGGATGGATGGATGGATGGATGGATAGTGGATGGATGGATCGGTGGATGGATGGAAGGATGGAAGGATGGATTGCCCCACAGAGCTGCCCATTCCTCTTGGAGGAAGCCTAGATGACTTGGGGAAGACGAGTAACTGCTAGATGGCTTAAAGTGAAATGAAACAAATCCCTCCACTGATCCCTTTGGTTTGTAAATGTGCTACAGCCTTGTTAGTTTGGAGATAGGTTACTAAATCAGGTTTCCTATGTCACAAAGAGAAAGCTTCACCCAAAGGTCAGGCAGGACAGAGAGTTAAGTTTTAAAGTTTTAGGTTAGCCCCAAAGAGGGCAACATAGCCTAGGTATTTTGTATCTTTCTACATTTATCTTGATTCTTCACGCAAATAAAGTGTTGGGGCTAATTCACAGTTATATTTCCATGCATGGATTCAAAAGCTAACGTTTTGTATCAAAATGCCCCCAGCAGTCTGTAAGCAGTAATTCTTCCTTACAAAATTTGAAAAATGCTTAAAAAATATTCCTAAAATCTTCATAATACCCCTGAGAGCTTCACAGTATCCCTCTTCTTGGATGTCTTCTCTGCCTGTTGGCATGGGTCCGATGGTCCTAACCCATGGTCCAAAACACTCACGAAGGGAGAAAAAAAATAATTTTCAGTAGATATCAAGAAAAGCACTCATGGCCAAAGAAAGGAGATGACTTGCTCAAAGCAGAGCTAGGATCAGAGAGGATGTCACCATGTAGGTAGGTAGATATTTTTGGTATTTGAGCATACTGCCTCCCCATGGCCATAGTTCCTTTCCTATTGGGGTGCTCTGAGGAGAAATACGTTATTAATTCATTGAGAATCTAGGTACTGTGGCAGTAAAAAACATGTAGGAATAAATACAAAAATAAAAAAGTTTCAAAGGTCCTTTTGTTCCTAATGCCCAAACCAACTGCCTGATGAGCAGAAGCCTTGCAGACAATGAACAGACAGAAATGAGGAAAGCCTTTTTTTTTCTTTCCTTGGTGAACTGCCACAGTATGAGCCATGCACACACTGCTTGTTATTACAATATCTCAGCTTCTCATCCTTTGCTGCTAGCACTGCACAAACCCGCTGAAACACATTACCCAGCAAAACTCTATAAACATAAGGAAGGGAAGAGCCGAGCTCCGCTTGGTGCTCTTTCAAACCACAGCATCTTAAGTGGCACAGGGTAACAACTTAGATGACAGATCATTAGACCACATGGTTTACATTAATCACTTGATTACACATAAAATATCGCAAGCCTCTTTGCCTGCTTCCAAACTGTGTTTTAACAGAGAGCTTTGCAAAGTCTGTGCTTGGGGAGGTATCTAGTAGGAGACAGCTTCTCTTTTCCTTCCTAAAGAGTTCCAGAGTTAAAAGAGGTACTCCACATGAATCTTGGGTACAATATTTGATATTCTTAGTATTAACTATGTGACTTACTGTAATCATTTGATATCCTAAACTGGGTGAAGTGCTGCACATGCGCTATGACTGACTGCTAAGTGAGTGCATTGCTTGCTTTGCAATGGACACTGAATCTTAAATGTCTCCCTCTCACCCCATCTATGTATTTGGCTTTTGAGTGTAGACATCCACAGCTGAGCACCCATGAGACATGGCTTTTCAGCCTCCATCACCAAGCTTCTCCTGGAGATCACAAGGCAGACCACGACCATAACTTGTGTCCACACATTGGTGTATGGATGTGAGTTATCCAAATGATGCCAAAGGCTGTTTGTACCCCTGTCCTCAACCCAAATCCTTGTAAAGATGCCCTAAACCAACCATTGCTCACAGCCCCACCTGGCATCTGCCCAAACCTCAATTTCTCTGAGGTCTCCTTGAGGGTCTCTGAACATCATTTTCCCCCATGGACCAGGTATCCAAAGCTTACGGGCCCCTTCTCAGAGTAGGATGAAGGGACATTTTTCAGCCTTTGTTTCCACCAAATATACAGTAGGATAGATGTTACCATTCATTTACCATTGCAAAAGCCTTTGATTGAAAAGCAGAGTAGGAGAATTACATATTCAAAGAGTTTAAAAATCCAGAGACCTCAGCTGATGCTGGCAAGCACTCTCAGAGCCAACTCTTGACCAGCCACTCAGTTTATTAAAGGAAAAGCCTTTTGTACTCTACTCCATCCTGTCTTAAATAAGCACTGCTCTGGTTGTGCTGCAATACAAAATCTTCACTCCCAGCCCCGTGCCTCGCCCCAAAACACCACACGCGCTGTGCATAGACACACGTAGGCACTTGGCGTAGGCACTTGGCGTAGACACTTGCCTATCCAAGCTACAGAGCTCCAGCACTGCCACCTCTTGGCAAAGCCCGCAAGATCTCACTACCACTGAACCCACATGGCAAAAAGCTGTTTCAAGGGAAGGGGAAAAGAAAAGCGCCCATGTTCCAACTGGAAAGAGGGCAATAAACTGATGTTCTCCCGACGCTGATGGTGTGAGCTCCCTGCCCCCTAAACTAGAAGGAAAGTCATGATGTGCCCTATTGCTGTCCTGGCCATCTTCTGTGTCCCCCAACACATAAAAACAAAATGTCTCCTGCTTATTAACTCCGCTTCACCAGCTCCTCTTCGGGGCTGCATCGACGTCGGCACTGGGGAATGTGTTTGTGTTTGTTTTGACTTTTGCCCTGAGCCACCACAAATCCTCAGGGCCAGATTTCAACTTGACACTCAGTTCGGGGGAAGGCAGCCTGTCATCAAGGCCTTTATTTTGTGGGAGGGGAAGCTTGTACTTAGTGTCAGCCCGGGAGGAGGAGGAGGGAAAGGGGGGCGGAGAGGGACGACTGTTCTTTTCGCCGTCCAATTTGGGGCCCTTCACTCCGTCCTTGGCCTCCTTCACTCCAGGTTCCTCCTGGATGTGTCTCCTCTCTGCCCTCCCTCTGGAGTCAGCTTTAAAGCTGCTGGAGGCCGTGCCCGAGGCCCCCACCTACAGAGGAAACCACAGCGCCGTGCCCTGCCCAGCCTCTACGGACGGCAGGATCCCAAGGACCAGCCTCTCCTCTGAGGCCTTTCGCTTTGCCCAAGCTAAATTAGATGGGATTTTGCCTTCAGTGATTAGATGGATTTCTTTTTTTTATTATTTTTTTAAGATGATGATTTCCTTTTTTATGTGCTGCCAAAGCCACTGGGAGATGTTTCGGCCTGCCAGCATCGACGCCAGACAAGAAGCGTGATGTCCGTACAGCCTGATCCCGGCACGGCCCTGGGACTCGGGCCTCCAACCCAACACAATGGATCAGCTCTGCAAAGAAATGCGCTGCAGTGCCAAGCATTTCTCATCTTTCCCTGAGCTCACTTAGTTTAGGGCAAACAAAAGGCGGGTGGGGGGTGAAGGTTTGTTTGCTTTTTCTCCTCCCGTTAACACCTGATGGCACTGCCTTGGCCCACCAGGCAGAATGGGGGAGACTTCACAGCTGGCATGGCCAGGAGGAGATGATGAGGAGGGTGTCCGTACTGACACAGCTTGGCACCCTGCGACCCTCTTTTAGCGGGGCTGCACAAGTCTAACAAAGAACAGGACTTGGCCTTGGACCTTCTCATTTCTGGATTGCCAATTTGTCTGTATTCAGCAGAGGGCTCTTTAATCTAGCAGACAACAGTTTAACAAGATCCAATGGCTGGAAACTGAAGCCAGACAAATTCAATCTGGAATAAAGCACACGTCTTTCTCTTTTAATACGATAATTAACTACAGGAACAACTTACCTAAGGCTGGTGTGGGTTCTCCCTTTGAAATCAAGACGGGTTGTCTGTCTAAAACACATGCATGAACTCCCTCGTGAGTTATGGCACAGGAACTCGGGGGCAGGCAGTGGGATTTATGTGGGAGGTCAGAGATCTTTTCTTGTCTTACACTCATTGAATCTACCTTTTGCTACAGGATTTGGATCCTTTTCCCCTCTGAAAGGCTCTGTTTCGAGTGATTAATGTTCAGCAGGATACCGTTAGCCTACCAATCCATTTCAGGTTTTCTTTTCCCTTTTCTGAACCTTTCCCGATAGGTAGAAGACACCTCCACTGACTTCAGCACCAGTTCTACATCCTTTTCAGCACACTATTTTTTTTCCTCCTCATGCTTTGTCTTGGAACAAATGTGTAAATTTTCTCTTTTTGAAGAACCAGTTATTCTCTGCTTACTTTTTCTGTTGGACCCTCCAAAGCATCCATCAGCATCGACGGAAGCGCTTTGGTTCCTTTTACAAGGGTGCATGCAATAAAGTATCTGCCACATCTAACCTGCCGATTTCTTTTTGGCAGATCCACCAACTTCCACATAATTCTTAGCCACAGGATCTCAGTGCCTTCCCTTGTTTATTTTTGCAGAGAAGCTAGGAATTGCTAGTCAGCTGCAGACATGTATAGATTTCAGCAAACCTGCAAGAACAGAGTTTTTTTGTTTGTTTTTTTTTTTTTTTTTCTTGGTCAGAAACTGTATCTATACATTGCTTTGGGGCATTTCTTTAGTCCCAGCATATCCCAGATCTAAAATTCAGCACTTCACTTCTTTCCCCAACTAAATTAGGTCTCACAAAGGGAAAGGTGGGTACAGCAGGCATCTTTATAAGACATTTCCACATTACTAGCTTTACTCCATTACTTGCCTTGAACTTGTATTATTCTAGAGGTTGGCTCATACGTAACCACTGCGGTGGCTAAAGTGTAAATGGTAAAGCTTTGGGTGCTCCCTGCCCCAGCCCCACATATCCATGCTGCTGCTGAGAGGTAGCCAGCAGGTTCAGCTGCCAATATTTGCTGTATTTAAGAGCTCACACTGTTTAAAGACTGGTCACAGGCCGCCCAGAGATCACATCTGCCATTTCAGCAGTAAACATCAGGGCTTTTATGGGGTTGGCCTCAGACAGTCTCATCTGCCTGCGGCTGGGTACCTGGTGGCGTCCAGGCTGGTTACAAGGCACAGTCCAACTCTTAAAGACTGCTCTGTCCAGCCACCGATTTTAAAAACGCCCTGCTAGCAAACCAACCTGATTTTCTGACTCCACAGACAGAGACAGGAAAGCTGGCACGGATCTTTTGGGGTTCATAAACATCTGATGGCCCACAACAGGCACCCTCATGCTGGGATCTTATTAAGAGAAAGTCCATACGCTGCTCCCTGCCTGGCCATGGGGCAGGGACCTGTCTTCTCCACTTCCAAGCCTGCCTCAGCCCTGATGATAACCCAAGAGGCTGCAGCCCGACTCAAGTACACATATTTCCAGGCTTTGCTACCCCAATACCACTGCTCTGCAAGCCAACAAGCTGCTGCCTGCCTTCAGGGATGGGAGAGAAAATAGAAAATGGAGATGATGAGCAGGAGGACACAGGACCCAGCTGGATGAGTCTCCTGCATCCAGCACATGATCTGGCTGAGATTCAGGAAGCTTCAATCCACAACAAAGTTGTGCAGAAAGACTGAATCTTGAGGTAACCCAAAACTGGCAGCAAAAGGTTTTAGCTCAGGATCTTTTTGTCTCCACTGCGGCCCAATATCCCAAGACTCCTCTCGTCCTCCCCATTCCCCTCCCTGGCCACCATCTCACCACCATCCCTCAGTGAGCCTCAGCTGAGGATGTGCCGAGCAGGGGGGAAAGAGCAGGGGAACAACAGAAAAGGGGCATCACTGGGAAGTGCGAGTGGAAAGGTGGGAGCTGCAGGGGGTCGCAAGGACAGGAGAGGAGAGGGAAGGCATTTCACACCATGAGCAATCTCCACAGTCCAGCCTGAAAGTAGGACAAGCTCTTGGATGGAAGTGGGAATCTCACAGGGTTGGGCCAGCCAGTCGCAAGACGCCATGCAAACAGCCTTTCCTGGCATGGACTTCAGCGTTTCCAGCCAGAACGGGGAAACACAGAGACATGAAAAACAGTGGAGGAAGAGGAGAGAAGCAAGCGAATGTCTCAAAGCACCCACAAAGGCGGGTCGGCGTGGGATGAGACGTGGACAGAAGCACGGGGCCACCTTTGGACGTTCCCACCGCCCTGCTGACTGTGCCCGAGGGACAACGAGGACGTGCAGACCGCAAGGATCCCAGCGCCTTGCTCAACAGCGAGCACGGCTCGGCTTTGAAGAAGGTGGTTTTGCTGAGAGCCAGCTCTCGACCGCAGGTTTGAGCTGTTAGGAGCCTTCCTCCTTCCCCTCTGCAACATTCCCGCTCGCATCTTCACATCCTCGGGCCCATGGCGGCTGCCACCCAAACCACAGCCTAATTTGATGTGTCAACATGCCCCGCAGAGGCGCATCCGGCTGATGGAAGAGTTTATAAAAAGAAATGTTCCTACTATAAAAGCCTTCAGATGAAATAAAAATGTACGGGGAGAGAGGGTGGGAAGGCCATTCTGCCCTTTTGGGGGAGTGCCTGGCATCTGGCTTCTGGCTGCAGAAACCGTTTTAGTGCTGGGCTTTCAGATCTTCACCTCGCCTCCATCCAGCACTCTCAGATCCTTTTAGCCCACTCTCCACCGTGTTGGCTAAGAACAGACCTTATACACACAACCTACCGCCACGTCGCCTTTTTTGCCAAGGAAACACCATTCTGCAGTTTCCAAGGGACCTGCATCCAGGAACTCAGCCTGCTGCCTTCTGCACGCGCGTGCCAGAGCCTGCGTGCACCATGGGCACAGCCAGCGTGGAGCGGCTGCACCACGTTAGCCCATCTCTGCATGGGGACATCTCTTAAAGAGCCAAATATGCCAAACCAAATTTTCCTCCTGACTGTCTGCTCTTCCTCATCATAAAGACTTTGTAGGCACAGATACGATTCCCTCCCTGCGGCAAAACCTTGCGGTCATTGGAGTCTTTCTGCTCTAATGCTCTCAGCCGTTTGGATGCCGCCTTTGCTGCCGAGGTGCTAAATCCAGTCCCTGAGGCTGCAATCAGTGGGACAAGCCACCATCAGTCTCAACTGTTTTATGACAGGAGCCCTTGACTCCTTGCTTATACCACAGCTGAGATACAACAAACTCAAGGCACTGAAAATCTTTTTGGCAGGATAGAAGAGGATTCTTGAAAGAGGGAACTTGCCAGAGCTTTAAGTACTGGACAGAAAGTACTGGGGGCAGAGAGAGGCTCCTGCCTGAGTATTCTGCCTCTGGGCAAGGTACAAATCCCAGAGCAGCTCACAAGATGACCCGGACAACCAGAGATGTGAAATGCCCTGGGCTCAGCACAACACAGCATTTGTGACGTGAGGTTTTGCACTGAAAACGCTCCTTTTTCCAGGGCCGAGGCACTGTGCCCTAGCAGCCACTGTGCAGAAAGCAGTTAATATCACCTCAAATGGAATACACCGATTTGCTCGTACTCGGAGCGTATTCTTTTTCACTAAAGCCTTTCTGTGGTTTTGGCTGGGCGCCGTCGCCAGCCCTGAGTCCCAGAAGCTGGCAGGGCCAGCGTGCACATAGACGCACAATTGAAACGTTACCAGCACTAGGCTGCTGGAGCAGCCCTTGGATGACAGAAAAGAGCTTGTGAATTTATTGGCTAATTAGGAGACAGGCACATTGGAAAGTGATGTGGGAGGTGGCGTCGGTGACTCAATGGGTGGCAGGTTTCCACCTCCCACTGGACGGTCCTTGCCATATAGAGGGCGCTGCGCTGGCAGAGGAGAAGACAGAAAAAGGCATTGTCCCAGCCCAGGCATTCAGGAGGCTCTGGCACGCCTGCATCTTGCTTTGTTTTTCTTTCCAGGGGAGAGGTGTTAACCTCCTCCTCCTGAAAGTTTTCCCACTGGGGTAAAATGCTCTGCAGGCTGTGCTCCCCCCTCCTCTCACGGCATCTCTGCTCCACAGAGCATATCGTACACCCTGACGCAAATCCACCCTGCCATCGTCACCCCATCCACGGAGGTGCTCACAGCTGAACACGCCTGGTTATATCCCTCCCATTTCATCACTCAGGTCTCTGCTCCCAACCCTGAGTATCCCAGCTCTACATGTCAAGGGGCACTTTGTTCATGGGTGCGTGAGTGATTTTGGTCTGCAGTCAGAAGCCAAAGCTGTTCTCAGCTCACATTTGCAATTTTTGATTCAGAGGCAGCAGTAGCACTCTACAGGTACTGTAGTCACCCCACAAGTCTGGTTCCTCCGGTGGGCTATGGCTGTCTGAGAGACCCTGCACTCCCTGACAGAACTCCTCTGAGCTTCTCCAGCAGCCCAGAGAGAGCAGAGATGCAGATAGCTGTGGTGCCTGCCTCCTGGGAGAAAGAAGAGGGGATGGAGCCTCTAAAGGACAAGCCTTACTGGGCCCAGAGATGGCATTTCTCACTGGGAATGTTCAGCTCTCAGAAGTTTTGTTCGGGTTTCTCGGTTGTTTTGTTGTTTTGCTTGTTGGTTTTGTTTGTTTGTTTGGATCAGAATGATTTCAGTGTCAACTATAATAGCTCAACCTGGGCTGACAACATGAGAGATTTTTTTTTCCTAGAAATGTTCATTTTGCGATTTCAGTTGTTGCTGGTGGTCACTTTGTTGCCAGAATGCTAATTCTGGGCCTGAAATTTGTGCTTCTCACTCTCCAAACACTCCTAGCCATAGGCTGTTAAAAGGAGCAAAGCCATTACGGTGGCAATTCAGCGACAAGCTCCAAGGAAGCTGTGAATAACACAACTCTTCAGTATTAAAGCTGTGAAATTGGCATTAAGAGGAAGAAAGTAACTTGCTCGCAGTAAATCTCTCCATTGGGCCCTTTCCACAATGCACAAGGTCTTAAGCAAATCCAGGAATTAATTCTCTTGGAGGTATCTTTTTGGCTAGTCTAAATGCTGGCCAGCACATGGAGAGGGAAAATCTCAATTGCTTGTGTTTGCTATTCAAAATACGGTTTCAGGATTCTCTCTAAAGTAAAAGACCAGGAATGCTGTTAACATTTGCTCTTATTTAAAACGCTTACTTAGGCTCAGCTCCTACACACTCTTGCCCAGCCTTCCTGGGAGCCAAGGCAGCTCTCTGGCACCCAAAGGACCAGCGGACAACAAGGTTCAGCAGCCTGACAAAGGTCATATTCAGAAGGATGTGGACAATGAGGGGCTTCAGTCTGACTAGCAGCAAACAAGCACCCGAGTTGCTTGACAGCAAAGCTGCTCCCCATGCAGGCAGCCCCCAGCCCACCCTTTTATGAAGTCAACCCCCATTCTTGTTCTCCACTGACTAATTACATGAACTTCTGCACCACACCTACTGTCCTCAGTTGAGATGTTTGTAAAGGTAACATATGAGGCTGCTTTCATTTTTTTTTCCCAAAATGGTCCAAAGCTACACCACTTTGACACTTCTGCCCCAAATCCGCTGTGGTGAAGATGAGCCAGGCACATCAAAGCTCCATAGAAATGCACAAGCAGGCAGAAGAACCTACACACAAGGCCTGACCACCTAAACTTTACTTCTTGAGGAAGTCAGGCCTAAAACTCAACCCACATGCAGTCCCCTGGGAAGAGAGCAACAGAGCACTGGATGTTGGCTAACTGGGATTTTAAGACATGGAACAGTCTAGAAGATGCATTTACTTGTAGAGCACATGCAGCATGCATTGCTGTACAGCAAAGGAGACCCAGGTAGACCTTGTCAGAGAACACAGGGACTCCAAGTGCATAGGGACACAAGTACAATTTAGGACAGGTCAGAGGGAAGCTTTATTAACTATGATCACAGTGAGAGAACATTTGGACAGCATCTCCCTCTCTGCTCCCCTGTTTTCTGTTTAGTGATCGCAGAGACCAGACCTTCTTTGGAAAAAAAAAAAAATGCGAAGAAAAACAGTTATTCCAATGTTAACAAGGTCAGAACCCAAGCCTGGGAGGGATGGACTCCTGAAGCAGCTTGTTAGCAGCTTGTTAGCTGCCACGGTTCTAAGCAGGACTCAAGCAATATGTGGAGAGATGGCTGTTGGCAGAGCCCATAGGGGCGACACTTCCAGTGCCATCTCAGCTCAGAAGTGGGGGTTGGAAGCAATCACAGGCTGCTAGCTTTTAGCTGAAAGGAATGCTCCTTCCGTTAGGATAACCTTCCTAGCCAGACCTCTCAAATCTTAAATATTAATAATTTTACCGCTGCAATCTGAAGCATGGTGGTTTTTTTTGCGGCTCTATTTTTCGACCAGTTTCCCCCCTCCTCCATCTCTGGGCACGTCTCCAGCTGATGCAAACAGCCAACGGCTCTATCTAAGCTCTGCAGCAAATGGAGGTGCCTCTGAAGATCTCCCTCTCTCCTGCTGGGAGCTGAAGCCCCGCACATCTTGGGGCAGACCCCAGCTGCCGCAGGGGCTGAGGACGAGTGCCCAGCCTCCACCGCCCAGCCCTGCAATACACGCGGTGACCGGAGCCCAGAAGGGCCTTGGAGCTGCTCGTTCAGAAGTGCTTCTGTTTCTGATTTTTTTTTCTTTCCTGACTGCAAGGAAATTTGTCTCTCAGCCAAGCTGTCTTAGAGAGCAAGAGTGGCAGAGGCAGGAAAAAAAGTGGATTTGGCGTCATGCTTTCGAGACTGTTCGTTTTAGGTAGGATGCAGACATTGGCTGACTTTCGTGGAGACTTGACATATACTTCAATTTCCTCTTTCTTCCCCCGAATCTGAATGCTGCATAGAGAAACACTGGGAACTCAGGCAATGGCTGACAGGGAAAATGTCTCATTTCAGAGAGTAAAGGGCAAGGACAGCCCTTTTCCTCTGCCCTGGTATATTCAGAGCTCTCAGTCTCCCCTAATTATTGCTTATTTAAATGGTACTGGGAGACACACCCTGTGCTGTAAAAAACAACCCTCAGGAGGTAGAATAGCAGCCCCTTTCTGACAAGCATCTGGAAGGTAGAAGGGGTTGTGTCAAATTCTGGGCCCTTGAACTGCACGAGTTGGAATAAATACGTTCAAGAGGATAGTTCTCGGAATGGAAAATCATGGGAAATTAAAGAAAAAAATACTGCTTGGATCTAAATTCTCATGAAGCTTAAGAGGTTTTCATCAGTACGAATCTGAGTGCTGTGAGATCCTGGGAAAAGTCACCCACCTGCCAAACCAGGCTTTTTCATTAAATACAATTTGGAAGGGGGAAAACTATCATCTCCAAGGTCATGTAAGGGACTCCTAATTAATGTCGATGGAGAATTTAAAGGAGTAATGCCTCCGAGGCAAGGCACATGATTCGGTCTCACTTCTGACAACTGCAAACTTGTGGAACCTACAGTCAGTTTTTTCAGTTTTTTTTTTTTTTTTTATCAGTTTTTTCCACTCTACCTTTCCTCAGTGTCTACACGTGTAGAAAGTCAGTGTTTGCTGCAAACTTGGCTACACACAAAGCTGGGGAGTGTTTGCCTGCACACTTCCCCCACTGTGGCCTCTGGAAAGCGATTTAAAATGGCATGCCCCTAATGAGCGTGCCTTCTCATGGAAGGCAATGGTAGGAGGAGAGGGGACTTTGTGAGACCCGGAATCTGTTTCTGCTCCACTAAATGCTTCCTTTTTCCTAGTCACATAGGGCAGGGCACAGAAGGATTTGGATATTTTCAGTAATGGCCACACTTTGCAAGATGAGGTAGAGCTTCAGGGGTGACCCCAGCACACGTGCACCCTATTGTATCATGAATGAGATAATGTCAGTTCTGCAGAACAGCAATCAGAGGAAGCATTGGGCCAAGCAGGGGAGTGGAAGCCAGGATAGGAAAGCTATTTTTTCTTTTTTTTTTTCTTCTTTTTTTTTTTTGGGGGGGGGCAGGATCAAGGGGAAGGAATATAAGTTTCTTGGCTTTACAGTTACTGAAAGAAGGGAGAGGTGAATCCAAGATCTATTTATGAAGGCAGTAGGCATGAAACCTAGATCAACGACATTATCGAATATCACACATATAAAACACATGCAAAGAGAGGGGAAATAAATGTACCTCTGTAGGAGAAAATGCCCTAAAGAGGGAACATGATCTCTCTTCTTGGGAAGGGCAGTGCAGATTCTTTGTTATGCAGTGGCATGGCTCTGAGAAGGTGCAACTTTCTTCCCTTTAATAACTCTGATCCTAGACATCTCTTCTCTGAAACTAATGTACAACAGGCTGGAGGAGTCAATTTGCTTTCCATTTAATACAAAGAGAAGCCAATCACCACTGAAGATACCTATACTTAATAAACCTCCATTTCCTTTTGTCCCACTACAAAATGGCAACAACCATGCTGTCTCAGAGCGCTGCTTCATCTGCCCAAGAGCTTGTGAAATACTTCAATGTCATAAGGGATATAGACTGTGAGACTCTGACCTGTCTTTTGCAGAAAAAAACAGGGCTTTGAAAAACGTGGGATCTGGTTTGAAGGGACAAGCACCGAGATGGAGAACAACACAACAGTGATGCTTGTTTGGGATAAAATAGGGATAAAATGTTTGTTAGTCATTTTAGGAAGAGAATTACCAGTAAGTTTCCAGCCACTGAGACAAGAAGACTCTGAAGCAGCATTTTAAGTAGCAGAGAAGGGCCAAAACACTCACAGAGCTGTAACAGCGCTGGACCATTTTCACTACCATGTAACCCAGCATCTCCCAACCACAGGGACCTCAGCCCAATGACCCCAGAGTACTTTCAGCTCTGATTTGTAAGGATGAGGCCACAAATGGAAGTGAGACTGATCAATTCTTTGGCCCAGGACTGTTCCTTGTTTTAACCAAAGCTTTGTCTGGAATTGGAGTGGAAAGGGCCAAACAAAGATATTAAATACAGCTGTCCTGGCATGCTTGTCCCACATGGAAGCTGGTGTTGCCAAATAACTTCTTAGCCACTCTGTTTCCAAGTACATGCACATCCTCTGGCAGGTAACCTAACTTTGGGGTGGTGGCCTGACCAGAACTGTAATATTCTTGAAGTGCATTGATTCCTAATAGTTAATCATGCATAGAAAGCTTTTCATAAGTAGTCTGGAAATAAAAGAACCACAGAAAGAGAGAATACAGACTCTCGCTTTGACCACATTCTTCCTAAAAGTTTGGAGAAGTTTCCATCTGTAAATGAGCTAGACGGCAGGTAACCAGTTGCAACTACCATACCTTTATCTTTACAGCCTAGAGCAGCGTGAAACTTGACAGCAAACATTTTAGCTGAAGCAAAATGGAAGCAAAAGTCTCCACAGTTCTTCTCCCTTGTTTCATAAGTCATCGGTTTTTCAACTGTTGCCTATATGGTATTTACATCTAGCTACAGAGTAGCTATGGCATCTTTAAAGACAGTCTGAGCAGTTGTATTTGAAAGATTCTGGGCAGAAAAGGTAGCACTTCACTTGTATCTTTGTTAAAACAGAGTAAAAATCACATGGGCAATAAAGCAGCTCTTAATCTGATGACTATACCTACCAAAGGTTTGCTACATTAAAGATTCCAGAGTTTCACAAATAAACCCACCAGTTTTGCAACTGTCACCTGCACAGTCCACACAGGAGGTTTCAGCTCTCTTCTATTTAAAGTAGGTAGCGTGTTGCTGTTCTGATCAATCTCTCAGCAAGTAAACTAAAACTAAATCAAAACTGGAGAAAAAGGTCCCCTCCACACATGCTTGCTTGAAGCATTATTAGAGAGTGGAAGTAATCACTGTATGTTGCAAAGAACAAGGATATAGAGAGAACCAAAGAAATGAGCTAGAAACTAGGCATGAGTCAAAGGACTATCAAGACTGGATGGAGATACCAAAAGTTGCAGGGTTTAATTGCCCATTTAGAAGAGTTCTGGAAAACATCTTAAATCTCAGAAACCACTCTACAACCGTATTATGAACTTGTTGACCTACAAATTAACCTTCACCGGCCTTGTTGTGAGGTTCCTTGTATTATTATTTGAGGCATTTGCTTTGGACCACCAGTGCAGACAGGACAGGCAGTGAAGCCTAGGACCCGTCTACAGCCATCATTCCCCTACGATGGGAAAATTTGTTGATCATCGTCTCCAAGGAGCATGTAATGAAGATGGAGTTGGGCTCCCAGGCCCCAGTGCTCACATCCCTGTGAACGTTATTAGCTTTGGCTCATTGACTTTGCATTCATGACTTTCCAAGTCATCCTACCCACCTCTTCCTCCAGGGACGGCCCCACCCCAGCAATGGCTTTTACTGCTGCCTGGCCCAGCAAGTGACAGAGTAAGTGAGAATCCAGCAGGGAGGAAGTTGTGGAGCCGCCGAAGACATCTCCTCAACCAAAGCGGACACTGCTGACTCAAGACCTCTGACCGCAGCCAAGACTGAACACACTTGCAGCATTTCCTAGCCCAGCCCGAGGTACTGAGTAACCCAGAAGTGTAAAGAAAAAAAAACAGCAGAAACCCCTTCAAGCCCATGGAGAAGTGGGCAGCCAGTGGGAACAAGCAGTTCTCTCTCCTGTATGACACATCTTGTTGGAGTGTTTCGTATTTCTGTGATATTCACCTCAACTGAATTCCAACCTAAACTCACCACCCCGGCATCCTCCATCAGGACAGAAGAAATATATTCCCAGGGTTGTATGCCCCATCCTCAGACAGATGACCAAGTCATTTGAGATAGATGTCCTTCAGAAGTATGGCTTGGTCTTCACCGATGGGAGCAGCCTATGCAACTGATTTATCCCAATAAATCTTACAAACGCTACTACCTCTCCCCTGCAAGCCCCACCATGCCTATATCCTTCAGACCGTTGTGGAAATCCCAGACTATTACTTGTTTAGACTAGCCACGTCACCTACAAATATTTAATTTAGGTAGAAGGGTGCAAGCTGGAACCTATCCCCATGACTAAAATTTCTCTCTTCACTGCATGAATAGCAATAGCTTTTAGAGCTAAGGAGGTATTTTGACAACAGCTAAGGAAACACTAGATCAGTTATGCTTCTCCATGTTGTCTTTAGGACACAAAACTAATGACATTTAAATAAGCTATGATTCAACATAATATGTAACAAAATTAAAAGTCCTAAGTGTGCAGGAAAAAATGAAACACTTCATTCAAAAAGTTGCTTCCAACTTTTCTGAGATGAGAAGTTAGAGAAATCAGCAATTTCAAATTTAATTTTTTTTTTTAAGAGAATTATACCTTCTGAGAAGACAGTCTGTGCATTAAAGTATTTCTGAGCAACTCTAGAATACACAAATACAGAGAAGACATCAGCCTCAGCAACACTCCCTGGCAGAAAGGGCTCCCTGCCTTCTTCAACCCACCGAACACTTGTCTTTAGCATTCTCACTGTCTCAGTTGCAGTAGGGTTGCACGTCCAATACAGACAAAGCTCAAAGGTCAAAGTGAAGTTGAAATGTATATATTCATATTCTTTGCCATTCCCCAGAATATCTTCTAGGTTGTTTTTGCAGTAATGGTCTTCCAGTTGCATATTTTGATCAACATGGACTTTGTCATTAATGGGGTCTATGACACAACCCTACTTGAAAATCTTCTCTATTTTCTATTGTTACAGAACATTTAATTTACATTGTCCATGGTCCATTCTTCATATCTTAGTTTCATCTCCGCTGCTTAGTTGTCAGAATCCTGCTTGTGGTGTGGAGATGTGCACATTCAAGTTCAGCTTTTAGCTTCCCTTCATATCACTGCAGAGAGAATCTTTCACGGTCTCTTCCAGAGTATGCATTCCAAATAGGTCAGGTGCCCACAGATCCCTCAGTACCTCTAGGACTGAGAAGAGATGACTCTTATCTTGCAAGTATGTTATTTAAGTCAGTCTGGAATAGATTAAGTCAACCTCCCTTCATCGAGTACAAGCTCATCAATGAGCAATATGGCTTTGTTGCACTCCTGGACCTTCCCCAAACAACAGTCCAGTACAAGGATCACTTGCTCCAAAATATCCCTGTTTTTGATTTTGTGGGGGGAAAAGGATTGACTGATATTTACAAAACCAAACCAAGCCTATTTTCCCCATTCTGCTTTCCACAGGCCCAATGCTTCTGCTAAAATAACCATCCTCACAATGCCCTGCTCTTCTGCTTTTGATCTTAGCTGGAGCCAGGAAACACCAAAGAAGCCACAAAACAGGAGGTGGGGGGAAAGGAGAAGACTGAGCAAGAAAAGCTAATTGAACTTTTCTGAACCACAGAAAATGTTCATGGGATGACCTCATTTTATAGCTATATAATCTATGTGCCAGTCCCTCAATCATCTTTAAGGGCTGAAATACATCAACAATTTTGCTTGTTATTTGGCAAAGAAGGGACAAGATCATGAAGTAGGGGGAGCAAGATACCTTTCATGCATTCAGAATTGCAGAAGCTTCAAGGATCAAAACATCGTCCAAGAGTCTTCCCCATCAACAGATGGAGATGCAGAGCTACTTCTGGCATTGCCAGCACTCTCCGTGAAGGGATACTTCCTTCTTACTAGGATCCAGCATTATTTTAAATGATTTTTTCCTACAGACAAGTGAGATTAAAAGTCTCCCAGCTCCTCCGTCCATTAGCTACCTCCTACATGTCCCACGCTGAGCGTGTCTTTTAAGTCTGAATCTACCCTTGTACCAGGACTTAGCCAGTGCTGAGGTGCTTCAGAACACAGGTTTCAATTCACACTCATTTTCAGCACCCACTAGCCAAGTCCTCAAAGGTAACAGCGTGCAACTTTCATCTCAGACATCTACAGAGCAGGATGGACTTCCAGGGTTGTACATCACTGACTGTTATGATGACAGCTGCCACAGCAAGCAAGATTTTTTTACTAGTGCGGTAGCAAAGGCTGCAGAAGGTGGTGTAGTAACAGGTACCTCACTTGGGTGAAAGAGGCAACAGAGGAGCCACAACGAGCTCCACAGGAGAGTGGAGGGAGAGACAGAGGAGAGCAGCTAAAGAAAACGCTCCTGGGATTGTGTGGGACTGAAGCATCAAGAGCTGGCCTGGGCAAAAATTCAACTAAACAGCCCAAATCCTTCTCACACTTCAGGAGCTGTAAATCTAGACCAACTACACCAAGTTTCCACCTAGATCACACTAGGCTACCCCTAGTTTGGCACCGCACGGTCACTGGGTGCTGAATGAACCCACCCTGCGTATCCTGCAGCAGTGTTTGCTGAGAGTCTTCTTTGGCTTTTCATGATTTAAAAAAAAGCCTCCTAAGGGGAACCCCAGCTGTGTATCTGTTCAATGACAGTTTGCTGTCTAATTCCTGAGCCTTGTTTCTTTCCTTGCCACTGAGAAAACAAAAAGAGAAAGAGGGAAGAGAAAAATGGGCCTTACAAGCCAGCAGCGGCGGCATGAAAAATGGAAGCGATCGTCATTGATTTTTCACAGTTGTTACTCAAAGGCCAGGATTACAAGTTCACGGGGAGGCCACTGGCAGTAACCCCAGTCTGCAGCTAATGTGTTCCATCCAGAAACTCCCTTGCAAAAGCCATCCAGTTCCTATGAATCTCAGTGATAAGTTGAAGCTACCCCAGCAGATAATGGAAAAAATATGTTCAAAATACAATGCACCTGTCCGATTACACAAAGGCATTACCAAAAGAAAAGGGATGTAAAATGTATGGGTGCATAACCGCTTACTGGATCAAATCCTCGGACCCCATAGAGTTCTCTCTCTGACCTTGGCATCATTGGTCTTTCAGAAAAGAATTAGGGTCATTTCTGTTACGATTACTTCCCCAACAAGAGTAAAGAGATGCTGTCATCTGGAATGTAGGAGGAGCTGAGATGATGGCTGCTTGGGTTTTTTCCCCCCTCCAGTGGATGATGCTGAAATAAAAGTTTAGATTTTGATTGCACTCATCACCCAAAAATGTGCTTGGTTTTGTCAGAATTCTCAAATATTTGCACCTGGAAAACAAACAAAAAAAAAGAAAAAACCTTGCCTGGAAAGTCACAGAGAATAAATTTTCACCTATTGTCTGCAGTAACTCTCTGGTTTAAAAATAATCAGAAACCAAACAGACCTGTTGGACCGCTGCATCCGTCTTTCAGCTAATGAGGATTCTTGCCTTTAATTATATTGCCCATTTTAGTATTAAAAGCTGCAGTCAACGTGGCTTACACACAGAGGACAATTCCAAGCCAAACAGCTTTCACTGATGGCCTAAACAATCTTCTTCATCTCATCCTATTACTTCATCATTATAACTTCATTAGACCACGCTAAGCAATACATTACCCTCCACGGCGTTGACATCTTCACTATTGTTAAACCATTATCAAGTCCCAGCTTTAGCTGGGACCTCCTCTCCAGCTAACATTAATCACGGGCCCCAGATGATCCAGCGCAGGATGTTGTACTTTACATCTTTCCTCTTAAAGCGAGCCTCGCCAGCTCTTCAGTTATCTCTGATCCTCTTAACTCTCTCCAGCTCGTCCATGTGTTTCTGGGCACACGCCGAGCAGAAGTAAACACAGCACGTCCGATTTGCTCAAGTATTCGCCCCATCTCAGGCCAAGGTAGCTTCAAGGTGCCAAACCCGCCCCAGGAAACCAAGGACCAGATGCAACATCTGGTGTCTCCAAACAAGGTCCCATCTCCCTTCACCCAGCTTGGCTGGACCGAAGCAGGGAGGCGGGGCACGTGCCCCGGTGTCATGCAACAGGGCAGCTGGCCCAAAAACAGGAGCTTTCTGCTCAACTTCGCTGCCTCCTTGACTTAGCTACAGCTAAGTTCTTTTTTGTTTGTTATATTTTGGTCGTGGTGTGGTTGGGGTTTGTGTTTTTTGTTGTTGTTGTTTTGTTGTAAGGGTTGCTTTTTTGTTTGTTTTCTTTTTGTATCAAGAAATCCACTCGCTCATAGCAAAGATGAAGGGATTTTAACTTTCATTTTGTTTTTTCCCCTCCCATCTCTCACTTCCACCTGAAATAATTCTACTCTGTTCCAAAACAGTATTTTTCAGGATGGATTTAGCTCTCTCTAGAATTATTACCCAGCTCTATTCTTCTGAAGCTGTGGTTTTAGGCAACCTTGAAAACATTTAAATATGTAATTATAATAATTTACATTTCCCTCAACTACCCCCTAGACAGCAATTGCTAAACAATAGCCTTTTCCCTTCTGCCTACTATTCCACAGCCCCTATGTAAGAGTGAAGAGCAGAGTAATGCATAGTGTAAATCATAATATTTAACAGACTTATGGACCACAAGTCTTGTCAAACATGCAGAAGTACATCATATTAATTACATATATCAACTATTGACTATTAGATAACATTCTATGTATATGTAATGTATACACACACTATTTTTTTTATAGTACCACAAACAAGACTGAAAGCCAACTGCACCAACATTAAACTTGCCTGAAGAGCACTGTTGCATGCACACCACTCTGATTGAAAACAAACTACACTACCAGTTAAGTGATCTCTTCCACAATAATTGCAATCAGGAAGACGTTATGCCATATGCACATGCTTTCACTGTGATCTCAAAAGGGAATCTGCTCTTGATCTAACGTATACAGCGGAAAATAATACCAAATAATTGGTGTTAAAGTCTACAGGTGACAAAAAAAAAGAGTGAAAAGAGATACTGCATTATTCCTCTGGAATCTCCACCTAAACTATGCAAATAAATGTCTCCTGCCATTTAATACCTGTTCCTGCAGCTAATGCAACAAGTCCTTCTTAGCCTTCTTAGCCACAGCTCCATTACATCTGCGCCATTCCAAGTCACCCTTTCCATGCAGGCAGAAAGCAAGGGAGTAGGTGAGATTAATACTAATGGGTCTGGAAGGGACTCTCAACAGGCTCATGGCTGCCCCAAATCAGAACCACACATGCTATACACCCATGCTAGCACCCCAGCAATCAGGCCCCAAAGGACCCAGCTGGACTTGCTCCAGGAGCCTCTGGCAGACAGGGAGCTGAACCTTGGTCTCATCAAGACCTGTCTGCCCCAACCAGGGGCTGGCTTTCCTCTTACCGGGCTGAAATTCCAGGAACAAGGAAAGTAGGTCACATTCAGCAAGTACATTCCCAGAGAGTCTCAAATCCCGAGACATTCTTGGGGTCACTGACAATACAATTCCCAGCATCAGCCATTGAGTATAAACAAGCCAGTACGACAAGGAAGATAGCACATCCTTTACTCATGTCATGGTAGCTGTGAGACCTGACCAGAGGCACTGTCGCATTTTGGTGTCCCCATTTCAGAAAAGACACTGGGGAGAGGAAAAAAATAAAAAGGAAAATTGGAAGCGGTTCAGGAAAGAGCTATAAGTACAGTTTGAGGTCTGGGAAATCTGCCATAAGTATCTCAAGCTAATAGCTTATCCAGGAGAAGGTTAAGAGGTGATTTGATCACAGCCCACAAGTACCTGCATAGAAGAGAGATTTTTGATAGGAGACAGCTCTTTAATCAGCCAGCTGATGACTGAATAATGAAATCCAAGAGTCAGAAGCCAAAAGGAGGCAAATTCAGCACTGAAATGAAATGGAAGTTTTCTGACAATGTGGGGAATTAACTGCTGAAACTATGCACCTCGAGACACCCTAGGCTTTTGGTTGCTTGGAGCTTTAAATCAGAGCAGCTACCTTTCAAAACTCTGGGTGGGATTCACATCACCTCTTTTCCTCTCTGCAGCTTGTAAGGAGTCCAAATGGTTGGATTAATGACTAGAGAGGGGCATCTCCAGAGGTCAGTTTGCCCCCATTTTATGGGTGTCTATCAGGTTTTCCCCTCCTACAAGTTGACCAGTTTTAAGGGTGGCAGGATATCAATTGCTCTTCAGGAGGCAACGGTCAGGTCGTGGTGTACATACAATTTCCTCCTTCAAGTTGCTGGTCTGCTGATCCCATCTCAAACATGAAGGCTTTAGCACAGCTGACTCTTGGGCCACAGCATTATCACATCACTCATTTACCTGGGTTGG
The DNA here is from genome assembly GCF_964211835.1 of Anser anser. Classification (NCBI taxonomy): domain Eukaryota; kingdom Metazoa; phylum Chordata; class Aves; order Anseriformes; family Anatidae; genus Anser; species Anser anser. Next base: position 78,022,752 of record NC_139724.1, read on the forward strand.
AGGCCACAGCTCCGTAACTTCCCAACTTCCTCCCACTGCCCCTCAGCAAAGACACCCTAGAAGTGCTAAAGACCAGGAGAGGAGCATTTCCCAATTCTCCTGACACACACGTAAGTACAGCAGCACACCTTCCCTGCTCCAGCACAGAGGTAATCTGGGATATCTAAACCACTGCTGCTAGTTCTGGGAATTTCCACATGGTTTCCAGTCCAAGCTGCATTTACGGGAAAACTCCAGCAATGGTAGCATCCAGCTCCTCAAGGACTCGCGAGCACACTCCAAGAAGGCGTCGGGGGAGAGCAGGAGTCTCAGTAGTTCGGATCATTTCCAAGCAAGGGCTGAAGCTTGGACGCAGTCAGTAGTTTAATGAACAGCGTCAGCATCCCCTGAGTCAAACCAGCATTCATCTACCGTAGCCGACAGCTCTGCACAGTGGCTGGGATGTCTGGAGGATTCATTCCTTTAATTAGTGTTTGAGAGACACTCAAACGCTACAGCACCAAGGGCTGTAACAACAGACATACGAACGTTTGGGAATGTCAGTAAATGGTATCGAGAGAACGAAACCCTGCCCTTTCTCACTGCGGTTCTGGCTTTGCAAATTTATCCAGAGCAGGAGAGTCTCTGCAGGCAGTTCCATTTGCCTGAGCCTGGGGTTGTTACAAACCAAAATGCAAAGAGACTATAAACTTGACTCCCTTTCATCTCCCTCACCCCAAATAAATCTTGGCCATTTACATTTAGTAGCCAGTGAGCTATTAGGAGACAGTAGACTTTCCAGGGCATGTTTCTGAAATGCTACAGCAGACAGAGCAATTGTTGCTCAGGGACTCCTTTTACAGTTTCCATAGAAAATACAGGCTGTGAGGGTTTGTGGGCTTTTTTTTTTTTTAAGAAAAGGAGTTTTTTTAGCTGATTTCCAGTCTCATGCCTGGTCAGAGCTGCCTCCAACATCTCTCCTTCCTTAAGTGTGCAATAATTTTAAGATGACTGAAGCTCGCTGCTTGCTCAGATCTACCTCATTCTCTGAAGTTACATCTAAACTGCCCAATTTGGCAGCAGCTCCCAGCTGAGGAGCAGGCCACATGTCCTGCCCTCATCTCAACTCCCCAGCAGGGCAGAAGCTGAGCACTTGCACCTCTCCCCACTCACTTACTTACACCCCAGCATCTATGGGGGCAATGAGGGGTGGGAGGGAGCTGCCACATCCTGCAGCCACCTCCAATCAAGCTGGCTGGAGGATTTCTGCAGTACAAACCCATCAGGTCCTGTCCACAGAGCCTTGGAAAAGCAGCAGAGTGGAGTGGAATTGGAGGACCATACAAGGTTAAAGCAGCCCACGTAAGAAACAGCTCCCTAGGACTTTGGGAGAGCTAATTAGACTGGTTTGGAGGCCTCAGGGTGCTTAATGAAGCAATAGTCTTAAACACTATCTTTCAAGGTGGCCGAATGACTCAGTTTCCTGTGATTTCTCATGTCCATTGGATACAGAGCCCAGTTTTCCTGCTGCATGCTCATTCTCTAGGCTAAAGAGATGGGATTAAGCCATTCCTCAAACATGCCTGAAACCCAAACACTCCTGGACTCTATAAAATTAAAAAATTGTCTCCAAGTTAAGGTGCTGGACCCCAATCCAGTTACAACGTTAATAATCCACCAAAGAGCTGGTGCTTGGAGCTTTGCTCCCAGGGCAAAGGCCAGCTCAAGACAGTGACTCAACTGACCTTTTCAGGCGCTGGACCAGACCCTGCCTTCTGTCATGCAGGAAGAATTGCTGTCTCACTTCAGTGCAGTAGGTGCCAGCACCAGGCAGGAACAGCCTTTGGTTTTGTCATGATCCTGCTGGCGTTGAGCAGAGCCAGCCGGTGCTGTTATTTTCTGCAGATCTCTGATTTCTCAGTTCACAAGCAAATCTGAGAAACTGGAAAAGAGATTTGCTTCAGATCAGAACAAAACAGAAATATTTAAAAATTTTCAGCAAACCAAAGAGCCATAAAAGTGTCACTGTAGGGCTGAACACAGCCCATCACCAGACTCAAAATGAAATGTCTTGTTTCCTCCTTGAGTTTATTAAAAGCTTTTATTAAAAATAAAAATGAACATAAATTTTGAAAACAGAACTTCACTTCCAATCCAAAGTTTTGGGTTGAAAAGATTGAAATGAGCTCTTTAGACCTCCCCCCAATGATATTTAAAGTGTTGGATATTTCCATCTGAACAATTTGTCCAAAATCAACACAAATTCCAGAAATGCTTCCTTTGAACCCACTGTGCACTTCTCAGTGAAAAACAAAGCTGCAGTTGAGAAGTCCTGCTCATGTCCAGCTGGGAGGCTGCTGGTGAGGGAGGTTGCTCACAGTTTCTGCCACTGCCATGACAGAAGAAGGTGTCATGTGAGTGCTCCCTGACCTTCAGCAAGCAAGCAGCCAAAACTAACTTGTCACGGGGGGTAGGTTTGAGCTTGCACATTACTGGGCTGACTATCTGAAGCAAGCTGGGAACCATCCTCATGAGTTACTTTGCAAGCAAGGCTGTGGGTGCCCTAACCTCTAGGAAAAGGGAGTTGGGTTGGTACCACCTGTGGTGGGCACAGTGGGAGGTGGAAGCAAACATGGGTACATGTCCTACCCTACCCGATTGTCACTATAAGGTACACGCCACCAACTCTGATGGAGCTGACCCATCCTTCCATTGGCTTTGTGCCCAGCTCCATCCTATTCATTACTGTATTTCACACAGCCACCCTGCTCACAAACAGGGGAGCTTTCAGCATGGAAGCTGGGGAGTCACCACCCATCTGGATATCCTGTTGTTGAAGATGAAGGTGGGAACTGGTGGGCCTTTCTCCATACAATCAGCAGCAGGGCCAGATGACAGTTGTCCCAGGTGCTGGCTGAAGGTTCTCAGACACCACAGTACTATTGGTTATTTCACTACGTTAAGATATTGTACTGTCAAGGTAATTTCTACGTGCCAGGTGTACCCCTTCCATTTAAGATCTTAGCAAAACTAAGATTTCCACAACAGTGAAAGAAAGCAACACAAAGCTTGTTTTTATCAGCTTAAAATTTTCTGACAACAGCAAACTCTAGTGAAAAATCTCAACTGCCTACTACTTCAGATGGATTTCAGCCCAAATCTTCAGGTTTCTGAACCTTTAATTAGTATTGTGTCCAAAAAGCTGTGGCAGGCAGTTGCATTTATGTAATTATCCACCAATATACCACACAACTTTCAGTCCCATCAGGCAGAGCTACAGCAGGAGGAGTGAAATTGCACAAGTAACACAGCACCACTGCTGCCACAAAAGGAAACTTCTGCTAGACTCATCTCCAGCCACCTTGATTCTCCTGAAGCCATCTCATTACATTGGCACAGGGAACAAGGTAAATATTTCCAATCCTACACCCACAACAAAGCAGAGCAGAGTTAATGGGACTTGTGCTCTGAAGTCAGATAGGGACATTTAACATCTCTCCTTCTGCTTGGGGGAATGTCTTACAAACTAGGCCTGGAACAAGATGCTAAATCTAAGAAACACTTTTTTTTTTTTTTTCTTTTAAACAAATCCTTTGCAGCAGGATATTGTGAAATCCAGACAGGGGCCACTGTTAAAATGGAATGCCACGAGCACAAAGGATAGCGCTTACAGCAGAAAGCTCGAGCGACTCCATGCATTCTCATACGCTATCTATACACACACATTTTATAATTTTTAAACTGCTCTGATTCTCTGCCAGCTGCTGTAAATTTCACCTGGAGAAGGGGATCAAGTCCAGGCCTCATTAGGTTTTTATATTCTTTCTGATTGCTTTTGCAGGCCTCCAAGCCTGTCTCCAAGGGACCCCAGGGTTCAAAGATCAAATAAATTGTCTGGCAGATTTATCAGGTCTCATAGTAGGTAGCCATGTAGTAAACTTCCTTTGCTTTCCTCCCCTCCCCCTCAACTTAACAGCAGAAAATAAAAGGGACACTAGGAGAAGATGGCATCGCCTTGCCTACTTTGTCACCTCTGTATTTAAGAAACCAAGTCCATTGCTTTCTGTGCAGTCTCCACTGGCAGAAAGCAGAAGTAGCACAGGAGGAAAGCCGGCAATGGCAGCACAGTCGAACAAGCCAGAAATAAAGCTGTTAGCTTAAGCATCAGCAAAAAAAAATATAAGGCATCTGCAAAGCCACCACACTATCTTTCACAGTGCTTTCCTCTGGAAAATACCCCGGAGTATTTTTGCAGAGGCTGCTTGCAAGCAAGGTGTGAACCAGCCCTACCAGATGCCTGCAGGCAGCTCTGATCCCACAGATCATTAGCTCAGAGAACTGCTTTTACCCTTGTTACACAGCTTCCAGTCCTGTGCTGGTGTGCAGCTGGCCAGGAGAACAGGCAAAAGGGCCTCATGCCTGCCTCCAAAAGACCATGTACACACAGGGCTTGGACTCGCCCCCAAAACTGTCCCTCCCTGCAGCTCTCCTGTAGTTAAGGCAGAGGAGCAAGCTGCTTTCTTTACTCCCAATTTTCAGTGACTAATTGAAATCAAGAACAGACAGAAAGCCTCTTGGGTTCTTTTCAAAGAAACGCTAGGTTTTATACCTAAAATGAAAAGCCACAGCAGTCATTTCCACTGCTGGGGGGAGGTACCACCAGAGAGGCCTTGTGGGCAGGAGCAGGCCTGAGCTCGAAGGTCGGCCTGAAAGTCCCGGTCAAGGCAGGGCCGCGGCTCTGAGACAAGCAGGAAAAAGGTTTTGTAGGAGCAGCAGTGTGGTTGTAGCTGTGATGGGCTGAGGACAGGGAAGCAGCAAGGCTTGGAGAAGGAGGCTATAACTTATAAAACACGTGAAGGAAACTGGAAGGAAAAGAAAAGAGTTAAGACCAAAAAAAGCACAGGAGTCCAATGGGTTTTTCTTTCTTCCTCTTTTTTCATTTCTGGAAACATGGATGCCCGTGGCAGAATAGGGAGGAGAAACAGTGTTTGGATGTTATGTGACAGTGCAGAGGGTGCTGGTCAGGAATACAAACCCTTTCTTATAAGGCTTGAAATACAGCCAAGGATAAAGATCTATGGCTTATTATGGAAGAAGAGCCTCACTGCCCACCCAGGTCCAAATGGATACACTGATGTCCTGCAATGAGATTTTAGGTGTCAAAAAAAAAAACAATACCTTTCTGTCCCCCTTTCTACCTGATAGCATCTTCTGCCAGCCAGTACGAGGTAATCTACATAAAACCTCAGCACTGTCCCCACTCTGTTCACCCTAATACAGGGTGAGCATCACCCCTTGACATCAGGCAGGGGAGCACATGTTAAGAGGCATGATTTTTGACCCAGGAAGAGAACAGCTCCAGTATTTAACACAAGGGTAAGCAGGCTGTAAGAGCAGATGAAAGCCCCTCAGAATAGAGGGGCAACCCAGAGCAGCTGACAAGAGCCAGGGAAGTGCTTTCCTCCGGCATCGAGCTTTGACCTGCTGGGGTCATGGTTTCCAGAATTATTGCTGCAGTCCTGGAAAGTGGAGAATGGCCAGAACCAGAGCTGGAGACAAATCTTCTGCCAGCAGAAGTCTGCAGGCAGAAAATGCATCCCAAGCATCTTATTCAGGTAGTGAGGGAGGGCCTTGCTTTACCACAGGACTCACAGGCCAGACTGATAGCTCTCATGACTTGTTAACTCACAAGACAAGCCAGGAAAGAAAAGCTCTCACACAGGCTGAGCCAGCAGCAGAAACGATATGGAAACATGCAGAAACGCAGGAGTGGGCAAGACAATCTGCCCATAGTGTGTCACAGGAGAAGGACTCCACCCAGGAGGGGAGAAACAGAGCAGGACATTTAAACATTAATTGAACCTCCCAAATCTTGGTGGCACTGGGAATCCATCACTAGCCAGCTCTCCAACAGACTTTCCTTTTATTCTTTTTTCCAGGGCAGAATGGACTCAAGGGGCCACCATGTCATCATTTGTCCCCACACCCTCACCCCACCCCATTTAACAATGATTAAAGCAAGCTGGAGAGCGGCCCATAGGAATGGGAACTCCTCAAACCCCTTTGCTGCTTGCTCAGAGTTACAGCTGACTCCCTAGGGTTGGCTCTGTCCCCAGTCCCCTGTGCACACCAACAGGTCAGAGTTATGTCTGCACAGTAGAATAGATAGAGACATCCTGGGAGGAATTGGAAGTCGAGGGATAACTTGGTCCTTAGCAAGCAAGCAAGAAGGCGTCACTCAAAGAAGATCCCTCCTCAAGGCTGTCTCCTGCTTGATGCAGATACCTCGAAGTCCAATGCCGCATCTAGGGGCCTGGCATCCATCTGTTCAGCACCCTGCAACTAAAGAGTCCCTGTAAAACCACTATGGTCACCCCACAACCACCAGGCCATGGAGGTTGTGCCAATTTTGGCCTCCACACTGCATAAAGGAGAAGTCTACAGTCAGATGGAGCCAGCTGGACTAAGTTTTGTCTTCTGCTAAGCTCTTAGATGGTAATGCTGAGCCCAGTTAATCAACTGTAGCATTCCGCCCCAGAGTTGGCTGCTCTTAAGGGAAGAGGGAAATGATTTCTATATATAGGTTGGTAAGTGCTCTGGGAATGAAAGATGCTTTATAAAAAAGTCCTCCTCCTCCTCAACATACAGCATCAGCTGTGCTTTTCAGAAGTGGTTTTACTTTTTTTCTTCAAATGATTTTTCCATGCACCAGCTGATCTGGAGTTATCTAAATGAATTTCCACAGGCATAAAGCTTAATCTGCTCTCATTGCAGACTTCCATATATTTTTAATATGTCAAGCAGTGGAAATTTCTCAGACCGAGTCAAGGGAGCTGTGAGGTTTACTGCTCTGGAAGGTCAGAAATAGCTTATCCATCTAACAGACTTACATATAATAGAAATGCATAAGAGGCATTTGAAATGGGAATTTTTAAAAACAAACAGGAGGTATAGACCAGACAGTCACCTAGATGAAGCTTCATAATTGTGTCCATGCAAAATTGGGATTACAGCGGGCAGAACATTTTCCATTAAATTTTTCAGTATTTTTCTCCCCTACTAAAAATAGCATTTGGAATAAAAAGCTAACCTGTTGTGATGAAGACAAAACATAAGTACTGAAATGAAGACTTCATTTTCCAGGAAAGCAGGCCATCTTTTATCCTTTCCATTCACATTGTATATCCGTGGTTGCTCAATATCCTCGCAGTACCTCTTGCGTTAAATGTTGCTCACAGGCCTGGCAAAGCAGCAGCTCCTGCCTCAACAGGCTTCGGGAAAGAGGCTCAGAGAAAGATTACATTACATACAAGGCACACAAAAACGATGTGTTTCTTCCAAGCAATCCTGCCTGCCCTGTCCACCACAGGTCAGTGATATCAGACCCATCATCAAGACACAGGATTTCCCTAGATGCCATCCCCACACCGAGACCATCCAAATAAGATCATTGAATAAAGGCATAGAGACAATACAATACCTTACAAGGGGAAAATGGACCATCACACTCACCTCTCATCTCCTTTCCTGAGCAATATGGGGATGCAGACTGCTGCCTTGTGAGATGAGTGAACAGGGCAATCCCAGAACCCGTTCACGTGCTGAAGACAGTCTCAGACATGCAGCACTCTGGATGTCCCCTTTTCCAGGACCAGGCCCTACCAGCAGCAAGAAGTGCTATTCTCCAAAGGAGCCAAGTCTGCAATCATCAAGTAGTCTCATGGCAAAGCTCATATGTTGACAGAGCTCATTTTCTCCTACTTAGAGTAGCTCCAGTTTGGGTGGTGGAGTAATTCAGCAGACAACCATTGCACAAATAAATCCACGGTCTGCTGTAATGAAAGGGCCCTGATATGCACCTTTGCCTCTTTTCAACTCTGTTAACCCCCTCCATGGGGACCTCTGCCACTGCACCAGGGTGCTACAGCCTGCTGCAGCTCCTCTGTGGTAGGACAGGTGAATTCATTGTGAATTCACATTGTGAATTCAGGAGACTGATGAAAACCAATCAACCTGACAGTCCTGCAAAGTTTCAAATGATTACTCTTGTTTTACTTAAAAAACATCTGAATGAGAACAATAAACCCTTTCTTTTCACGGAACTTCTAGAACATAAGATTCACCTTGTCTAGCCATTGCCATCTACAGCATGTCTCCAGTTCAGGTTGGAGGTCCAATTTTTTCTTGGAAAGAAGTGCCTCCAGAGTGAGACTCATCTCATGAAATATCCCACCCTAAATCCTTTGGAACATCTTTTCCATATGAAATCCTAGAGAAACGGTCTAATTGACCCAAAAATTATTAGGGAGGCTGACAGAAAGGCGCTGTAATTTCATTAGCCTCATTGCCTGAGGAAACGAGGCTAAGAAAATCCACTACAGAAAACAGAAGGGTGGAGTTTCTCTTCCACTGCCCAGGCCAATTTCAACACATAGAAATCCCACCCATGCTCTTTTGCTCACTCTGAAAGCTTGCAGTACGCCTGCTGCCTCTCCAGGAAGGGAAGTGGGTGGAAAAATTACATCAGGGCTCAGTTTCTCCCCACACACACCCCTTACCCTCTTATTTAAAGACACTTAATGCTAGAAAGTGGAAGCAGCAGCCAGCCTCGTGGTTGCAGACACCAAGGGGATGACGGCTGAGGAGCTCCATCCAGACAACACTCAGTTGGCCTACCATAATGAAAGTTATTGTCCCTAAAGTCACCCATGCTGTTTCAAACTCATTTGATACCTCCTGCTCCAGCAACCTCCTGCAACAGGAAGGTCTGCTGTATGGACGGGACTTCACTTCTTCCTCCCCTACTTCCAAGAGCCAACCTAATGGGAGTGGGAAAAAAAAATAAATCTCCTGTGTCAATTTAAGTCACGTACTTCCGGAAGCATTTTCTGGGTTTTGCTTACACCTCTGCTGCTCCTGTGTCCTTAATCCTTTGTAACACTGTGCAGTAGTGCTTAATCTCTGAAGAGGTTCATCTTCACTTGCCTTTTGCCATGAAGACTCCTGCTGGTATCTTCCAAATTTTTCTGAGTGATATCTGACAGTCACCCTGTTTCAACACAGGACACACACCAGTTTGTCCAAAGACCCAGGCAAGGGGAGCACTGACCAGCTCCACCACTAGGCCATATGCTTTGCTCCACAACAGCGAGGAACCAGCTGTACTTACGCAGACTTACCAGCTTCTTGTTGTGCCTTTAACAAGGGTCCTCCAAGACAAGAAAGGACCACGCAGGATCCAGCCTGTTACCCCACAACTTTGCAGTCAGTACAGGATCATCCTTGGGCAGACTACAGGGTAAGAGAAAATATGGTCAGAGTCCAGCCTGGTGCTTGGTGGATCCAGAAACTGCTCAATTCCCTGCTCTGCCTCTGGTTGCCTTAGTGATGTACAGGTATTCACCTTCCTCATTGTGAATCCAAGCTGTCAAATCATCCTCGCGTCTATTTAAGGGCCGTTTTTCAAGACAAGATTTGATTCCTAAGGACAGTCCACAGGAGCCAGGCACCCCCCACATACAGGCGCTCTGCAAAGCCGTTTGTGTACTGCAAACACTTTGGTACGAGGGCTGCTCTGAAAAACACAGAAAAATGAAGCCCATGTTAAAGGCAGGGCCAAATTCAGCTCACGCAAGGGAGTTTCTTCCACAACTTCCCTGAAGACATTATAATATATCAGATTTGTCCTCGTCATGAGGACATTCCCCAAACAACATTTCCTTTTGCAAGTCTTTTCACTGCTCTCCTCATTCTTGAGCTTCCAGCCTAATGAATTCCTGTCTGCTAAAACTTCCCTCGTCTGTCTGCTGTTCTCCCAAGCATAGAGGCTGGTGGGCATTTACCTCCACTGCTCACAAACATGCAAGCAGGCCTGCTAACAAATTAGCTTTCCATCTTCCCCCCAGCCCAGTGATCAGAAGAAAAAATGTTTTCTGCATCAGCCACTTGAAAGACTACAGATCACCTACAAGTATTTTTATTGAGGGAGTTTTGTTCTTGTTCCGAATTGTAAATACTTTATGTCTTCCAGGTGTTGGCTACTCGGCTGTCGATACAGTGTTTTAGCAGCACGCACAGCTGCAACATGCAGGTGTGTGCAACTGGCAGCCAGAATGAGGCTAAACAGCTGTTGGACTGGGAGGAACTGGAAGTCATTTTCAGTCCTAATGAAGATGGTTTCTTATTAAACTTGAAGCCATGGCATAAAGTTCTACAGGCCTGGGGCAAATTTGCATCTACAAGCAATTCCTTTGCAAACTGTTTTGGAGGATTAAGCAATGGAAGACAAGTGATTGCAGGTAGAAAAGCGACAAAAAGCAGGATTGGAGAGACACTGCACAGCAAGGGGACAGCAGCTTCCAGACACAAGACTCGATGCAAAGCTGCTCCATAGACTGTGAAGGATCAGGAGGTGTTAGCAAGCCCAGCACAAGACACCAGGCAGCATAAGATCAGCATAGACAAGAAATCAGGGTGAAGAAGGCAGCAGACCACATCCACCTGAAGTTTTAAGAACCTCTGAGAGAAGCAGAGGCATTCACCCGGTTTGGAAGAGGCCAGACACTAAATCACATAGAAGCAAAGGATGATCAAACATCCATCTGAATAATTCCACCTCTCTTACACTTTGTGATCTCTGACTGGTGGCTCAAATGCAGACTTATTACTGAGCATACCTTTAGAAAAGATCAGTTAACCTAGAAGAGAGCATGCACCAGTCCACTGATACATCCTGGATTTGCAGCAACCAAGGACACAAACCTCCACTGGTAAACAGGCCCATCCTCAGACTGACTTCATCCATCTCTGAATAAAGCCTTTTCAGAAGAGCAAAGAAGGCGACCATAACTTTGGCTCAAATCCTAGGTTCCTGCTCCTGATCTCTTGAATTGATCAAATATTGTAGAAGCAAGGGGGCTCCAAACAGGCATTTGAATTTTAATGGCAGGAAGTTTACACTGGCTCTGTCTCTGCATTTCACACATATCCCCTTTGAAATTATCTGGTGAGCATGTTGACAGCAGCCATGAATTTTAAACAAATGTTTATAACTTAGTATTTGTCCTCTGGGATTTGAACCAGTGCATCTTCTGGCTAAGTCTTGGTTTGGGTTCAGCTGAGACTGAAACAGTTCCATATCCCTTCCAGTTAAAAGTTCACAAAATGCTTTAAATAACTGTTCATCCTGGCTTGGGGTGAGGAGAAAAGCAGTGCATTTTCCCCTCTCTGTTCATGATCAATTCAACTCTGTTTTTGTCCTTTTAAGTCATGACTGTGGGAGCCTCTGGAGCTGATACCACGCAAATAGGTCAGAAGAGATCACTCAGAGATGCTTATCAGAATGATGGAGAAATAGACAGATAATGAAATACGAGGACCAAATCACCAGCTGATCTAAGTCAATGCTGCCTTACAGGCTTCAGGGACTCTACCCAACTATCGATCAGCAACAAAAAGATCCCTTGTTGAGTTTCCAGCCAGGAACAAGTGCCCCACCAGTCTCCTTTTAAGCACGCAGTCAAACAGCCCAGCTGGGCTCACAGCCACTTGCTTCCCCATTGGCTTCTTTTTTCTCCTCCAGCTTAGCTCTAAGGCAGCTCAAAGGTAAGCCAAGCATCAGGGCTAGCATGTGGTGGGGATGCAGCAGAGGTCAGTCAGATACATCAGTCCAGAAAGGAAGATGTGTAACAGCTGACAGTAGACTCAAAAACATCTGATCTAGCATCCCTTGTAACTGAGTGAAAATCTCAGGTGCCTAGGATCTCCTCAGCAGGTAGTAAATATCTTTTACACAGTGTCTTGTGTTGCCTTAAACCATGTGTGATTTATATAATTAAATCATTATCCATTAAATCATATATGGTATATTTCAAGAAAGTTTCAGACTTGCTTTTCCACTGCCCCCAAACATATTCACAGAATCAGATTCATCTCAGATTGGTTTCCCAGTCCAGTTTACCACTCAGTATCAAAAGTTTGTGCCATTAAAAAGGAATGAGCAGTCAGGGCAGGCAGGACTGCTTCTTTTGGCAGTGACTCTTGCTTAATCACTGTGTTAAATTATAGCCCAACTTCTTCATTTTTTGTAATAAAAAAGAACCAGTTCAACTTGCTTGTAGAATTTTGCTTATAGGAAAGATAGCAACAAGCTTGCTTGCTGCCCAGAACAGAGAAACAAGCCATTTTTCAACTAGACTATTTGCTGAATACATCTTTGAAGCACTGATTCATTCCCTAAGAAAAAACTCATTGCCTACGGGCAACTAACAGATTAGTTTTGCTGTGCATCTTTCTTAATCCTCAAATTCATACGTAAAGAATGCTTAGACCATTCCTAACAAAACTGGAATGAAATTGGTATATCAGGGAAAACTTTAATCACTTTCCAATAAATATCTTTTTTGCTTTTGAAAGGGAAATTACTTCTAAGAGAAGTCCAATCTGTTCATTTTAAGAACGTGTGAAAACAAACTCTTGGCCTTAATCTTTAAATTTCCTGAACTTTAGCACTTTTTGCAGTGCTCTTAATTAAAGTTGGTTGGGTTTCTGTATATACATCACAGCAATAAACCAAGCCTTCAGTGCCTCCTTAGGAATGGAAAATGGGCTGTGGAGGAGAAGGAACATCTGCAGCCCCTGGAGTCATCCAAGGCCTGGCTGCAGATGGCTATTAAGATGTGACCCTCAAGAACCAAGGAACAGGTTAGCTCCTAAAATTTCCCCTTTAATGTTGAGCAGGTTTGGACCATCTGAAGACAGAGGAGTAGTTCTCTCTTTCTTCCCCTCCCTCCCAGTTATAGTTTCCACCAGGTCTACAATAGATGGAGCATGCACATACTGCTCTATGCATCAACACCCAACAGGTGCACGGGTAAAAGTCTGGCTGTACTGCAAAGCAGTACATTATGTTCTGCCTTGAGAGTGTTTTACTGCAGCCTACTGGCTGATTTTCCAACTGATTTCTCATACACAGTTCTGAATTTTCATTGCTTTTTTTTTTTTCAGGCCAGGGTTATATTTTCCATTGGAAGACTTGAGTACTTAAAAATAAAACTGATGTTTTGATTCAGCTACCCACCGGTGTTGTCTGGTGAGCACTTTTCTTTGCCAATCACCTGAGTAGTGTGTCCATCTCCCAAAGTTCATCATATGCAGAAATTACCCGAAAGAGAGAAAATCCTCTCATGAAAAGGACATGTGTTTTTTTCTAGGAAGAAATCCAGTCTGGGAAGACAGCATGTAGATAGATGGGACTGCAGAAAGTGCCTGGCAAGGGTAAGTTGCAGCAGATGGCCAAGAAACAAGGTAGCTACCTCTTACCTTGTACTTCCAGCACAAGATCTAACTCCATGCATGCAGTTGTGTGCACATCTACAGATAATTTCCACCCTGTGTTGCAATGAAAATTATGGAATATCTGACCTGTAGTCAGGACTCTGCTGCATTAGCTTAAAATAAAATCCCCATTTCTCTGACACTTTCAAACTTACATTGTTGCAGCCCTCAGAAGCTGCCATATTCTCCATCTTGTGCATCAAGTCATTACTGAACTTTAATTAACATGCAAATCCCATTAAGAATGACATTGCACTTGGGTCACACTGCAGTCTTAATCTCCAGTGACTTTGCTACACTATATAACTTGCCATGAGGACCCATAGTAAGTAGACATCTGATCAGCGGAGCCGACATTTCTGGAGGATAATCCAGAGGGCCTCAGTGAGGTGTTTGCCTCCTTTCTAGTAACCCCATGGATGTCTGCACTCCTGAAGGCACATTCAAACCCCCAGAGTGGGTGGCTCAAACACCAAGATCAAGGGTTTATCTGCACAGACACCTGAGCCAAGCTTGCACTGATGAGGTTCTCAGTACAGCTTTTGGGTAAAGCTCTCAACCCAAAGACTTGCTGGTGTTTGGTGACCAGAGGAGAGCAGGAGCCAGCACCAGCCAGTATTCCTTTTTGAAGACAGGCTCAGAGATTAAACCCGGTTGTCCCAGCTCCCAGACTCAGGGAGGGAAGGTCATAACCACAAGCCTTTTTGGGGCAGGGGCTATTTCTACACTGCACACCTGAATATCACCAGCACAGGGACTCTGATTCCCAGTTTCAGTTCTAGGATGTGGGCTGCAACAGCACTAATGTTCAAAGTTAGAAAAAGAACAATTTCCCCACTGATTTGTGGCTGCCAAGCAGCACACTCTTGACTACACTTGCCTCATACATGAAACAGGATCATGACAGCATAGTTATGTTGTCTTAGTTGTGTCAGGGCAGCTTGAAAAAATAAGTTCCAAGTGCATCCTTTGCCAAGTACACAGAGCCAACATAAGAAAGACCAGTCCTGAATTGTTTAAGCACATTATATATATAGGAAGACAAAGTGTTTCATTTTGTCACATTCAAATAAAATGTTTAGGCAGATTTTTTCCTTCTACTTAACCAAATGAAGGAAAGTCTTTCAAAAAGCCTTTTACATTTGATAATGGGAAGAGGTGAGTGGGTAAAGCAATTCTTCAGTGGAGTTAAGACTTGCATTGCAGGTCAGCTTTAAAAGGTACTTCATATTTCTTCTTGTTCCTGGCTAGGCCAAAAAATTAAGTTCAGCCATTTGCACTGTTATCCTGGCAGGTCATTGTTTCTGATAATGGAGTGCCCTGGCAGTTACTTACATTTTGAACAGTATTTTAACAATGGACTGAGAGCAGTTATAGACCTCAAAAGTATGTTTCTAATATTCATTCTCTTCATTTAGGATAATAACCTTAATAAATTTGAACTGAATGTAATAGAGAAATTATTTCATTTTATTAAGTTACTCATTGAGGGCTCCAACATATTTCTTCTAGGATTCAGCTAGTCAATAGAGCGGCTAGCTTTGACCTAAGGCAGTAATCTAAATTCAACCTTTCTCCAGACATCTTAAACTAAATCAGAAAGCTTTTACCCAAAAACCACACTGGGAACCTCACCAAATTGCCTTCAGTGCTCAGAAAGCAAAGTCCACTGGGACCAGGGGATGCAGCACAAGCCCTAAGTAATGTCTGTGTAAGAGCTACAGGACGTCTGACCATTCCCACACAGGAGGGAACTTCACCCACAGCTGACCATTTCTACACACATATCATCCCCACAAAACCTGCACAAAGGTTTGTTCGAGTATTTAGGGAGCTGGGTGCTGATGACAATAAAGGCATCACTCGGACAGGTTAAGGCTCTCCCATCACCTCCCATTGTCAGAGTTTGGTCAAGACCTCACCGACTCACACAAGCAGAGGGACCACTCTCACTGCCGAGGCATGGCGAGAGGGCAAGGAGCAATGCACCAGCCACGACGAGGCTCGCTCTCCCTGCAGGACCAGCACTACAGCAAGGAGAAGGAAAGGGGACAGACAAGAATAAAAGGAGAAAACCACCGAGGAAGCAGCATCACAGCACGGCAGTTGTAAAGAAACCAGAATCCAGAGAAGAGTGATTGACAAAGAGAGGGGGCTGGCAAGTAGAGAGAGGAGAGCAGGAACTGTAACAACTATTTATCCAAGAGCACAGGAGCCAGTGATGTACACCAGGGCAGCAAGGTCCCCTTGCTACTGCAAGCCAGTATTTATCACTAGGTGGCTGCAGTCTCTATTGGAAAAGAGATTCAGGGTAAGAACCAACCCCAAGCACCCAGGAAGTTGATACACACACAGACAGCCACCATAAATGTCTTCTCTCCAGAAAACATTAAAAATACCTTCTCGTTACACCTTTGCACAGCAGCTAAGGCTTAAAATGCCTTCAGCACTTCATCACCTGGAGAACCAAAGTGATCTGGCCAGAAGAAAAGGCTCCTACTCACCTTCCTAACACCCACCAAAGCTTCCCCTCGTGTCCCAACCTTCTTTATAAGCTACACCCATCAGCCGTACCTTATGCAGCCTCCCTGGCTGTCCCATTTCCCATCACCTGTAGGAGCATTTGGAGCTCATTGAGTTCAGCTGTTGAGGAGGTTTCATCTCTTCTATGCTGTCATCTCTTCTATGCTGTATGCTGATTGTTCTGCTCTTCCCCTTTGTTTCTTAGAGGTGTTTGTATTTTGTTTATATTTAAATATTTTAATGTTTGAAATGTTTGCTATTTAGCTGATGCCAGACTTTTCTCAAAGTCTTCCTCTTCATTCGAATACACTTCTCAGACTTTTTTCACTTATTTTCACTCAAGATCAAAACAAAAAGTTAAAATATTAAGTATCCTTCTGTGATGATGTTGAAAGGGAGATGTATTTTGCTCCAAGGATTGTGTTTGTTAAGTTAAAGGAAGTTTCTGGAATGAGAAAGACCCTGAAGAACTTCTGGGAGGGTTGGAGCAGGGGGATGGGGTGAGGAATAGGGAGAATCATAAACTACAATAAACACTGTTGTTCATCACAGTGCACTAATAATGCTTCACTCTTAAATTTTGAGTGACCTCTTTAGGAAATAGAAGAAAAAAATAATTTGATAGTGGTATTAGATGACAGTATTTAATGTTAAAGTCACCTCTACCTGCCCTTCTTTGATCTACTACTGCCTGGTTACTGGCATCAGCAGAACAGGATGCTATTTAAAGGGCAGAGAGGAGTGGGTTGGTAGGGACGTGGGATCTGGTCCTCTGCTTTTTTGGGAAGAAAACTCAGTGGGTTCTTAGTGCAAGACTGGATCCTTTGAGGAGGGGATTCAGCACTGTGAAATGCAAGAGGTAGCAGCACCAAAGAAGGGTGCCACTGGAGCCCCCCACGGGAGGGTGGGGATGGGACTGAAGGAATCATTCGGTGCTGGGTGAGTCAGGCTGAAAGAGGGCCTCTGCTGTGGGAGAGCCAGGAGAAAACCTGAGGGTGGGGAGAGAATCAACAACCAAATGAGCTCAAAGGGGTGAAGAGATCACAGCTGAAAGGAAGTGGGGCTTGATGGAGGAGCAGGAGTTGGGCAGAGACGGGCTGTGCTAAGTGGCAGAGGCAGCAATTACAGCTACAAGAGCAGAGTGAAGGGGCCTCTTGCAGTGCTTCACGTCCTCCCCCTGATTTCCTCAGTGCTCCTGGTAAGCAGCCTGAGAGAGGCTGACGCATCCGAAAAGATGGGTGTCTGCGAGCAGCTTGTGCTAAAGGAGTTTTGTCTGCAGTTAGGAGCTCAGTTTTGTGCCTTTAGCCCAGAAGATCCCAGATTAAGGATACGGGGATCCCCCTGAAAAGTGGTACCTACTTAAAGAACCCTTGGTGCCTGGCTTTCATTAGACTTTCAGGAGGGAGCATGCATGTGGGAAGACAGTGGTGCTGGGGGGTTCAATGCAAGCAGTGAATCCACAGGCATTCGGGAAGCAAGGTGACAGAACTGAAAAAGTTAAAAAAGGGTCAAATTACATCAGAAAGCTTCCTGATCTGACGCAAGTAACTTCTCTGGAAAGTTAGTATTTCAGCTGATGGGCAGGGAGGCAAGTTATATTTCTATTTTATTGCTCTAGAAAACTATTCCAAAGGGAACTTCGCTGTTAGCACACACTCCTTTGGTGATCCCTGGCATCCCCCCGTGTCCCCAGACCTGTGCCCAAGCACTGTGTGCTCGATGAGGTGGAGCAGAGGACACGAGCGATAGCATGACAGCCAGCTGGGTTGTCCCTATCTCGTCACCACGCTCTCGGCTGACACTTGGAAAAGCTGTGAGCAGCATGGGGACCTCCCCGGAGGTTTGCCTCAGACTCTGCCGTGTGGCGTTTGGACAGCTCCAGCATCCGCACTGCCTCAGCATGGCCCTTTCCAAGGAGATAAATCTGCTGACTTTCCTCCTTCCTCGTCCACGTTCCAGGAATTCCCCTGCCCTCGAGTTCCTATTCACACACACACACATGGTTAGTATGTGAACCCAATAAATAACCTGAACTGTTCCCAAAAATACTGAGTATTTCATCTGGCATTTAAAAAAAAAAAAAAAGTGGTAAGAAAGACAGGCTAGAAATTACTTCAGATGTAGAAATTCTAGGTGTTAACGATTAGTGTGCAGTCTGGCCAGCTGGGTGGCTTTTGAAGACAGGTAAAACTGTGAATGTTTTTTATCAACTTATCTAATTTCCTTGACAGATGTGGGGAAAAAATAAAGAAATAAAAGAAAAAGAAAAGACTCCTTGATTTCTTACTGTGAGCCAGACCTGAAGAAGGATGAGAAATCTCAAGCTTTCAATAAATGTTTTGCATGGACAAAAACTCTATTTTTGGTTCTGCTGTGTAAAAACAAAAGAAAATGAATAACATTGTCCCTGTTGGAGTCAAGCGTTATTTCTTCATTTTAATTCTTTTTCCTTTCCACATTGTGAAGGGAGCGCGCCAGAGGTCAGGCACAGTTCAGAAATATATACAGTCCAGGCAAGATTTTATGATTCCCCTCCGCAGGAAGATTGGGTTCTTCTCTGACTCCCAGATCCACAAATGAAATGAATTTCTTCCGTAATAACAAATGCTGGCCTGTTCCAATACAGAAATGGCACTGGTACAAGGTAGGAATGAATCCAGCGAAGATGGTCTTGAAATATCTGCTACTGCTTGTTATTAGATTTCCTGCAAAAACTACAATCTTTCATTAAAAGTTTTATATCAAGGAACAGTGGTCCGCCAGCAGTTGTTGAACTAGAGCACAATGAAATGCTCTAACCTGGCTTGCTTTCCCCAAAAAGGGGATTGAAACAGATGAGTGAATTCCTGTAATGCTGAATAATAAGTGTGAGCAAAATAGCCTATGGCAGAGTAGACTAGCTTGTGTGATAGCCCAGGGCAGGAGCACATGAGGAGAGGCAGACAAGTCTTAGTTTCATCATTCATCCCTCCCTGAAGAGGGACTCACTGTTTCCATTCAGCCACCAGCAGCAGAAAGAGGAAAAGCATCGCCGGGATGGTCAGGTTGGCAGGGCTAGAGGAGAGCCTTGGGCCACGGGGAGGAAGAGCAGCTGAGCACAGGGGCGCTAGGAGAGCTGCTGGCAACGTGGTGAAGGTGGGAAAGCCGGCCCCAGGTCCAGGGAGGGAGGTAGAAATAAATACCCCTCCAAAATCCCTGTTTCTGGTCAGAATGGTTCGGTGCTGGCTGCAGCTGGTTGGGGCTGGGACCCCAGAACCTCCCCGTGGGCTCGTCCCTCACTCAGTCCCCAGCCAGGGGGGTCTGGGCACCACCTCCCCCCTGCCCACCTCTGGCCCTTCCCTCACACAGCAGGTACCGCTCCCAGGAGGCTTCAGATCCGAACAGATGTGGCAGCAAGGAGCTGGGGAAAGATGATAATCCTGCCCATCAGCAATCAAGGACTGAGCCACGGCCCACCTACGGACTCGCCACTGTCCAGCATCCAGCCTTGGATCTCCTTCCAGCTGATACCATACACAGGCAGCCTGTTTAAGAGCCTGTCTTTTGGACAGAGCCTGCTGGAATCCGCACTGTTTTTACTACTTCTTCAGGCCAGTTTTTCTCAGGCTTGGCCAGCGCCCCTGATTCCAGCCTCATATCACACTGTAGTATCGTTTAATTTTATTCTCGGCAGCTGCTTCAGCTTCCAGGAGGGATAGACTGGAACTGAGTATTTTCTTGGAGAGGCCTCTTGCTTCTGGGGTTGGTATTGGTTGTGCAGCCAACCTGAGTTTCATCAGGAACAAAGGAATGAAAACCTCACACCAAGGTCTACATTGCTTCATCATCGGTCTAGCCATCTGATGTGAAATAAGGGAAAATGTGGTCCTCTGGAGATAGACCCTCTCTCTTCACTGCCGTATTTTCCCACCTTGACCAAGGATTTCCTGGCCTGCTGCAACACATGGAGGGCACATCCATGCCCTGTGTCAGTAAGCTGGCAGTGCTGTGTGTGCTGGGCACGCTGCCTGTGCTAGCAGCCCCTGCCTCTCCTGCTAGAAACCTGCCTCTGACAATCCCCGCTACCGCTGCCAGGCCTCAGCTGGCAGGAGCACAGGCGTCTCTGCTTGTGCTCCGTCTCGTAATGTCACCACACCCTCAGCACACGCTGCCCGGGTGACAGCGCTCCTACAAACCACGGGGAAGCATTGCATCAGAACAGCTCTCATCATCTCCCAGTGAAGCTCGGTCTCTTTACCCAGCCATTCACTTGCTCCCTGGCCAAGCAATGTGCCTGTGCACGTACAAAAAGCCAGGAGAAGGATGGCAGCCCAGTGGTTAAGGGGCTTGCTATCTCAGTGACCCATTTCTGTCCCCTGTCCAGGCAAGCTCTCAAGCTGAGCCATGATGAGCAGTGCAGATATTGCTGCCAGCTCCAGCACGTGTATAAGGAAATGGTCCCAGGAAAATGATTATCCCCCTGGAAGGAAATGTGGAAGGCGTATTTGAGCAGCACTTGGCACTGCGCATCTACAGGAGAGATATAAGCTTGGAAGGGAGCAGGCAAAAATATTTCCAGGACTGTTAAACAGAGTGACCACCCTTTCTGCAAGATATGGTGCCTTGGAAATCCTGTGACCAGCCTACACTGGGAAATGTCTTCTGCTTAGCAGCAGCTTAGACAGTGAAGAGAAACCCTAGGTCCAGTTGAATCTGCAAAGGGAATTTGGTACTGGGAGGATGAATACCTATTTTCTTTTTGGAAAGTAGACCAGGCTCACCCACAGACTCTGGCAAGGAGCCCCACAGGAGCCATACAAGCTGGGAAGGGGGTCAGGGTTTTGGTTTCACGTCTCGTTGGAAATATGGCACGCACCCCTCATTCCTTCCCCCAGCAACATTTTGCTTCATGCTGACTTGGGGGAAGAGCACGGCCCCTGCCAGGCCAGCCCCTCTCTTCCCGCAGCACTGCGGGCTCTCCGCGGAGGTCGGCTGCCCAAGAAGTGGCAAAGGGGCCAAATCTCTGTAGGAGCTGCTGAGAACACAGCTGGAGGTGGCAAGGCTCACAGACGAAAAGCGACTTGCTGACAACGTTCAGCTAACGGGGGTTTTTTTTGGCCTTTTTTTTTTTTCTTCCAGATCCAAGGAACTCCCTGTTCTTTGCACTCCAGAAGCTTCTGGCACAATAAAAAAAATAGAGCCGAAAGCCATGCATGGGAGCTGGCAAACAGAGGAACAGAAAGGCAGGTGGGGTCCTGCATGTCCATTCCTTTACTTTCTGGAAAGCGCTTTCCACGTGGTGTCCTTGAGGGAGCTGTAAGGGCTGGGACCGAAGACAAGGCTGATGCCGTTAGCAGCTTTCTGCTGCAGGCTGGGAGGATGAACCCTTTCCCTCGGTCAGCTGCCACGAACTTTTCCCAGAATGACTGAGCCGGGCAGGCTGTCTGGGAGCTGTAGAAACCTGGAGCCATCTCTCCTGGAGCGCGTCCTTGCATGAGCTGTGATCCAACTGCTGAACAAAGCTCGCTTTGCTTCAGCCACTGCTGCGAATTAGTTTTTCATGGCCGAGTCATCCACCACCTTCTCCACACACCTCTTGCTTGTATATAGTCCGTGTAAGTGCTAGGGGACGGTGCCATAAAGGAGCGGTGTAACCCTCCCAACCAACAGGCTCCAGAGCTTCGCGTGTCAGCTGAAAGCCACGGGCCACACAGCTTCTGCCAGAGGACTTCTGGAGACCATTGCCTTCAGGAAGGCACGGAGACCAATTCTTCAAGTGCAAAGCTTGTTCCTTCTCTGGAGCAAAGGGCCTCTGAAAAGGAGCCAGTGTTGTTTTAGCCACCCAGAGATGCCAAGCCAAAAGCTTTAAAAAGTTATATGGTAAAAATTCAAGCTGGTGCTTTGCCTAAGTACAGGGGATGTGGAGCCTTCTGATGAATATTTCATGATTGTTTCCTAAATTCTGAGCTTATTCATGGATGTAGCATGAGGCTATACTTTCATTTGTCTTTTCTAGTTCTACCACCCAGGGGACAGTCTGAGATCTCTTTGTGCCTCCTAATTTCTTCTGTTAAAGTCTTGAACCAAATTCCACTTGACATGTATTAATATGAATGATTTCAGACTGGATCTGGCCATAAAAACATTGAAAATTTTTACTATCAAACCAAACTTCTTCTTATTTTTCACAAATAAAGAGAATTATCTTTAAGTCTTGTTAAGGTGAGCATCCTCTAATTTGTGTAATAAAGTTCATTGAAAACCAGAAACTGAATATTTAGCTTTCTTATGTATAACTTCACTTTTTACCCTTTTACTTGCTGAAAATTCCCAGGAAATCCAATAATTCAAATTAAAAAAAAAAAAATCCACAAAAGATGTTTGCTGACAAAGCCATTTATCTCTAAGCACATGAAATCTGACCTACCCGAGCCTTACGTGAAAGCAGCCTTTGACTCCATAATGAAGACTAAAAGGGCTTTTGTTCAAAGAGCTACTTTTTCAAAGTGGTCTAGAAGGCTCATGTATCAGTGGATTGGCCCGAAAATTGCTGCAGTGCCTTTGTAGCTGAGGTGGGTCTCGTGCAAATCTGAAGTCACCGTCTCTGGTGGCTTGGGACAGACCCTTCCCTAGTCAACATCCTGGGCATTTCTGGCATGTGATTTTTACTATTTCTCCTCTAAAGCTGCAGACAAAACAAACAGGTGGGACCCGACCCAAAAAATGAGATCATTGTCTTCATCCGATCCGGGGAACATCATGGAGAGCCTTCCCCCCTCGTGGCAATGTGAAGTGTGTTTCCTTCTGGTCCCTTCAGACTGCCGCCGTGTCCAACATCTGGTGCACAGCTCTGGAGATGTCTGAGCGTTCAGGGCTCAGGTCCCTTCTGTAAAGCTCTTTCAAAGCCTTGCAGCTGGAGAAGCTGAAGCCTTGGGCACGGTCTGTAAGGCAGACGTGACCTCCCCTCCAGGCTATCTGGGTAGCACTGAATTTGTGTCCCAAGCTGCCCTGGGAAGAAGGGAAGCAATGCTGAAAAATCTGATTTTTTCCTTACAGTCAGTGCCTGGGTGAAGTCCTGCCCCGAGGACCAGATTTCAACATGCCAGAGCCTCGCAGCCTGGAAGGAAAGAACAGAGCGGGGTGTCCAGGCATTCAGCCAGACCAGGATGAGCCCAGTTTGTCTCCTCAAGAGGTTATCCCTCACAGCTGAGCTAGTCTTTGGTCTTGGGACAGGAGGAGCCTGCAGATGTCACAACAAAGTCCATCCTGAGACCTTCCTGGTGCCAGAGAAAAAAGCTTTAGGAGCGGGGAGCTGGTAAGAGGCAACAAGCCAGACAGCAATCCTGACCAGTGGAGACCGTTGTATGGGCCAAAAATTTCCCACCCTGTCCTGAGATGAGAGCGCATAAATAAGGACAGGAGTGTCCCTGCTGTCCCCAGGCAGGGCTTGAGTCCCAGGAGGGTGGGCTGCGATGGGGATGGGGACACCACGCGGCTCCATGAAGGGCCGTTTTCCAGCAAGGTGCGCATCTGCTTCACGAGCACCAAGTGGCTTTGGCAGGATCTCCACGCCTGACAGCTTTAAACACAGCACAAAGGAAAGGCTGTTTAAAAAAAGAAAAAAAAAAAAAAGTCCTTTTTTTTTTTTTAAAATCTTCACATTTAAAACTCTTTTTATTGCCCTCATTGCTTAAGATAGCGTTACCATAAATCGACTCGACCATAACATTATTTGGAAACCAAAAGGATTACCACATCTATTAGAATATTTAAACCATATGTCTGGGGTTCAGAGCTCCCAGTCCCACAGTGCATGCACAAACTGGCCAGCAAGGCTTCTGCTCCTGTTGGCAGGGAGCTGCTAGCTTCACAGAGGGGAGGACTGTGTCCCTGCATTGATGTGGCAAATTGGGCATTTCTTTGTTCTTTTATGGCAGCATTTAGCCAGGGACCATGATGCAATTTATCAATAACACCAAAGCCACACAACTCCACTGTCCTGTTGCCAGCAGCAGCATGAAGCCTGCTGTATCCCACACGGTGAGTGACTCCAAGTTAATAGAGACAAGATGGGGACGGAGCACGTAAGCTCACCTGGTTCCTCCAAAGTGGACCTATAGTGGACCAGTCCCTGATGTCTGCCTTTAGGAATCCAAGTTAAGACCAAAATGACTTTTCTTAAGGGGAGACCAAAGTGCAAGTGAGCAGAAAGCAGAGAGAATACCTCTCAGTGCATATTCCCCCATTGATAACTTTTTTTTCTTTTTTTTTCTTTTTTTTTTTGCTGTAACACAGGAAGGAATCAGTTCCCCCTACCAAAGAGTGGGGGAGGTAGCATCCAATGGCCTGTTGTTGGTGAGGAGCTCACTGCATTTCCATTCTACAGACCCAAGGGGTGCTCCTGGATGATGCCCCTTACATCCTTACGCTTCTCCAGGAAGATCACAAGCTCTCTGAGCATCTGTTGTCACCACAGATCCCCTCTGCTCCAGCTGTTTGCAGGATCCCTGAGCCAGCAGCAGTCCCCCAGATGCTCCCTCTCCTCCCTCTGAAACCCAGAGCAACTCCTCGGGTGCACTTTGTGGTCCGACAGGGATGTGTAGAGATGCTCCCAGCCACCAACGGAACGGATGGATCTCCAGATGACAGAATTGGCATCTTCAGCCTGTCTTCCCACCTGCGCTGGGGGTTGTGAAGCTCCAGAGCTGTCCAACCACCCCTGCCTCTACAGAGGACAGCGAATGGCCCAAAATCCTCTGCCTATCAGCACTGGTTCTGTATGGTGCCAGACCCAGCAACAACACACGAAGGTCAGCTCCTTTGGAAAGAAGAGAAATCTTTCTTGGAATATTTTTTCCCACAGCCTGTGCAGAGAAATGGCCACATTCAGCTGGGATCTTAAGGCAGGTCCTAATGCCTGCTGTGCATATTTTAATCTATTTTACCTCCTGTGAGAAGTAGCTGAGGGAGCTGGGGTTGCTTAGATTGGAGAAGAGAAGCCTCAGGGGAAACATTATTGTACTTTACAATTACCTTAAAGGAGGTTTGTAGTGAGGCAGGGATCGGGCTCTTCTCCTAAGCACCAGGTGATAAGACAAGTTGCACCAGGGGAGGTTTAGGTTGGATATTAGAAGAAATTTGTTCACTGAAAGGGTTGCAAAGTATTGGAACAGGCTGCCCAGGGAAGTGGCAGAGTCACCATCACTGGAGGTCTTCAAAAAACATGTAGATGTGGTTCTTAGGGTGGACTGGGCAGTGCAAAGTTAAAGGTTGGACAACATGATCTTACAGGTTTTTTCCAACCTAAATGATTCTATGATTCTATCTTCATTCAGAAATGGCTAACTGAATGATTTCACTTAAAATAATAAATAATAATCTGCTTTCCTATAGCAAGGTTGATTTTAAATTACATCATTTCGTAGAGTGGCGTTAGACCACGGCCATACAAACACCTGCACTGACACAGCAGGGTTTGGGAGAGAGCAATGGTGGGGACGCCGTGGCAGGCCCAGGGGACCTCCCTAGCCAGGTTTGGTGAGGACGGAATAGCATCTCATCATAGCAGCCAGGCACAAAGCAGGCTCTGCTGTGAAACAACAGGTACGTAGGACCCCAGTTACAATAACATTCACCTGGAGGGTAGGTGACACCGCCAGAGAGCAGGTAGGTAGAGACGGTGAAACAGCAGATTAGGTGAGCTATAATGGAGCGATAAACATTAAACTGCCACCTGAATGAGGTGAGTTGGCACCTAATTTTAAGGCCCTGTTTCAAACATTTATGAGCCTGCCATTTTCCAACTATCTGGTCTGAAGTTTTTCATGTCGTGTCTGCCAAAAGCAGCATTTTTCTAGCTAAGTTCCAGCAAAAGTGGCTCTGCCATTTTTGAAAATCACATTTGCTAAAAATAAGCTACCTTGCACACACGGAAAAGGAAGATCCTACAGCAATTTTCCTGAGAAATTCCAGCTGGAGAGAAACAACCTGAAGACATGTTCAAGATAGCTGAGCTATGAATATCCATCCAATCCTGCTTAAAGCCAGTGCCCCAAAAGAAAGATGCCCCAAAGCAGGGCCACCGCAGCTCGCAGGGCTTTCCCAGGTGGTGCTGCTCATGGCTCGATGTGGCTCTGGAGATAAGAAAATCCATCCCAGTGTTCCCATTGCGGCCACCAGGGCTGAATGGGCCACGGGAGGGCAGCTGGGTCTGAAGAAGGATGGAGTAGGTGAGGAGTAGGCTTTGGAAGAGAAAAAATGAGATTTGAAAAAAAAAAATAGTTTATGTGGTTTGGTAGGACGAAAAGCCAGATCTCAGTTTGCAGAGGGAGAAGTTCAGGAGAAGTTCACCAGGAGAAGGTTTGACACCAGGTTAAATGGTCATACATGAGATGGTCTCATTCACTCACCCTCCCTGTCACCACATGTGAATTGTGTAACCAAAAATCTGAGGAATAGGAGAGATAATGAATCAAATGGCAAGGCAGGGACACCGGGAGTGACTGGGGAAGGGCACTGGGCTGGGGAGCAGGAGAAGAAGGGCATTAAAACGAGGGCAGTTGGTGCTCTCAGGCACAGAGATGAGCCGAGGGCTGGCGAGCAGACCCTGGGATGGTCTCGTGGTGAAGACAGCGGAACACCAGACAGAGGAAACAGACTCTTCTGACAGGAGATATGTGTCCACACGTGCTTTAACAAACCTGCCTGGGAGGCTCGGCACATCTTAGCCATGCACTGCCTAAATCTGCCAGGTGGTAGCTGGGGCACTGCAGTGTGGGCAGGAGGTACTGCCGGGAACTTCCCCATCCTCCCCTCCTGAGCCTGCTCGTTAAAAGGCCCTGAGACAAATCCATGAAATGGGCTTCAATGCTTGGGCACGCTGGAAAATTGACTGCAGCCCACTTTTTCTGGGGCCTGAAACAGAGCATGGGCACCATCTCACCTTTCTTTTTTAAATCTTTAAGTCTTTGCTTCAGCTCCTAGGAGGCAAAACAGTCTCATCTGCAAATAATGATAATAACAGTAATAGTAATAACAACAAGAAGTGGATGTCTGCGCAGTGGGGCCATAGAGGCACCCCTGGAGAAGCCCCGCGGGCACAAAGCGCCCTGCATCCAGCAGGGTTGTGCTGGGGCCGCCTGCCCAGCACATGTGGGCTGTGCCCAGCCCTGATGTTGGATCTTCGAGGCACGGCTGCACGTTCAGATCTCAGCAGGGGATGGGAAATTGGGCATCTGAGACCTCTCGGCTCCATTTTTCATCCCAGGTAGGATTTTTTCCTGGATTAACAAGGGGGGGTCTTCTCTCCCATCGGCCTCCAAGCCTTTTTCCAGCATTGCCTCCAGTCTGGCAAGCAGGCTGAGAGTGTCCTGCTGGGGTGGAAGATGTCTTGAGGGTGAAATGGAGAGGAGATGCCTGAAGAGGCTGAGGTGGGGGAATTTCCCAAACAGGGCATTAGCTGGGGTGGGGATGGCATTATATCAGGAGCTGCCTCACCCCAGGTGCTTGGTCACGGGCTGCTCTGCCCGGCTGTTGTCAAGGTGCTGGTGCGTGGTGCTGGGCCAGGCTGGGGCTGGCTGGGCTCTGCCTCTCCCAGTCACCCCAGGCTGTAAGGCACTGGGAGGGGAGCCCAGGGCTGTGTTGCACAGTAGGGTTTAGCCTCCAGCTCCAGCCTGAGCCTGATTTCTGCCTCATCTGCAATGGAAGGGCTCCCTCTGATGCAACCAGCAATCCTCTCTGCCTCTTCCATTTATTTTTTTCCTTTCCTCTTTTACTTTATGTTTGAGGTTTTTTTGTTTTGTGTTTTTCCTCCAGAAAAGGCATCTTTTTTGCCACGTTCATGTCTGCTCCACAGGGGAGGACAAGGCCCACCCTCACCTCTTCTGTGTAAAAAAACCATTCTGTATTCCCCACCCCGCACCCTGCATTTCCATGGCCACCCCAAGAGAGACCAAAATCCCAGGAAACCTTCCCCACGAGGGCAGGGCAGTGATCACCCACCTCAGAGAGGGTCACCAAGCCTCAGCCCTTTGAAACCGTGCAGCTTCTTGCGGTAAAGTCTGCTGGTGGGGCCTGGCTGTGCAAAGGCAGCAAGGAAGGCTGCAAGCCTCTGTGTCCTGAGACCTCCTGCTCTGCTGCAAGTGAGCCTGAGTTAGATAATGTCCCAGCATCTGAGTGGAAAGCCCAGCACTCCCACATTGCTCTTACCTGTTTCTAACTGGGGTCAGACCCCATCCCCCTTGGTAAAATGGGGGAAAAGTTCTGGAGAGGAGCTTTGGGATGGGGCAGGTTGGATATCTGCTCCCTTACCCAGGAGACCTGCTCCAACAACCCTCTGCTGCTCAAGGTGCTGCCTGCCCTCTCACCAAGCAGTTTTCCTGGTTATTTACAGGCTGAAAGACAGCAGAAGAAAGGACCTGAAGTCTGCTTCCCCGGACCTTGCAAAAGGTCATCAAATAGATGTGCCCAGAAGAGGCAACCGGGCTCCCCCTGGGCATCCACCAGCAGGAAGGTCGGGGCCATTCCCTCCTGCTCGCATGTCCTCCGTCCTCCCCTGCCTGTGCTGCTGCCCCAGGGAGCATTGCCCCGCATGGTGAAATGGCCACAGGGATCAAAGGTGTGCTGCAGTGCAGCAGCTGTGGTTATGGATGTCTTACAGATGTGGAGGGGCACGGCTCTGCGTCCAGAGCTCGCTCACCTCGCGCTCGCAAGGCTGATCTGGCAGGGGAGGGTTTGAGAGTTCCCACATGATTTTTTTGTTTGTTTCATCTTTTCCTTTTTTTTTTTTTTTTAATTAAGTTTCTCCTG